>NW_006790237.1:765325-800593 GCF_000442215.2 Lipotes vexillifer | reverse complement strand
GGCAGCACAAAATAAAAAAAAAAAAAAAAAAAAAAGCCCTCCAGAACCTGGTGGGGACAGAGATGCAGGTAAACCCCCTTAGACATTAGACTGCGTGTCCAGGCTAGAGGGGCTCTGGGTGGTGGACACAGAAAGAGGGCTCAGATTTGTGACAGGGATAGGTTTTGGTGACAAGCTGGGGAAATAGCAAGAAAAAGTTGTTAAAAACAAACTGGGTGGGGCTTCCCTGGTGGCGCAGTGGTTGAGAGTCCGCCTGCTGATGCAGGGGACACGGGTTCGTGCCCCGGTCCAGGAAGATCCCACATGCCGTGGAGCGGCTGGGCCCGTGAGCCATGGCCACTGAGCCTGTGCGTCCGGAGCGGGTGCTCTGCAACGGGAGAGGCCACAGCAGTGAGAGGCCCGTGTACCGCAAAAAAAAAAAAAACAACAAACTGGGTGGTCATGACTGATGTCATGATTTGCAAAGCTGGATGACCAGGTTCCAGCAAAGGAAACACCCAAAGACCAGGTTGTTGGGGAGACGAAATCCTGATTGTGGTTTGGACATTGAGTTTGAGATGCCTTTGAGGCGTCCAAGAAAAGACAGGAAGGCAGTGAGAGTGAGGGCTCAGAGAGCTCTCATTTAGATGCCCAGGTATTCAGTTGTGAAGCATTTGCATAAGCTCCTTGAGGAATGGGCCACTCCAGGGAATAAGGTTCTGAGTGAAGTGATTCACCATAGACGCACAAGTAAGTATAGGAGGAAAACCCAAGTCCTAACTACAAAGCCCTCGCCCTAACAAGAAAGGGCCATTGGAGATTGATATGCGACCCTCTTGTGAAGTCTGGTCAATGGCTACAAGGTCCCTATCCCAAACTCCAATTCCTCCTGTACCTGGAAGGGATGAAACATCCGCAGTCCAAGGATCAGGGAGCTAAGGTGGAGCCAGAGCTGCCTCACTAGCCAGGACCTCACTGCCTTGCCCTGTGAGACCTGGCTGGGCTGTGGGAGCGCCTCCAAGTGCAGGCCCCTACAGGAGGCAGCCCAAGGTACCAGGCTCCTTTCCTAACCACCCTCACTCCACACTCCCCTGCTTAAATGCCTAAACCAAATACAGTGCATGGCAAATGGTGGGGTTAAAAGAGTGAACTGACAACCCACTTTCCCAAATTAAAGTCCTGGGGTGGACTGGCGGAGAGAAACACAGGAGTGCTTGAACGAGAGATGAAAGGAGGAAGGAGAGACTTACACATTTTTAGCTCTGTCTCGACTTCCTGCTGTCGCCGCTCAATCTTTTCCCGTCTCTGTCAGGAGAAAGGTAGACAACTGAATACAGACAGAAGTGCCCTGATGTCAGGGAACATCCTGAAGAAAGAGGCAAAAAAGGATGTGGGGCCAGAAGGCAGACACTACATACCTTCCTCTCCATGCGCTCCTCCCGAGTTTCTGCTCGAGTTGGAGGAGGGGCATCTCGAGGGTCCTGGGAACAAGAAGAGGTGACAGGGTAGGAGTGACAGGGGAAACCAGCAAGAGACACCCAGCCAGGAAATAATAAATATCTTGGCCACGCTCCCCTGCGTGTTTACACACACGCACGCACAAACAAACATGGACAGTTCCAGGGTGCAGATCAAAGCACGGTCCATGGACCAATGCTATCTGTGAACTGTTACTGGTCTGTGACAAGAGGAGTAGAGAAGCCAGGAATTGGTATTCAGAAACTTCTACAGTGATCTGACAGAGGAGTTTTATGCCCTTGAACTTAATAAAAAAATTTTGATTTTTTACTTTGTAGTATTTCTCTAAAAATACTAGAAAAATTTAAGAAACTCTCTTGTATTTATCAAGAACGTCAACCTGCAGCATATTTGTCCTCAATCATAAACAGGCATTGGGACCAGGCATGAAGCAAAAGGAGCTGACAGTGGAGTGCTCAGAGGAAAACAACTGAACACCCTCTGAGGGCCAGAGCAGTTCCTGAAGGCCTCAGCAAGCTCTCATCAAATAGTAACTGGCACATAACCCATGTCTGCCACTGGCCTGTAGCCATTAAATTAGTGTAACTGGCACACAACATTTTCCAAGTACCAGTTCAAAAAGGGTGGCAAATCCCACTAAAGAGCCGATCTTCTGTCACCGCGCTACTAACTTCTGCTCTGCAACTTCCTCCGTCTCCCCTTTCCCACTCGATGCCAGAACTTTCTTCTTCTGACTTCTGGCAGCATTTCTCAGGTGTTCTCTGATACACCTTAAGAGGTGGAAGTTGTTATCCCAATTTCACAAATGAAAAAACTGAAGTCCAAGAGCACAAGTCGTTTATTCATGTTTATCCTGAAATTCTCAAGCCCACAGTCTTAAGCAGCCCATCACCTGGTGCTAACCCTTTACAAATATCACCCTGTGACAAAAATGATAAATATAATAAATACTGACATTTGCTGACTGCTTAGTATCCAGCCCCATGACATAAAACTTCCAGTTAATTCTCCCTCAATATTACAGCGAAGATACTAATATCCCCTTGCTATAGATGAAGCGATCAAAGCACTAAGAGGATGCACCACTTGCCCAAGGTCACACAGCTGCTAAATGGTGTGCCAACGTCTACCTAACTCGAGAGCCTGAATCCTCAACTGGTAGTTACGGAACTTCCACAAAAACCAACAAGGGATGCATTATCAACCCCAATCAAGACAGGGAAACTGAGCATAAAAGTCACCTGCCTAAATCACACAGCTGGAAAACTGGCCAGAGACTGGACTCCCCAATCCAGCCCCACGGCCCCCAGAACCCAACCCAGTCCAAGTCTGCTCAGTGAACTCACCTCAAACTCTCGGATGTATGGCGCAATGCCACAGTAAGGTTGATTGTGGTGTTTTTCATGTGGCAGTTTCTCCAGGGGTGGCAGGTATGGGATGGGGTCACGGGGAGCAAAGAGAGCCAGAAGGTTGGGTGGCAGGAACTGGGTCATCTTGCCAAGTCTGAGAGCAGAAGCAGGACATTATATGAGGGTGGGCTGGGAGAGATAAGGCCCCTATAACCCCATGACTTCCAAGAAAAGAGGGAAATAGGGGCAAAATCTCACTATCAGAACAAGTTCTGTAGGAGCACAGAGTGCTCCTAAGCCACAAGGGAAAGGAATAAATCTAAATGAGAAAGCAGGTTTTGGAGGGAGGGCTGTGTGAAGGTGGCGCGAAGCCGATAACGGAAACAAAGACTGAAAAAGGGTTTCTGAGTAGTGAAGTCTCAGTCCTGAGCAAGGAACTGAGGGGCTGAGGGTCCCTGGGGGCTTGTGTGGGCATCAAGGATCCTGAGAAAGGAGGGCCAGGGCAGTGGCAGCTGGTGGTCCCATACCTTGGATAACAGGTTATGGGGCGAGGGTCGCAGGAAGTCTCCGATCAAGGAAGGGGATCAAAAGTAGCAAACCTCAAGCCAGGGAGTTGTGGGTAATAGATCTGGGCCCCGCAGGCGAAATGAATTATGGGTAAGGGTCGGTGGAGACAAGGGAAAAAAGGCAACACACCGCAAGGGCCTGTGGGTAAGTGACCGCTGAAGAGGAGGGGGACTATGGGAAGAGGGCCTGAGTGACCAGAGAACTCTGGATAAAGGGAGCAAAAAGGTGCTATGGCAGTGGCGCGGGAAGGGGACCCGGCCGCGGGGAAGGCACTGGGGCACACCGCAGGGGCTTGTGGGTAGTGGCCCCGCACCCGGTAAGGCCACTAAGTCACACTCACCCGCCGCGCGGCGCCCTCCTCGGCCTAGCGACGGTCCGGGGGCTCGCGGCGGCTGCGGCGGACCCTCCGCAGCAGATACTCCCGCTCTGGCTTCGACTCTGGCGGCGTCCGCGTCCCTCACTCTCTGTCGCTCGCCTACCGAGCGCACCAGGCCGCTGCTCACGAGCCCGCGCGGCTTCGGCTAGCGATAGGGCAAGGGGTGGAACCAGCCTCAAATCCCTCCGCCGTTCGTACTGCGCACGCGCTCCGCGAGTCCATCACAACTCACACACGGGGAGCCTGGGGCCGCCGCGGGCACTGCGCACGCGCAAGACCACTACGCCCCCGCCTTTCGGCACCTTAAACGCCTTTGCCGCGGCAAGCTGGAGGCCACATTGCGCACGCGCGCTTCGCCCCAAGCCGCCTTCTTCCACCTCGCGCTCTGGGATCCAACAGCTTCTGTCCGCGAGACTCCTCTCTATGCTCCACCCCTTTCCCCTAACACACTTCCCGGATCTTGTGCGCATGCGTATATCGTCAAGTCGGACGCTTTACCCTTCCGCCGCTTGGCAAAGAATCCCTCTGTGAACGGTGTGATTGCCTAACATATTAAATCAGTAACTGTTCAGCGAGCGACTAATGTGTGCTCGGCCTTGTTTGGACTCTGGGATATAGCACATGACTAAAGCAAAGTCTTTTCCTTTTTGGAGCTTGCATTGTACTGAGGGAGACAATAAAGGCATTTAAAAAAATAAATTTACTTTCGTATAGTGGCCAGCACAATAAAGAAAAATAGGGGCGAGGAGGGTGTTGGGCAGCGAAAGAGGACGTATTTTAGAAAGGATGATAATGGAAGGCTCTTCTGAAGAGGTGACATTTGAACAAAGGCCCGATGGAAAGGAGATCGGGGCGGGATTAACAGCAAGTGCAAAGGCCCTGACTTAGGAAGGATGGCAGGAATCCTAGGTGGTTGGCCAAGAGAACAGAGAACTAGTGGCCATGTTATTTAGGGCCCTGTAGACCTGTAAGAAGTAAATATTTTAAGTTTTTTTGATAGATGCAATTGGCTGTTTAATAATACAGAAATTATTACAACATTTAAATGACTAATATGTTTAAAATGTTTTGACATATTTGCTTTATGTATGTATATGGGAACTCTCTGAACTATTTTTTGACGTTTTCCATAATTCTAAAATTATTTCAAAATAAAAAGTCTAAAGAAAATAAAGCTAAACCTGCCTTAATGTTTTTTTTTTTTTTCTGTACCACTGGAAAGTAAATTGCTGCGCCACTGCACCTCTGAATACTTCACCATGCATCTCCCAAGAAAAAGGCATTCTTCTACATAACCACAGAGCTAGTTTCACCTCTTAGAAAGTTTATCCAGTCCCTATTCAGATTTTCCCAATTGACCCACTAGTATTTTGTTTTAATCTGAACCAGGAGCCAATCAAGTTTCATGCATTGTATTTGGTTGTCATGTCTCTTTATTCTCTTTTAATATAGAATACAGACACACACACACATGCACACCCACACACACGTTTTTTTCCCATATGTTGTTGGTTTTTCCCCAGAGTTCAGACCAGTTTCCAGTAGTATGTCCCACATTCTGGATTTGTCTGATTGTTTCCTCATGGTGTTTAGCGTGTTCCACAACCTCTGTTTTGCCTATAAAATGGAAATTGAGTCTGAGGTTTGAATAGACTAACGTTGAGCATTTTTGGCAAGAATGTTTCCCTGGTGATACTGCGGACTTCATATTGCATCACCTCTGGAGGTGCAATAATGTCAGATAGCCCCACTATTATGATGCTGAGTTTGACCACCTGATCAAGGGGCTAACTGATAGATCTCTCCTTGTAAAAGTACATTTTCTCCTTGGTAATCTAAGCAGAGAGACTTTGCCACTGTTCCCCGACCACCTCATCTCTCACCTCATGGTTGTAGCAGCCATTGCTGATCTTTGCCTGAATAAAAAGTTACATGGGGGAGAGGGCAGATTTTTTTTGAAAAGCAATAGGAAGTCACTAAAGGGTTTTGATCAGGAGATGGACAGAACATAATTTGCATTCTGTTTTTTTGTTTGTTTGTTTTTTTTAAAGCCTGGCCAAGGGAGTGGGACTTATAAACTGAAACTGGAAGACTGAGCTGGGGTCAGAGTCAGATCAAGACACGAGCGAGGACTATTCCAGGCAGAAGGAACAGTGCGTACAAAACTCAGGAGGGAAGAGAGAGTAAGCACGTTTAAAGAACGAGAAAGGAAGTTGTTTTTACTGCCACGGCCTCTCCCATCGCGGAGCACAGGCTCCGGACGCGCAGGCTCAGCGGCCACGGCTCACGGGCGCAGCTGCTCCGCGGCATGTGGGTTCTTCCCGGACCGGGGCACGAACCCGCGTCCCCCGCATCGGCAGGCGGGCTCTCAACCGCTGTGCCACCAGGGAAGCCCCCATAATTTGCATTCTTAAAAGATCACGTCAATGGCTGTGGACAAAAAAATTGAAGGGAAGAGGCTGAAGGGGAACAGGCAGATGCTTAGGAGGCTACAATTCCCAGGAAAGAGATGGTGGCTTGAACTAAGATGGTAGTGTTACCAAACTCAGGTTCAGCTACTCGCTGCTGGAAAGTCAATACTCCAGGGACAAGTGTTGGTAGGAAAGGAAAGGTTGCTTTATTCAGGAGGCCAACAACCTGGGGAGAAGGTGGACTCATGTCCCAAAGGACCAACTCACCACTGCCTATCAGGGCACAAGAGGTTTTATTATTTTATTTTATTTTATTTATTTTAGCTGCACCGCGTGGCATGCAGGATCTTAGTTTCCCGACCAGGGATCAAACCCATGCCTCCTGCAGTGGAAGAGCAGAGCCTTAACCACTGGACCGCAAGGGTAGTCTCACAAGAGCTTTAATTTTTTTAATTAATTTTTTGCTGCATTGGTTCTTCATTGCTGTGTACGGGCTTTCTTTAATTGTGGAGAGTGGGGGCTACTCACTTTTTGTGTGTGTGTGTGTGGTACACGGGCCTCTCACTGTTGTGGCCTCTCCCGTTGTGGAGCACAGGCTCCAGACGCGCAGGCTCAGCGGTCATGGCTCACGGGCCCAGCTGCTCCGCAGCATGTGGGATCTTCCCGGAGCGGGGCACGAACCCACGTCCCCTGCATCGGCAGGCAGACTCTCAACCACTGTGCCACCAGGGAAGCCCAGGGCTACTCTTCATTGCGGTGCGCAGTCTTCTCAATGCGGTGGCTTTTCTTGTTGCGGAGCATGGGCTCTAGGCGCGTGGGCTTCAGTAGTTGTGGCTCACAGGCTCTAGAGCGCAGGCTCAGTACTTGTGGCGCACGGGCTTAGCTGCTCCGTGGCATGTGGGATCTTTCTGGACCAGAGCTCGAACCCGTGTCCCCTGCATTGGCAGGCAGATTCTTAACCACTGTGCCACCAGGGAAACCCCACAAGAGCTTTGAAAGGGGAGTTTCAGGGATGTAGAGGCAGAGGGAGGCGGTTACATGCAGAACGCCACAGTCAGCTTTGACAATTATCTTGAAATTGGTCATGCAGTGGTCTAATCAGCATCATCTTGATTGTTTCAAGTACAGTTAGTCTTCAGTTCCAGAGTCAGTTTGTTCCCATTTCTTTGAGGCCAGTTCTCGGAATAGTGGAAGATGAAGCAGCTTATGTCATGGCTACAGTCTGGTCATCATGTAGTTAACTTCGTCCACCTGGTGGGGGTTTTGGTATCTGCAAAACATCTCAAAGGAGATGACTCAGAATATTATCAAGAGCCCTTGAGGAGGAGCTAAAGGTCCTTAACTTTGTTTAATGACTAAACAATTATTATTTTGTCCTGTTTGAATGCTTTTCTTTACTTCTGCATTTTTTTTTTCATTTTTCTGCTGAAATTTATTCTTTGGCTAAAGTTTTTTACAGACAGAAGGCAGGCAGAGGACATGTAGAGGGGGTCTGTTCTGGGAAGACCCCATAGGGTCCTGCCCCATTACAGTAACAGTGAGGTGGAAAGGAGTGGTAAGATTCAGGATGTGTTGTGAAGGTAGATCTCACTCAGTTACTATAGAAGTGGAATTAGAGTGTATGGAAAAGAGGGACATTAAAAATAATTCCTAGAGGAAATTAAGGAGACAGCTAAATGCAATGTGGGATCCTGGATTAGATTCTAGACTGGAAAAAGAACATCAGTGGAAAATTGTTGAGATTCAAATGAGGTCTGTACCATTGGTTAATGGTATTATACCCTTGTTAATTTCCTGACAAATAATTGTACTATAGTTATGTAAGTTGACGTTGGTGAAAACTGGGTGAAGGATATATGGGAACTCTGTACTATTCTTTGCACCTTTTCTGTAAGTCTGAAACGATTTAAAAATTACAAGTTTAAAGAAAAACTTCTAATGAAGCTAATCTTCCCTTAATAATAATAAAGGGTTAGATTTTCATACTAAACGAAGTAAGCCAGACAGAGAAAGACAAATACCATATGATATCACTTATTTGTGGAATCTAAAAAAATGATACAAATGAACCTATTTACAAAGCAGGAATAGACCCACAGATATAGAAAAACAAATGTACAGTTATCGAAGGGGAAAGGCAGGGAGGGTTAAATTAGGAGCTTGGGGTTAACATATACACACTACTATATATAAATAGACAACCAGCAAGGACCTACTGTATATCATAGGGAAAAAAATGCAGAAGCAAAGAAAAGCATTCAAACAGGACAAAATAATAATTGTTTAGTCATTAAACAAAGTTAAGGACCTTTAGCTCCTCCTCAAGGGCTCTTGATAATATTCTGAGTCATCTCCTTTGAGATGTTTTGCAGATACCAAAACCCCCACCAGGTGGACGAAGTTAACTACATGATGACCAGACTGTAGCCATGACATAAGCTGCTTCATCTTCCACTATTCCACTCAATATTTTGTAATAACCTGTAAGGAAAAAGAATCTGAAAAAGAATCTCTCTATATACGTATACATGTATAACTGAATCACTTTGCTGTACACTGAAACTAACACAAGATTGTAAGTCAACTATACCTAAATAAAAAATAATAATAATCCTCAGTCCTAGATTTGTAGGCTAAGCAACTGGGTAATTGGTGGTGCCACTGATTTACAGAGGGAAGACGTGGGGAAGAGTGGGATTGTTGAGGAGGACTTCTGGGTTTGGACACGTCAAAGATGTCTGTTTGACATTCAAGTGGAGCTGTGGAGTTGAAAGTTGGAAGATATGGCAATCGCGGAAGAGTTTGGGCCTGGAAACCTAGATTTGGGAATCACTGGAGTAGGCGTAGCATTTGAAGCCACGTGACTGAATGAACTTAGTTAGGAGAGGAGAGAAGATGGAGAAGGGAAGACATCTGAGGACCAAGTCCCAAGGCCCTCCATCAGAATTCAGATGAAGCAAGACGACTCAGCAAAGGAGACTGAGTAGGAGTGATCACAAATGTAGGAGAAAAACCAGGAGAGTTGGGTGTCCAGGAAGCCAAGAAGGAAAGTGCTTCAAGAAGGAGGCAGTGTTGGGCTTCCCTGGTGGTGCAGTGGTTAAGAATCTGCCTGCCAATGCAAGGGACACGGGTTCAATCCCTGGTCCTGGAAGATCCCACATGCCGCGGAGCAACTAAGCCAGTGAGCCACAACTACTGAGTCCGCGTGCTGCAACTACTGAAGCACACGCGCCTAGAGCCAGTGCTCCGCAACAAGAGAAGCCACAGCAATAAGAAGCCCATGCATGGCAATGAAGACCCAACGCAGCCAAAAAACAATTAATTAAATAAAAAAAATAAAAATAAAAAAAGGAGGCAGTGTCAAGATATGGAAGCAATCTACGTGTGCATCAACAGGTGAATGGATAAAGAAGACGTGGTGTATATATACAACAGAACACTACTCAGCCATAAAAAGGAATGAAATTTTGCCATTTGCTGCAACCTGGATGACCTTGGAGGGCATTATGCTAAGTGAAATAAGTCAGACAAAGACAAATACTGTATGATATCACTTATATGTGGAGTCTGAAAAATACAACAAACTAGCGAATATAATAAAAAAGAAGCAGATTCACAGATATACAGAACAAACTAGTGGCTACCAGTAGGGAGAGGGAAGGGGGCAGGGGCATGATAGGGGTAGGGGGGAAAAAAGGGTTATTATGGGACTGTATGAAATCACTTGTGTGAAACTTTTGAAAATTGTAAAGCACTATAGAATTTAAAGAATCTTTCATTCAATAAAAAAAGAAAAAAGGAGGAGGATGGACCTAGAGATTATCAATACTAAGTGAAGCAAGTCAGACAGAGAAGGATAAATATCATATGATATCACTCATATGTGGAATCTAAGTTTTAAAAAATGATACAAATGAACTTACTTACAAAACAGAAACAGACTCACAGATTGCGAAAACAAATTTATGGTTACCAAAAGGGAAACATGGGGAGGAGGGATAAATTAGGAGCTTGGGATTAACATACACACACTACTATATATAAAATAGATAACCAACAAGGACCTACCGTATAGCACAGGGAACTCTACTCAATATTCTGTAATAAACTATATGGGGAAAGAATCTGAAAAAGAATGAGTATATGTGTATGCATAACTGAATCACTAAGTTGTATACCTTAAACTAACACATTGTAAATCAACTATACTCCAATAAAAAAATTTTTAAAAAGAACACAGGAAAAGAAAAAAGGAGGAAGAAGAGGCAGTGTTCAGAGTGTCTAATGCTGCTGAGAAATGCAGAAACATAAGGACTGAGGTTTGGCTACCATAGATGACCTTGACTAAACAATGCGAGATGAAGCAGAGACCTCAGGTAGGGAAAAATCTTTAGAGAAGTTTTGCTACAAAGGGAGCAGAGAGAGGTGATAATAGCAGGAGAGGGAAGTGGAGTCAAGGAAGGTTGGGTTTTGGGTGTTTGGGTTATTTTGGCCACGCCACACAGCTTGTGGGATCTTAGTTCCCTGACCAGGGATCGAACCCATGCCCCCTGCATTGGAAGCGCGGAGTCCTAACCACTGGACCTCCAGGGAACTCCTTTTTTTTTTTTTTTTTTTTTTTTTTTTTTTTAAGGATAGAAAAGATATTAAGATAGAAGGTCTTATAGCAGAATTGTCTGCTGATGGCAAAAAAAAAATTAAGCATATACTTATCGTATAACCCAGCAAGCTCACTCTTAGCTACTTACTCAGGAGACCTGAAAACTTATGTTCACACAAAAACATGTACATAATTTTTATAGCAGCTTTCTCCATAATTGCCAAAAACTAAATGAAACTCAAACGTCTTTCATATAGGGAATGGATAAAC
The DNA here is from genome assembly GCF_000442215.2 of Lipotes vexillifer. Classification (NCBI taxonomy): domain Eukaryota; kingdom Metazoa; phylum Chordata; class Mammalia; order Artiodactyla; family Lipotidae; genus Lipotes; species Lipotes vexillifer. Next base: position 789,562 of record NW_006790237.1, on the reverse strand, counting down.
ACATGGGCACACATGCCTTGGATTATTACTGAATGTTAAGAAGGAAAAAGAGTCAACTCTACGTCAATGAAAAATAAAATGGGGCTTCCCTGGTGGCGCAGTGGTTGAGGGTCCACCTGCCGATGCAGGGGACACGGGTTCGTGGCCCGGTCCGGGAGGATCCCACACGCCGCGGAGCTGCTGGGCCCCTGAGCCATGGCCGCTGAGCCTGCGCGTCCGGAGCCTGTGCTCCGCAACGGGAGGGGCCACAACGGTGAGAGGCCCGCGTACCACAAAAAAATAATAATAATAAAAATAAAATAAAATAAAATAAAATAAAATGTAGGGACTTCCCTGGTGGCACAGTGGTTAAGAATCCGCCTGCCAGTGCAGGGGACACGGGTTCGAGCCCTGGTCCGGGAAGATTCCACATACTGCGGAACAACTAAGCCCGTGCACCACAACTACTGAGCCTGCACACCTAGAGGCCGTGCCCTGCAACAAGAGAAGCCACTGCAATGAGAAGCCTGCGCACCACAACAAAGATGAGACCCCGCTCTCCACAACTAGAGAAAGCCCGCGCACAGCAATGAAGACCCAACGCAGACAAAAAATGAATTAATTTAAAAAAAAAACGTAAAGGAAAGAGCTACTGATACACACAACAGGAATGAATCTTCCATGCATTATGCTGAGTGTAAGAAGCCATATTGAAAAGGCTACATATCCTGTGATTTCGTTTACACTTGACCCTTGAACAACACGGGTTTGAACTGCGCAGGTCCACTTATACGTGGATTGTTTTTTCAGTAGTCAATACTGAAGCACTAAACGATCCAGTTGGTTGAATTCCTGGATGCAGAACCGTGGATATGGAGGAACCACGGTACTCAGATTTTTCAATTGCGTGGACTGTCAGCACCCCTGTCCGACCTGGAGCATTGCTCAGGGGTCAACTATATTTGACATTCTGGAAAAGGCAAAACTACAAGAACAGAGGGAGAGAAAACAGAGCAGTCGTTTCCAAGAGCTGGAAGTGGGGGAGGCAGCTGACTACAAAGGGAAGGAGGGAACCTGGGGGGAAGGATGGAAGGTTCTATATTTTTACTATAGTGGCAGTTACATAACTATCTGTTTGCCAAAATTCATAGAAGTGTACATGTAAAGGGTCAATTTTGTTGTATGAGAATTAAATCTCAATAAACTCGACCAAACCAGAAAACTGGCTTCCCCAAATTAATTCATTAATGACAAAGGGAAAAAATAATAACTTTATAATGGAGAAACACAGCAGACACTAGCCTAACCAAGTGATCAAAATTAATGTCACCGGTGATAAGATATAGCAACATCATGTCCACCCAATACGATGTGATGAAAAGGGAACTTCAACTGTGTGGTGTCCTCCCTCCCCGCAAAAAACTAGAATCTCAATCTTATCAAGACAAGACAATGTAAGATAAATGCAAATTGAGGGACAGTCTGCAAAGTAACTGACCAGTATTCTTCAAAAGTGTTGAGGTCATTAAAGACAAGGAAAAAGTAAGAAACGATTGCAGAATTGCAGGAGGCTAAGGGGACATGACAGCTAAATGCAATATGGTACCCTGGGTTGGATCCTAGAAGAGAGAAAGGAAATTAGTGGGGAAAGGGAGGCAATTGGAACGTCATTTAGTCAACAGCATTGTACCAGTGTCAATTTCTCCATTTTAACAAAGGAACCTTGGCAATGTAAGACGCTAACATTAGGGGAAACTGGGTGAAGGATATTACGAATTCTCTGTGCTATCTTTGCCACACTTTTGTAAGTCTGAAAATATTTCAAAATTAAAAGTAAAGCAAAGAAAAAAGATCTTATTACCACACAGGAATGACAACCTGATACCGAAGAATAGGAGAAACTGACATTGAAATTGACATAACACGTCTGCGTTAGTTTCCTATTGGCTGCTGTAACAAATTACCACAAACTTAGTGGCTTAAAACAATGCACATTTATTACCCTACAGTTCTGGAGGTTGGAATTCTAAGATGGGTCCACAGGGCTGTGTTCCTTCTGGGGAGGACAGAAGTTATTTCCTTGTTTGCTTTCTCCAGCATCTAGAGGCTGCCTATATTCCCTGGCTCATGGCCCTTCCCTCCAGCTTCACAGTCAGCAAAGTAGCATCTTTCTCCTCTCTGACCTCTACTTTTTTTGTTTTTTCATTTTTAATTACTATTATTTTTTGTCTTTTATCTTCTTTCCCCCCCTGCACCATGCACAGCATGCAGGATCTTAGTTCCCCGACCAGGGATCAAACTCGTGCCCCCTGCAGTGGAAGCATGGAGTCTTAAACACCTGGCCACCAGGGAAGTCCCCATTTTTAAGTATTTTCTATTTTATTTTAATTTCTTACTTGTACGTCTATCTTCACATCATCTAAGAATCTGACCTTCCTACCTCCTTCTTGTAAAGACCCTTGTGATTACCTTGGGGCCACCGAGGTCATCTGGGATAATCTCCCCAACTCAAGAGCCTTAATTTAATCACACCCACAAAGTCCCTTTTGTCATATAGTATTGGGTTGGCCAAAAGGTTCATTCGTTTTTTTCCGTAAGATGGCTCAAGTAGCACTTAGTTGTCTAACTTCGTTTGAAACAATTTTGTTAGATTGTATGTGACAGCTTGTCATATCAGTATGCATTTAAAAAAAGACCTATCAAAACTGGTGAATTTTTGTGTAGCCATTTTAATATTGAAGATGGAAGAAAAAAAGCAACATTTCCGGCATTTTATGCTTTATTATTTCAAGAAAGGTAAAAACGCAACTGAAACGCAAGAAAAAAGATTTGTGCAGTGTATGGAGAAGGTGCTGACTGACTGAACATGTCAAAAGTGGTTTCTTAAGTTTCGTCCGGAGATTTCTCGCTGGACGATGCTCCACGGTCCGGTAGACCAGTTGAAGTTGATAGCGATCAAATCGAGACATTAATTGAAAACAATCAACATTATACCACGCAGGGCTTCCCTGGTGGCACAGTGGTTAAGAATCCATCTGCCAATGCAAGGGACACGGGTTTGAGCCCTGGTTCAGGAAGATCCCACATGCTGCGGAGCAACTAAGCCCGTGCGCCACAACTACTGAGCCCATGTGCCACAGCTACTGAAGCCTGTGTGCCTAGAGCCCCTGCTCTGCAACAAGAGAAACCACCGCAATGAGAAGCCCACGCACCGCAACGAAGAGTAGCTCCCACTCGCCACAACTAGAGAAAGCCCGTGCACAGCAACGAAGACCCAACGCAGCCAAAACAAACAAACAAATAAATAAATAAAATTTAAAAAATAAAACAAAACAAAACATTATACCACACGGGAGATAGCTGACACTCAAAATATCCAAATCAAGCGTTGAAAATCATTTGCACCAGCTTGGTTATGTTCATCCCTTTGATGTTTGGGTTCCACGTAAGTTAAGTGAAAAAAACTTGCTTGACTGTATTTCTGCATGTGATTCTCTACTTAAACGTAACGAAAACGTTCCGTTTTTAAAACAAATTGTGACGGGCAATGAAAAGTGAATACTGTACAATCATGTGGAACGGAAGAGATCATGGAGCAAGTGAAATGAACCACCACCAACCACAGCAGGGGCTGGTCTTCATCCAAAGAAGGTGATGTTGTGTATACGGTGGGATTGGAAGGGAGTCCTCTATTATGAGCTCCTTCTGGAAAACCAAATGATTAATTCCAACAAGTACTGCTCCCAATTAGACCAAATGAAAGCAGCACTCGACGAAAAGCATCCAGAATTAGTCAACAGAAAACGCATAATCGTCCATCAGGATAATGCAAGACTGAATGTTTCTTTGATGACCAGGCAAAAACCGTTAACAGCTTCGCTGGGAAGTTCTGATTCATCCACCATATTCATATTCACCAGTCATTGCACCTTCGGATTTCCATTTATTTCGGTCTTTACAAAATTCTCTTAATGGAAAAAATTTCAGTTCCCTGGAAGACTGTAAAAGCCACCTGGAACAGTTCTTTGCTCAAAAAGGTTAAAAGTTTTGGGAATATGGAATTATGAAGTCGCCTGAAAAATGGCAGAAGGTAGTGGAACAAAAAGGTGGATACGTTGTTCAATAAAGTTCTTGGTGAAAATGAAAAATGTATCTTTAAACACCAAAGGCACGGGCTTCCCTGGTGGCGCAGTGGTTGAGAGTCCGCCTGCGGATGCAGGGCACACGGGTTCGTGCCCCGGTCTGGGAAAATCCCACATGCCGCGGAGCGGCTGGGCCCGTGAGCCATGGCCGCTGAGCCTGCGCCTGCGCGTCTGGAGCCTGTGCTCCGCGACGGGAGAGGCCACAACAGTGAGAGGCCCGTGTACCGCAAAAAAAAACCCCAAAAAGACAAAGGCACTTTTTGGCCAACCCAACATATTCAAAGGTTCTGGGAATTAGGACTTAGGACGTGGACATCTTCCGGGGGTGGGGGTGGGGGTGGGGACATCATTCTGCCTCGCATATTAATGATACAAGAGAATTAGGAGTGATGACAGGAGCTGAGTCTGCAGGCGGGACAGAGAGATGGGACCCAGGACACAAGGCAAGATGTTGGTCTTGGATTGGGAGGGACAGATGAAAAGCAGCGCATCTGGGTAGCTGATAGAATGGGCTGTGGGAAGATGAAGTGTCTGGTAGCCTCTATGCTTTCAGAAGAATGAGGAGTGAGGGAATCAGCTGATTGAAGGTGGAGGACCAGGGTGCGGTGGGGATTTGAGGCGAATGAAGATGGGGAATGGCCATCTTGTGGGGGGGTGGGTGCTGAGTGTACCTTGATGAAGGACACAGAGCAGGGTCACAGGAGGGCTGGGATCTGGGATCCAGCCCCCCCCTCAGAGCCCCCTGGGAAGGCACAGAGTGGGTGAGAGGATTTACTAGGGTTAGGGTTTCACCCCAACAGTGCCCTGGAGGGGATCATAGGCAAAGAAGGGAAAGACATCCAAAGGAGAGTGACTTTATGGGGGACCGTGGAACGGTGGAAGCAGGGGGAAGAGGGAAGGGAGGACAAGATGGGGGGAGTCAAAGATAATGAGAATCTAATGGGGTCAATGCATTGTACCTGCTGGTGGGCTTGAAAGTTGGCTTTATTTTTATTTATTTATTTTTTTGCTGCACCCCCCGCAGCTTGCAGAATCTCAGTTCCCCGACCAGGGATTGAACCCCAGGCCATGGCAGTGAAAGACAAGAATCCTAACCACTAAGCCACCAGGGAACTCCCTTGAAAGGTTTTTTTAAAATTTGGTTGGTGGGAAAAGGGAGCGCATGGACAGAGAATGGGATGATAAAAATAGAGTTTGCCCACTGTGTAGCACAGGGAACCCATAACGGAGAAGCGGAAGGATATTTATGTATAACTCGATCACTGTGCTGTGCGGCAGAAATTGACACTGTAAATCAACTATACTTGAATAAAATACTTTTTTTAAAAAAAGAAGAGGAAATCAACTAGACTCCCATAAAAAACAAAAACAAACAAAAAAAGAGGAAGAAAGAGTTTAGGGAGTTCCCAGGCGGTCCAGTGGTTAGGACTTGGCACTTTCACTGCTGTGGCCCAGGTTTAGTCCTTAGTCAGGGAACTAAGATCCTGCGAGCCGCGCCGTGTGGCCAAAAAAAAAAAAAAGCTTTAAGGGGGTGTAGTTACTGATAATGACAAGGACAAGGGTATGACCGAGAAAGTGGGTGGCACAATCAAGGGGGACAGATAGATACGGGTGTAGAGTTTCTTTGGGAGGAAAACAAAAATTGCCTAAAATTGATTGCAGTTTTGCATGCAAAACTCTTATGAATATAGGAAGAACCATTGTGTTGTATACTTTATTTTTAAAAATTATTTTATTTTAAATTTATTTAAAAAAAAATTTGGCTGCGTTGGGTCTTCATTGCTGCGCGTGGGCTTTCTCTAGTTGTGGCGAGTGGGGACTGCTCTTCCCTGTGGTGCGCGGGCTTCTCATTGCAGTGGTGTCTAAGCGCATGGGCTTCAGTAGTTGCAGCATGCAGGCTCAGTAGTTGTGGCTCGAGGGCTCAGTTGCTCTGAGGCATGTGAGATCTTTCCCAGACCAGGGATCGAACCTGTGTCCCCTGCATCAGCAGGCAGATCCTTTTTTTTTTCTCTCTTTTTTTTTTTTGGCGGTACGCGGGCCTCTCACTGTCGTGGCCTGTCCCGTGGCGGAGCAAAGGCACCGCGGCACGTGGGATCTTCCCGGACCGGGGCACGAACCCGTGTCCCCTGCAACGGCAGACGGACTCTCAACCACTGCGCCACCAGGGAAGCCCTGCAGGCGTATTCTTAACCACTGCACCATCAGGGAAGTCCCATGTCTTATACTTTAAACGAGTGAACTGTATGGTATGTGAATTGTAGCTCAATAAAACTGTAAAAAAGGAAGGAAGGAAGGGGGCTGGGATAGATCAGAGGGCAAGATGGATGGAAATGATGGGTTCTGAGTACCAAGAGGCCACGTGTGGATTATCTAGGATCATGGTGTGTGTTAACAAACCACCCAAAGACTGTATGACTGAAAACAATAAAGATCATTTATCTCACTCACAAGTCTGCAAGCTGGGCAGGGCCTCGGGGAGAAGGCTTATCTCTCCTCCAGGGGGTAGCCTGGCTGGGGCAGGAGGATGTGCTTCTAAGATGGCTCACTCACGTGGCTGCAGGCTGGTGCTGGGGATGAGCTGTGAGTTTAGTAGCCTAGAGTCCTCTCCACATGGGCCTTGTCATCTAGCCTGCACAAGTGTCCCAAGGAAAAGAGTGGGGTGGAACGTTGCCTTTTATGATCCAACCTCGGAAATCACACTGCGTCTCTTCCAAGGTGGTCTGTTAGTTGAGGGTCTCACCAAAAGCTGGAGAATGGACTCCACAAGATAGGTGTGACATGGCTTGGACAAAAAAGTACGGTCCTTTTTGGAAAAGACAACCGGGTACAGGCCAGGGTTTAGCAGAATCATCTATATGGGGATATTGAAATTATTAAGAATTGTGACAGTCATTTTAGAGTGATGGATATAGAGCCAGGATTGAAAATCTTCCATGAAAGAGTGGGAGTGGGCAGAAGGGAAAGGGATGAGTTCTTTAGGGAAGGCTGGGAAGAGGTGTCCATGGATAACTTGAGCTTCAAAGGAGCTGAGGGAGGGAGAATTGTCTGGAAGTGGCAAGAAGGAGCGCCCACCTCCAGGCTCAGTGGTAGGAGGGTGTTAAGAAATAAGGTTGCAGGCAGGAGAGATCGGTGCACACACAGCATTCAGAAACCCACAAAGCGGGATCTCTGTGGGCTCTGAGAATGAGAAAAAAAAGAGAAAGGAGACCAGAAAGAAGGGAAAAGGCCAAAGAGATGGGGAGACAGAGACCCAGACACAGGTAGGGCCAAAGACCATGAAAGAAAGGGACACAGACACAGAGAGAGGGAAACAGAAATCCAGATGGATGGTGACATAGCATCCCAGAAAGAAATTGTAGACAGGAAGAGAAAGTGCCAGAATTCCTAGGGGGTTAAAACCTTTAGTGTCTCTCTCTACTCCCCCAGCAGAGGGCACCCGGGGCCTCATTCCCTGGAGTCCGGGTGTCCAATCTCCAAGACTTCCCGCCAAGCACATCGGATGGGGCTATTTTTACCCCGTGTCATAGGACACCGGTGGCTGGAAGGCCATCGTCTGTCTGTCCTTTGGTCCCTTCGAGTGACCCTGCGGCATTTCCCCAGCCCACCCGTGACGTGTTCCTGGCAGGCCTGACCTCCTTTTGCACTATTCAGGGCTGCATCTCAGGCCTTGCTGGGTCTAAGAAAGTCTGGCAGAGAATCCAAGTGGAGACCCGGGGGGTGGGGGTAGGGGCAACCCGAGCGAGGGCACCCCATATGGGGGGCACATGCTCAGGGTTTAGAGCTGCTGGAGCATCCCCAGGATGGGGAAACCACCAGGACAATGGCAGAGACAACCTAGGGTGAATGTCAGAGAGAGATTCAGAGATATGACTCGGGAGAGGCTCGGTCCTCCAGAGGCCCTGCGACAGAGACTTGCAGTAATTCAGAGAAACAGGGAAAGAAAGATACCCAAAGGGGAGACCCAGAGAATCCCAGGGACAGAGACACAGTGGGCTGAGAGGTAATGAGAGAGAAGAGACCCAGAGAGACAAGAAGGAGAGAGACCCAGACAGAGGGGAAAGACAGAGACCAAGAGAGACAAGAAATAAACAGAGATAGAGATACAAGAATATAAGAAAGACGGAGATTCGGAGAGACCAAGACACAGAGACTGACGGGAATCCCCAGACACAGATGACCCTAGAACGGCAAAGCTCAGGGATAAATGACCCATAGAGATACTCAGAGATAAAAGCCCGCGATCAGAGATACAGAGAGACCCAAAGTGAAGACATAGCCAGACACAGAGACATACAAAAGAACGAGAGAGAGAGACAGAGATGGAAATTTTTGACTCGAACAGAGCGGCTCAGATACTCATAAAAACATAGACGAGAGACACACACGGAAACCCGGAGAGACGCAGGACAGAGATCTCAGGCGATGGAGAGACAGACGGAAAGGAACCCCGAAGGCCAGGTGGACCCAGAGAAAGCGCAGCGCCGCGTCGCCTGGGGGTAAAGGGAGGGCGCCCCGGCAGAGGGCGCCCGGCCGCCCTCTGCCCCGCCGGGGTCACGGCGCCCCCTCCCCCGCGTCCTGGCCGCACGGCCGGGCTATTTTTACGCGTGGACACCGGACACCAGGCTGGGGCGGCGGCGGCGGCGGCGGCCGAGGCGGGGCCGGGCCGGGTCGGGCGTCGGGGCCACACGTCCGTCCGCGGGTCGCCGGGGCTGCGCGCACCATGGAACCCGGGTGCCCGCAGCCGTGCGGCTGCTGCGAGCGAGTGGTGCTCAACGTGGCTGGGCTGCGCTTCGAGACCCGGGCGCGCACGCTGGGCCGCTTCCCGGACACGCTGCTCGGGGACCCGGTACGCCGCAGACGTTTCTACGACGGCGCGCGCCGCGAGTACTTCTTCGACCGGCACCGGCCCAGCTTCGACGCGGTGCTCTATTACTATCAGTCGGGCGGTCGCCTGCGGCGGCCGGCGCACGTGCCGCTCGACGTCTTCCTGGAGGAGGTGGCCTTCTATGGGCTGGGCGCCGCGGCGCTAGCGCGCCTGCGCGAGGAGGAGGGCTGCCCCTTGCCATCGGAGCGCCCCCTTCCCCGCCGCGCCTTCGCGCGCCAGCTCTGGCTGCTCTTCGAGTTCCCCGAGAGCTCGCAGGCCGCGCGCGTGCTCGCCGTTGTCTCAGTGCTCGTCATCCTCGTCTCCATCGTCGTCTTCTGCCTCGAGACGCTGCCCGACTTCCGCGACGACCGCGACAACTCGGGGCTCGCCGCGGTGGCTGCAGCTGGCCCGGTGAGGGGGCGGGGCCTGCGTGTGGAGAGGCGGGATTTGGGAGGAGCTGGACGAGGTCCACGGGGTCCTGGCCAATCATAAAGTGGGGTAAGGGGCAATGGGAGGTGGGGCCTCTCAGGAAGGTGGGGCCTGGCTGTGGATAGGCAAGGCATTGGGGGCCTGGTTGGAAGACCTGACCAATCAAAGGTGGGCAAAGGCCTGTGAAAGGTGGGCAAGCCAGGGACGGCGCCAGACCTGGGAACTCTACATTAAATCCTGGGCTGGGGGCGGGAAAGGTGTAGCTTAATGGGGCGGGGCCTGAGGATCTAAATAGGAGGACCTGCCTTTTCAGAAGGCGTGCGCTGAGGTAGATGAGAAACCCGGCTTTTGGAGGGCAGGAGCACAGGACGACAGGTGTGCTAAGAAATCAAAACTGAGGGATAAGAAGAGACTGAAAAATCGGGGGTCTATACGGCTGGCAGTAACCAATGGGAAGGATGGGCTGGAGATAGTGAGATCTGGGACCTGAAGAAAGCCGCCGAGGGAGCTGCAGATCGAGGGGTGGGGCCTGAGGATTGGGGCAAAAGAAATCCATCGTAAAGAAAGTTGAGCTGAGGGCCGTGAAGGGAGGGGCCCGGGTTTTGGCATAAAGATAAGGTCTTTAACCATTATGGTCCAGGCTGGGTTTGGGGAGGGCAGGGCACAAGGGAGTGGGGCTAGGATGGGGACCCTCCCCATCTGGAAATTCAACTCTGGGGCCGGGATTTTGGGAGGGAAGAGATTGAGCCCTACTCAAGCATTATTTCAGGAGGCCCTGCCAATGAAGGATCAGGGACCGTAAAGTCAGCCTTCCCTGGGGGTCCCGAGAAGGCGTGTACTACAGCTAGGTCACCGGGGTTCTGGGGGCAGCGCCATTGACCAACTTGTAAATTTTGTATATTTTGTAAATTTTGTAAATTTTGAATATTTAAACAGGAAATATGGCCATTCCAGTGCGCCCCAGCCCTGGCATGGTCCTCCCTGAACCCCTTCCTCTCTGCAGTTCCCGGCTCGGCTGAACGGCTCCAGCCCAGTGCCCGGACCCCCACCTCGCTTGCCCTTCGATGACCCGTTCTTTGTGGTGGAGACATTGTGCATCTGTTGGTTCTCCTTCGAGCTGCTGGTACGCCTGGCGGCCTGCCCAAGCAAGACAGCCTTCTTCAAGAATGTGATGAACCTCATCGATTTCGTGGCCATCCTGCCTTACTTTGTGGCACTGGGTACCGAGCTGGCCCGGCAGCGGGGGGTGGGCCAGCCAGCCATGTCACTGGCCATCCTGCGAGTCATCCGACTGGTACGCGTCTTCCGCATCTTCAAGCTGTCCCGGCACTCAAAGGGCCTGCAGATCTTGGGCCAGACCTTAAGAGCCTCCATGCGAGAGCTGGGCCTCCTCATCTTCTTCCTTTTCATTGGCGTGGTTCTCTTCTCCAGCGCAGTCTACTTTGCTGAGGCTGACCGGGCAGACTCCCATTTCACCAGCATCCCTGAGTCCTTCTGGTGGGCGGTGGTCACTATGACCACAGTTGGCTATGGAGACATGGCGCCTGTCACTGTGGGCGGCAAGATAGTGGGCTCTCTGTGCGCCATTGCTGGCGTGCTGACCATTTCCCTACCTGTGCCAGTCATTGTCTCCAACTTCAGCTACTTTTACCACCGGGAGACAGATGACGAAGAGGCTGGGATGTACAGCCATGTGGACACGCAGCCCTGTTGCCCACTGGAAGGCAAGGTCAATGGGGGGTTTGTGGATCGAGAGGTTCCTGAGCTCCCACCTCCACTCCTCTGGGCTCCCCCTGGGAAACACATGGTCACCGAAGTGTGAGGACGGTTGAGGTCTGCAGAACCTCACATTTCCTTGGAGGGAGGGAGGGAGGGAAGGGAGGAAGGAAAGTTGGGGGGAGGGTGTTGGGTTTAGGGAGAACTAAGTTAAGTGGTAATGAGTTGGGGAACACTAAGTCTCATTGGGTCTTGAGTTGTGGATTGGTAGCTCCTGTGGGTACCTCCTTAGGTGACAGTGAATGGCAATGGGTTATGCTGATTTGAGGGGGAGGCTCCATCGGTTTGTATTGCATTGGGTTGTGTAAAGCTTGGGGTAGTGTTGAGATAGGTTTTGTCACATAATTTTGTGAGTTTCTTAGTTCCATGTTGGGTCAGGTTGGGTTACGAGTGTAGCTGAGTCTTGTCCAAGTGCATTATGCAGGATTCTGTGGTTTTATGAGTCCCCTAGGGCCATGTTGGATCAAGTAAGGTGGTCACCCACGGCACTGTTGGGACTGATTGTGTGTTCATGCATGGCGCTATAGAGTTGGGTTGAGACGCTGGAAACTGCGTGGCTTTGTGATTCTTCTAGGGCCATGTTATTTTAAGTTCTGTGAACTTGTGAGTCATGTAGAAATACGAAGATTCATGTGATAGAATGTGAGCTTTCTAGGTCATATGAGGTTAAGTTGGGTTGGAAAGTATGAGCATAGGAGTCTTTCAGGGTTCTGTTGTGTTGAACTGTGTAGAGTTATACGGCTAGAAGTTTGTCGGGGCTACAATGAGTTGAGTCGTAATGAGTTGTATAATCATGTGAACCTCGTAGGACCAGTTCAGTTGGGTCATACAACTGTTTGATTTGGGTTACATCAAGTTCCGTCCTTGAGTTCTGTAGGAACGTTGGGTTGAGCTGGACTGTATGTATGAGCACCACAGGGCCATGCTGGTTTGTTTTGCATTTAGTGGTAGCGCCAGGACCCAAGGATAACAGCACTGGGAAGGAGTCATGTGTCAGGGAGTGAATATGGTATGTGGACTCTAGGAGACCAACTGAACTGGCTTGCCCAGTGTCATCCCTATAAGGGGCAGGGCTAAGTTCTGTATTTGTAGATTCAGTTGGTCACACAGAAGGCTTCTGGGTGAACTTGGAAGATGTAGATGCCCCTTCCATTTACCCCACACCTGCTTTGTTTTGCCATTCAAACCCCTTCTCTATCTGTCTTCCCATAGAGTTCTCCTTCCAGACATGGAGATCAGAGCCACAAGGGAAGGGGAAAGGGGGAGAAACTGTACTCTGTTCAGACATGATGGGGGGATAGAAACCCAAAGGAGGGGGACAGAGAGCTGGGGAGGGTTAGAGACCCAGAGAAGGAAAGAGAAAAAACCCCAAGAGGGGAAAAAGACCCAGAGAGAGGGGGAGACAGAGACCCAGAGGGGGCAGGTATCAGGCACCTAGAGAGAGAGGGACAGAGACCCAGAGTTGGAAAGAGACCAGAGCACCCCAGAGAAAGAGAACCAAAAAAGAAAAAGGCAGAAAAAGTCAGTGCCCCTGAACCTGAGAGAGATACACAGTGTATTCCATGGAATCACAAAGGGATCCCAAATCAGGATGCACTACCCTATCCTCCCGCAGCTCAAGAAGTGTGTCAGACAAACTGCAGGGCCCACTCTATCTTCCTGGGGAGAAAGCAGTGTCTCAGAGCATGGGAGTGGCTTCCCAAGGTCGCGTGGCTTGTCCCCGGGGAGGGATGGGGGGGCTGGACTTGTGGGCTGCTGCTTGACCCTACGTGTCCCCATCAGCCTGCTCGTCTGCACAGGACTTCCCGAGTCTAACAGCCTCATTTCTCACAAATGAGGAAACTGAGGCTCAGAGGGGAGGGGGTTACCCAAGGTCAGAGGTCTTTCAGTACTAAAGGGCATATGAAGGAGAAAGAAGAGGGGGATGGTTACATCACTAACATAGGGCTGCCTGTGTGCCAGGTAACTTTCAAAGTACTTGTATTCATTTATTAAAATCCATCCAGTGGTTTACAGAGAGTTGTTGTTATTTTTAGCTAGGAAACCACCCCCCTTTCTTTTTTGGTCAAATGAAATCTCACTTAGGAGCACCAGTGTGATGCATCAGAGGGTGTGAACTGGTTTGAGGAGTCTCTCTTGACAACTCAGAATGTGGCTAACAAGTTCCGTTTGGAAACCCCTGATTTAATCCAACCACCTTTTTACACAGAGAGATAGAAGAAGGTACAGATTGTGAGAAGTGTTTGATAAAGGTTGAAAATAATGTGACCTTTAAATAATATAACACTTCTCTCCGAAATGGAGAGAAAGGCACATTTGGAAAAGAAACGGAGACAGACAGACCCCCCTCACAGTGACAGACACAGGGCAGAGTCTGGGAGGCAGGCACAGAGCCCAGCACAGGGACCCAAAGAGGAAGAGACACGTGCAGAGAGGACAGAGATACCCAAGGGGAGGAGGGAGAGCAGGAGAGAAGAGGGTGGCGGTCTGGGAGGGGGTCAGAGACAGGAGGGAGGACGAAGACCCATAGAAGGGGGAAGAGACCAGAGAGGAGGGGCCAGAGATCCAGAGAAGAGAGAGGGACAGGGACCCAAGGAGAGAGGGGGAGACGGAAACTGTTTCCCATTACTCTTTGAAAACTCACCCCTACTACCCCATCAGAGACTGAAAGTTGCATAAAGTTCCTCTGGTAGGGGGTGGGGCACGTTGGGTGCTTAGGGGTATATGGGAAGCATGGTGAGGTCAGGGAAGTGACCTGAGTGGACACTCAAAGACTGGGAAGCGCCCCTCCTCCACCCCAATAAACAACCGCAGCAGCCTTCTATGTGGCCTTGGCTCGGATGGGGAGAGGTGAGGGGGACACCCTAATCCGGGGACACCCTTCCCGCCACCTTGCCATGCTATATTTAGGCTGAGGGAGGGGTACGGGATGACCCCCCCCACCCTCCACGAAGGCAGGTGTCGGCTTTCCTCCTGAAAATAGCTCCAGGGGAGGGGTGAAGCATTAAGTCTGTCCTGGGACTCCAACTCCTGTCTGATCTCCGTCTGTCTTAAGGTCTCTCTTTCTCTGGGTCTCTGTCCCCCTTGTGGGGTTCTGTCCCCTTTTCTCCTCAGCATGTCTGTCTCCTCTCTCTGCATCTGTGTCTTCTCTCTCTCTCTGGGTTTCTGTCTCCCTCTTTCTCTGGGAGTCTGTCCCTTTTTCCTCTCCATTTTTGTGCCTTTCCCCCACCTCCCTTCATCTGTCACTATTCACTTTCTTTCTCTAAGCAGGTCATTCTGTTGCCAAATCATATCTTTGTCTATCTCCGGGTCCTGGAATACCTTGAGTTGCTCTTATCTGAACTCAGGACAAGACCCTCTCCCCAGTCCCCACCCAGGAAATTCCAGCAGAGAGGACTTATGTGGGAGAGACCCCCCTCACCCAGCGTCTCCCCGGGGCCTCGGGCCTTATCACTCCCCGAGCCCAGCTGGTTAATGTCTGGCCTGGAGCTCCCGGGAGAGTTGGGGATGAGAGCAGAGGGTGGGAATCTGCCCGGGGATTGACACTTCACTGGCAAAAGAACGCAAAGGAATCTCAGGCCCAGACTCCTGGGTCTGAGGGAGGAGGCGGCTGGAGCTGAGGAAGAAGGGCCTGGGGGCCCAGACTCCGGAGTCTGCGGGACGAGGGGTCTGGGGGACCTGGACTCCTGGATCCGGGGGAGGAGGGGGCTGGGGACCCGGACTCCTGGGTCTGAGGGAGGGAGGGGTGGGTGCTGGCGCCTGGCCTCCCGGGACTGAGGCGGGCGGAGGGCTGAGCTAGCCAGGCCGGGCTTCCGAGGTCTCGGCACGCGTGTGGAAGGCGGGATTCCCCGGCCCCTCCTCCGCCGTCGGGCGCCGCCCCGCCCCCGCCCCCGACCCGGGCCCTCGGGAGCTTGTGCCGCGAGGAGCCGGCGGGCGAGCGGGCGTCCCTGCAGCCAGCGAGCAGGAGGAGGAGCCGCCGCCGCGCCAGGGGCAGCCGGGGGACTGGGAAGCGCCCCTCCTCCACCCCAATAAACAACCGCAGCAGCCTTCTATGTGGCCTTGGCTCGGATGGGGAGAGGTGAGGGGGACACCCTAATCCGGGGACACCCTTCCCGCCACCTTGCCATGCTATATTTAGGCTGAGGGAGGGGTACGGGATGACCCCCCCCACCCTCCACGAAGGCAGGTGTCGGCTTTCCTCCTGAAAATAGCTCCAGGGGAGGGGTGAAGCATTAAGTCTGTCCTGGGACTCCAACTCCTGTCTGATCTCCGTCTGTCTTAAGGTCTCTCTTTCTCTGGGTCTCTGTCCCCCTTGTGGGGTTCTGTCCCCTTTTCTCCTCAGCATGTCTGTCTCCTCTCTCTGCATCTGTGTCTTCTCTCTCTCTCTGGGTTTCTGTCTCCCTCTTTCTCTGGGAGTCTGTCCCTTTTTCCTCTCCATTTTTGTGCCTTTCCCCCACCTCCCTTCATCTGTCACTATTCACTTTCTTTCTCTAAGCAGGTCATTCTGTTGCCAAATCATATCTTTGTCTATCTCCGGGTCCTGGAATACCTTGAGTTGCTCTTATCTGAACTCAGGACAAGACCCTCTCCCCAGTCCCCACCCAGGAAATTCCAGCAGAGAGGACTTATGTGGGAGAGACCCCCCTCACCCAGCGTCTCCCCGGGGCCTCGGGCCTTATCACTCCCCGAGCCCAGCTGGTTAATGTCTGGCCTGGAGCTCCCGGGAGAGTTGGGGATGAGAGCAGAGGGTGGGAATCTGCCCGGGGATTGACACTTCACTGGCAAAAGAACGCAAAGGAATCTCAGGCCCAGACTCCTGGGTCTGAGGGAGGAGGCGGCTGGAGCTGAGGAAGAAGGGCCTGGGGGCCCAGACTCCGGAGTCTGCGGGACGAGGGGTCTGGGGGACCTGGACTCCTGGATCCGGGGGAGGAGGGGGCTGGGGACCCGGACTCCTGGGTCTGAGGGAGGGAGGGGTGGGTGCTGGCGCCTGGCCTCCCGGGACTGAGGCGGGCGGAGGGCTGAGCTAGCCAGGCCGGGCTTCCGAGGTCTCGGCACGCGTGTGGAAGGCGGGATTCCCCGGCCCCTCCTCCGCCGTCGGGCGCCGCCCCGCCCCCGCCCCCGACCCGGGCCCTCGGGAGCTTGTGCCGCGAGGAGCCGGCGGGCGAGCGGGCGTCCCTGCAGCCAGCGAGCAGGAGGAGGAGCCGCCGCCGCGCCAGGGGCAGCCGGGGGAGCCGAGGAGTGCGCCCCAGGTAAGAGCCTCCGCGCCTCCTCCCCCGGGATTCCGGCGTCCGGGTCGCCTTGCCGCCGGGTTGGGAGGGACGGGGGCGGGGCCGGCGGGGGCGGGACCTGGCGGAGGAAACTGAGGCAGGAGGGCAGTGTCCCAGAGGGACAGCCCGTGACCCCCAGCGGGGTCTCAGGAGTCCGGACCCCCTGGCTAAACCTTCTGGGGGAGGGGGGGCCGTGGAGTCCGTATATCTGAGTACCTGGGAAGGAGCTTGAACTCCAACAAAACTCCAGGGTCTGAAGGAGGAGGGCACTGGGGGTCGGACTCCTGGGTTTGAAAGAAGAGGGATTTGGGGGCCTGGACTCCCGCATCTGAGGGAGGGAGCTAGGGACCTGAGTTCCTGAAAGAGGAGGCAGCTGTGGCCGGGGCTCTTGGGTCTGAGTGAGGAGGGGGCGAGAGCCTGTTCTCCTAAGGGAGGGGGCAGCTAGGGCCCAGGACTCCAGATCTGAGGCAGGAGGCAGCTGGGAACCTACACTCCGGGTTCCGGTTGGGTCAACATGTGCCCCTGTTCACAATTCCCCCTTCCCATTTCCCCATCTCCCAGCCAGGGCAGGCGGCCACGCCAGGTATGTGCAATAGAAGTCTTGGACGGGCCCTGGCCTGTCCTGTGAGGAGAGAACATTCCAGGAAGCAGCCTCGGGGACCCGGGGCTTCTTAAGTGTGGGCCCTCAGGGCCCCGGGTGTCCAGGCCAGCCCCGCCCCCTGTCTGCGAGATGAATGGGCTGCGGAGGATGTAACCTTTTCCAGCTTCCTTCATCCTCAGCGTCTCCCCTCCCCTCTCCTCCCCCCATCTGTTTTCCATCCTGGAGCCATCACCTGGGCAGGGGGATGCAGCCTTGACTCTTGGTCCCTTACACTTTAAAAGGAACACTGAGAAGGGGAGTGTTCAGGCCCCCTCGTCCACCTGCCTCTATAACCTACCTGTTCCCTTCCTCTGCTAGGTGGTTGCCCCCTCCCTCTCCTGAGATGTCAGGAAGGAGGGGGCCACCTGCGTCCCCCACAGGGGCCCCCCGGAGCCTGGGGGCCCCCAACCCCGGAGCTCGGAGGCGGAGGAGGTGCTGACAGGTCTGGTAACCACCCACTTCTAATCAGTCCTCTCCAGGCCATCCTGTCCCAGAATCCACAGGCTTCCAGAATGTTCTAGAGAAACTGTGATATGCACACCCCTGCCAGTGTCTCCCAGCCCTGGGCCAATTTCATGGACAGGGAAACTGAAGCCCCACCTGAGAGGAAGTGTCTTGCCTTCACAGTGGCAGTTTTAAGCTGAACTTGGGTCTCCCTAGGATTCCAGAACATGACCTTTCTCAGAATTTTGGAAACTCAAACCTTCTCCAGACTGCAGACTCCAGACTGGCAGAGTGGAGTTGCTGGGACAGGGTTCAAGTTCCACTTCCGGCATTTGCTGGCTGTGTGACCTGGTGCAAGTCACTAACCTCTCTGAGCCTGTATTTCCCCATTTGCCTGTATTTCCCCATTTGTTGGCTATTAATAGTAATAATAGTAGACTAATTATGATTAATCTAGAAGTTGAGCATTATCGAAGTCCTAGAATATAGGGTCCCCCAAAATTCTAGAACAAGTGCCAGAACTGCCTCCCTGTGGTTCTGGCACACAGAAGTTCCCATCGGCCCCCCCACTAAGTTATTATCCTTCTCTCTAATTCCAGCTTCCCTCTCTCTATCCTCAGGTGCTCAGCGAGATGCTCCCCCACCCCTCAGGCTCCCTCCCCATCCTCCTACTTTTCCTCCTCCCCAGTGTCCCAATGGAGCCCCACGCCTCACCCTCACCCCTGCCCCCATTTCCAGTCCCCGAGTGGGACCTCTTGTCCCCCCGAGTAGCCCTGTCCAGGGGTACCCCCGCTGGGCCCCCTCTGCTCTTCCTGCTGGAGGCTGGAGCCTTTGGGGAGCCAACTGGCAGCCCGGCCAACCGCAGTCGGCGGGGGGTGAGTGAGACAGCACCAGCGAGTCGCCGCGGAGAGCTGGCTGTGTGTGACGCAGTCAGCGGCTGGGTGACAGACCGCCGGACTGCTGTGGACCTGCGTGGGCGCGAGGTGGAGGTGCTGGGCGAGGTGCCTGCGGCTGGCGGCAGTCCCCTTCGCCAGTACTTCTTTGAAACCCGCTGCAAGGCTGACAGCGCTGGGGAAGGTGGCCCTGGTGGGGGTGGAGGAGGCTGCCGGGGTGTGGACCGGAGGCACTGGGTGTCTGAGTGTAAGGCCAAGCAGTCCTACGTGCGGGCATTGACTACCGATGCCCAGGGCCGTGTGGGCTGGCGATGGATTCGAATTGACACTGCCTGTGTCTGCACGCTCCTCAGCCGGACTGGCCGGGCCTGAGGCCCACGCCTGGGAACTGGGCAGGTAGAGGAAGAAGAGAGCTGGATGCTGAAAGACCTCAGGGGTGGCCTGGTTGCTCTAGGCCTTAGTTTGGGAACTCGTCAAATGGTCACAAAAATCACAGCTCTCCGATTTTGAGAGCTCAATCTGGGCAAGAAAGACAGATGGTGAAACCAAATGGGGTTTTGAAGGATGAATAGGAGTTCTCTTGGATGAACTTGAGGGTAATAATGATGATGATGATGATAGCCAGTATTTTCTGAGTGCCTACTGTTTATGAGCTCTTAATACACAACTTGTCAGATCAGCTCTGGTGGATTTGACCATTGGAGGCCCTCAGCTTCTAAGTTGCTGACCATACGATCTCAGAGGACATCACCTTGCCCACCCTGGAGAGAGTGACAAGGAGGGGATATGTCAAGAAGTGTGTGTGGGAGCATAAAAACTGGAACATGTAGGCAACTAGTTGGGAGCTGGGGTTCAAATGAGAAATCTTACTTAGATAGGGCAAGTGTTGGCTTAGATATTCTGTTTTGAGGTAGTGAGCTACCTATCACAGCAGGAGCACAAGCAAGGTTGAATGACAGGAGGTCAGGATGCTTAAGAGTTTGGCCTCGGTGGGGAGTTGGAATCAGTTTTCTACCCCTCTTCCCTGTCCCAACCTTTACCCTATACTAGTAAAGAAATAGACCTTACCAATGTCCAGCCTGAGTACAGCATGAGGTTTTGACCAAGCTGGCCTGTCCCCTGGTTGGGATCAGGGGTGATTTGGACCCTGATCAGCCTAGAATGAGCCAGGAAAATCCAACAGGAGAAGCGGCCCCAGAAGCCTGAATGAGGGGGTCAGTGGCACCCTGGGCCAGGCTGCAGAAGGCAGCCTCAGTTTTCCCTGTCTGAAGAACGGGTTGGTGGGATGAGATAATGGGGAGCTGAGGAGGCAGAGGCTTTGACCAAAAGGGTTTTAAAGTGAGGAAGTGACAAGAGAAGTCAGGGATAGACCCCACACCCTCAGGACACCCCTTCATATATTACCACTCCATAGCCGCATGCAAACACAGACACACACTTTTGCCCTTGTTTCTACATCTCTGTGTTCTGGGACTGTGGTTCCCGCTCTCTTTTCTGCCGCCTCCTTTGCTGTCTCTCTGTCTAAATTCCTGTCCCATCATCTCTGGGTCAGTAGCTCTCTTTCTGTCCCTGTTTCTCACTCACTGTCTCACCCATTCCTGTGTGTGTTTCTTTCTCATTCAGCAAAGCTCTTTCCACACCCCCCTCTTTATTGCTAAGTATTTCCCCGTGGGTCCCTCCCTCTTCGCCCACCCCCATACCCAGGTGGAAGTTTTCAACCAAATCAAAGGCAGGCAGGACAGAAGCCGAAGCTGATGCTGAGCCCTTCAGCACACACAGGGAGGGAGGGAGAGCCCTGGGGAAGTCTGGAAATCGTTACCCAGCCCCTCACCCCTGCCCTCTGCTGCCGAGGTGGGCTGTCCTGGCAGAGGGAGGAGGTGGCCAAGAGGCCGGGACCCTATAGGAAAGGGGGATGTTTCTCATGGATGCCCTGATGCGCTGGGTAGCCCTGCCCTCCTCTCCCTCTGTTCCTCTATTTTTGGGTCTCTGACCACCCCCCACCCCAGGTCTCTGTTCCCCTCTCTCTGCTGCCCCCTCTCTGGGTCTCTGGGTCTCAAACTCTCTGAACTCTGAATTTCTATTGCTCTCCCCCGCACTTTCTGCCCTCCTCTCCCTCTGGGTCTCCGTCCCCCCCGCCCCCCACCATTTCTCTGAGCTTTTGTGCCCCTCTTGGGGTCTCTGTACTCTCTCAAAATCCTCCTCCCTCCTGCCTGGGTGTCTTTCTCACTCCATCCATCTGCACGCCTGCAGGCCCTTCATTGGCTGGGTTTAGGGTGGGAGGGTTCTGTCACCCGGGGCAACGGCAACAACAAGCCGGCTCCTGCTAGGCTACGGGGCGGGGGTGGGACCATGGCGGGTCGGAACCTAGCTCGGCGCTACGGTCCCCCACGGTCCCCCATCTCTGGGACCAAGGTGCCTGCATCCCAGCCCAGCTGGCATCTCACCAGCAGTGGCGTCGCCCACCACTGTATCCCGCCCGTGCCCTTCCCCCCGCCCACTGTGCAGGTGAGAGGACCCTAGGCTCTTAGCCAAGAGGAGACTGGGGGCCCAGGCTGAAGGAGGGGCCTGGGGATCCAGACACCTGCTGAGAGAAAAGGGGACTCTGGGCTTAGAGTCCTGTCTGACAGAAGGAAGAGGGTTCCAGGGACTGGGTCTGAGAGAGGAAGGGTCAGGGAACCTGGATGCCTGGAACGGGCGGTAGGAAAGGGCTGGGGACTGACTGGGAAGGATCAGGGCTTGCGGACGAGACTCCTGAGTCCTTTTAGCTGACGTCCCGCACCTTCTCCTCAGTCCACGGTCGCGGAGCCCCTGCCCCCGGCCGCAAAGCAGGATTTGCATATTTGGGCTTTCGACGAGGTCACCAACAGATGGGAGACAACCTCGGGCTCGGCTCACGTGCCCAAGACCCACGGCGGGCCCTACGCGCAGCCCAAGGCCCCAGAACCTGCGGCCCACACGCGGATTGTGGGGATCAAGGATGTAGCGGAAAAAGTAAGGTTCTGGGATGCCCAAGCCCGCGGGAGACAGGGCTGGGGACCGCACTGGAGTCCCGTGCGCCCTCATGTTGTGTCCCCGCGTCGTCTTCTTGCAGCTCAGACACCGCGGCTGGCGCCTCCCTCTGATCACAAAGCACCAGTGCAGTGAGACGAGGGCGCAGTACACCGGCTGGCCCAGCCTGGACCGGGGTGCCACCTCCTTCATTCGGCCCCAGCCCCTGGAGCTTGCGGACCACAACCGAGGGGGCCCTTCCCAGGTAGCGGAGAAGACCGCGGTGGCAGGATCTGGCAGAGTTTTGAGACCCTGGGGCGGGGTCTGAGGGAATTTTGAGTGTGGGGTCTAAAGAGTGGGACAGAATCTGGAGGTTACATTGAGTGGGGAAGGGGCTTAGGCCTTTTGAGGCGGAGCCAGGAGCAGGAGGGGACTGGAAGCCCAAAATCCCAGCTCTGAGGCTGGGGCCACAGTTAGTAAATCCTGGGGCGGGTCTAGGAGGCGGTTCTGAGGCTGCCGGCGGAGCTTGAATATTCTGAGGCCGGTCTGGGGCGGAAGGCGGGGCTGGCTTCCCCGGTTAGGGTGGTGTAAGGAGTAATAGTCGCCCGAGGCGCAGCTGAATTCCAGGGGCGGGACCGAGAAGGTTTGAATCTAGGGGAGGAGCAGAGAAGGTTTTTTAGTGACTGGGTGCTTGGCTTTGTGTCCGATGACGGGCAGAAAGTATTTGGATTTTGGAGGTGAGGCTAGTAAGGGTTCTGATTTGGGGAGCGAAGCTGAAGTGCACTGGCCAGGAAGGATTCCGATTCTGGGGGCGGCCTGGTTCAGAGGCGCTGTTGAGGCCGAAGGAAGAGGAATTCCGTCTGGGACAAAGGGCATGAAAAAGGGTATGAAACCTTTCTTGCTCATCCCTCCTCCTGCGATCCTCCTCAGGCTCTAATCCCCTGGACGAAGAACCCCGAGCTGGCCGGCCAAGCCTTTCACTATTTCTGACCAGGGCATCCTGGACCGCCATCAGCTCTATCTGACCACTTCGGCCCGGGACTTCCAGGCCTATTCGAAGTGAGCCTGGGTCCTCCCTTGGCACCGACCCCCTGCACAGCCCCCGCATAGGCTGGTGGACGCCGAGCCCCGCGGTGTTGGCTCCCCGTCTCTGACTCAGTAGTCTCGGCCTTCAGCTCCTGCAAGCGCAAGAATCAGAAGTTCAGACCCAACCCCCACCTGTTTTAGCGCCCTGGTATACTTAGTGTCAACTCTCAGGAACAGGAAGCCTGCAAACGGCCCAAGAAGGAGTTCTGGATCTGGGAACGTGGCCCTGAGGGTCTAGGGCGGGCTTCCTTTGGTATTTGAGTCCCCCAGATAACTCTTTTCCAAGGATGTGAAAAGTCCCAGATTCCAGGCCCTTAAATACCTCGAGGACCCAGGAATCCAGGCTAGGACTCCCCAGTCCCATGCTTCCTAAAGGGTCTCTGACTCCTACAAATGTGTCCTCGAAGATCTATCTAGCTGTGCCCTCCCCATCGTGCCTCCACCCCAACCCCCGACAGGAAGGAGTTGCCAGGCTACCCTCGCAAGGATTCGATGACCTCCTGGAGCTTCGGGGAGACGCCCCAGGCCTGGGGCCCCGGCCCGAAGCAGCCGCCCGGTCCGTGCTCCTCTCGGCCACTCCGTCCGCCAAAAATCCGCGTGCCCCGCGCCCGTCCGGTGATGCCAGTCGTGCCGCACCGCGGGGCGCTGGCTCTGGCTCAAGAATCCTACAGCCCCCCGCTGCACCCACTCCGCCGGCTCGATCGTTTCTGCCCGCTGGAGCTGCCCTGGGGCGGCCCCCACTGGAAACCCGAATCAGGCATCAAGAGCGTGCCGCAAGCCTACAGCACCGAGAACTTCAACTACGGCTTCTTAAAGCCGGCGCTAGTCAGAGCCAGACGGGCCAGCCCCGCCCTGGACACGCCCCCCAAGCGGGGGCGGTGCCGAGCCTGGAAGACTGGGACTAGGGATACACTGGGTGGGGCTAAGACGGGACCCCCGCCCACCACCTGGGGGCGGGGCAGAGCTTGGGCTGTGGGCGGGACGAATCTAACACGTCCCCTCGATCACGGGGGCGGGACTGAGCCTGGAAAATGTACCTTGGGGCTGCGGGCTAGAGGGTGGGACACAACCTCTGCGGCGGAAAGGGCAGAGCTTATCTCAGTCGACAGAGTTAAATAGCCTAAACCACGCTCTTTGTTGGGTTTAGTTCTGGCATCCTGGTTTCTGGGGGCCTGAGTGTGGGGCAGGTGGGATTCCCGCTGAATCCCTGGTGGAGGGGCACCCCCCAACTCTGGGGACAGAATCCAACATCGAAGCCACCCGCCTCCTAAGAAGTTGGACTCAGTCTACGGCAGGTGGAGCAGGGTTGAGGCTTCAGCCTATAACCACTGGAGGATTGTCAGAGGGGCGGCGCTCCAGCCTCTGGCGGGCTCCCCTCAGGATGGGTAGAGGGGGGGCCCACAAGGCAAGGGGCACAGCTGCGGCCTCCCATACCCTATTTCTTGTGCTCCCACCACGGCCTCCCTAGCACCTGGGGACTGAGTCTGTGAAGTCTGCTTCACCTTGGGCGTCTTCTGCTTCTTGGCGCAGAAGCCACTCAGGGAGTGGGGGGAGGGGGGCGCCACTGGGCCATTCCTGCATCTCCCCGACCTTGTCTGCCTCTCGCCCCCGGGGAGATTAGTGTCCAGGTTACCCCACCATGCTGCCGCCCCCAGTGGCCTTGCCGCCCCCACAGCCCGCAGCTATAAGACCAGGTAAACGCGGGGGGGGGGGGGGGACGCGGAGGAGG
>NW_006790237.1:763300-765047 GCF_000442215.2 Lipotes vexillifer | reverse complement strand
CGGGAGAGCCGGGGGGGGGGGGGAGACACCGAGGATGGAGATGCTCCAGGTAAGACCGCAGGGCCCCTGGGCCCCTTGCGACTACATCCAGGCCACGGCTGGAAGGAAAAGGGAGAGTCCTGTGACCCAGCAAAGGAGGCCTCTTTCTAGAAGCGTGTGGAGAGCCAGCAAGCTTCCTGGCAGGAGGGAAGCAGCTGGTGCAGGGCCTGAGGGTGGGTATCTGGGGTCCCTGGGTATGGGGATGGGAGATTCTTGAATGGAAGGCTCAGGCAGAGAAGCTGGGTCCCCGAGCGTGTGTATGCAGGGCCGGGGGTGGTGGTGGTAAGGATTTGGGGCGGAGGGCTCAGGCTGGCCCTGAGGCACTGGCCTTGTCCCAGGGGCTGCTGCTGTGGCTGCTGCTGAGCGTGGCCGGGGTGTGGGCACCCAGGGGGCCACTGCGGCCGCTGTGCCGGCCCATCAACGCCACCCTGGCCGCTGAGAATGAGGCCTGCCCTGTCTGCATCACCTTCACCACCAGCATCTGTGCCGGCTACTGCCCCAGCATGGTGAGCTGCCCAGGGTGGGTGGGTGCTGCCACCTCAGCTCCAGGTGGATTACTCAGGGCCAGGCCCACAGAAGACAGGAAGTGGCCCCGGGGGTATAAGGGTGGCCCGCCACACAGGGCTGGGGCTGGGCGTGTGGGAGGGAGAGCACAGATGGTCCTCTGGACACCCGAGTCTGGGATCTGTAGGGTGCAGTGAGGGAGCTCGGGGGAGGGCTTGGCCCCAAGTAGACACCCAAGCCCTCCCCGCCAACCCCGCCACCTCCAGGTTCGGGTGCTGCCGGCTGCCCTGCCGCCTATGCCGCAGCCAGTGTGCACCTACCGCGAGCTGCGCTTTGCCTCCATCCGGCTCCCCGGCTGCCCGCCTGGTGTGGACCCAACGGTTTCCTTCCCCGTGGCCCTCAGCTGTCACTGCGGGCCCTGCCGCCTCAGCAGCTCTGACTGTGGGGGTCCCAGAGCCCAGCCCTTGGCCTGTGACCGCTCCCCTCGCCCAGGCCTCCTCTACCTCTAAGGATCCCCACCTCAACCTCCCATACCCACCTCAACCTCCCATGCCCACCTCAACCTCCCATGCCCACCTCAACTCCTGGAGCCAGCAGACGCTCCTCCCCATGCCTCCTAATAAAGACTTCTTAAACTGCACTCTGGGGGTGTCTTTCTGGGGTCTCAGGGTGTGTGTGCCTGTGTACGCGCACACGCACACACAACACACACAATAGGTCCAGTTTCAGAACCATTTTATACAAAGTCACAGTGTCAGAACTCTGGGAGAAAATAGGGAAGCGGGGGTGAAGGTGGTATCAGCTCAGGAGGTGTCCATGGTTTCACCTTCTGTCGGGAGAAGGAAGGCCACGTGGTCAGTGTAGCCCCAAGGGCAGGGCCTGAGCTCTCCAGGCCGGGCTCCCTCCTCCCTCTCTGGGGCAGGCGGGGAGGGGGACACTCACTGAGCTCATTGAAGAGGAAGGCGTCCTGGTACTCCTTCATGTACTGCGTGGAGCGCGACTCATCCAAGAAGAGCGAGTAGACCCGCTTGATGTCATCCACCTGTACCTCGGTGCCCTGATAGGGGAATTGAGACCTCAGTAGGGCCCCTCCCAGGAGGTGGGTCAGGGTGAGGATTCTGGGGCCAGGTCGCCTGGATTCAAATCCTGCCATGGCCACCTCGTGGCTGTGGGCCCCACCTCCCCACCCCTCACCTTCTTTTTT
>NW_006790237.1:730444-763110 GCF_000442215.2 Lipotes vexillifer | reverse complement strand
TGCGGTACGTGGGCCTCTCACTGTTGTGGCCTCTCCTGTTGCGGAGCATAGGCTCCGGACGTGCAGGCTCAGCAGCCATGGCTCACGGGCCCAGCCGCTCCGCGGCATGTGGGATCTTCCCGGACCGGGGCACGAACCTGCGTCCCCTGCATCGGCAGGCGGACTCTCAACCACTGCGCCACCAGGGAAGCCCCCCTACCACCTCAGTTTCTTCATCTGTAAAATGGACTTAACAGCATCAACTTGCAGCCAATAGATATTTACTCAGCACCTCCCGAGCCACAGAAATTAACCCGAGAGACCAAAGTCCCCTGCCTTTGAAAATTTGGGTTCTGGGACTAAATGCAACTGCCCAGGGAAAGCCCTGGGAGTAGCATGTCCTCCACTCGCTCATCTGACCCCTGGGCAGACACAGCCGCTGACCTTGCGTTTCCGGCACACCAGGCTGGCGGCCGTGATGAGCTGGATGGCGTAGCGCAGCGAGGTCTCCAGCCCAATGCGGGTCAGCACTGTGTAGGCGTCCTCACTCATCTCCACATCTTCCTCCTCACACCTGTGGGCAGGGGGCGTAGGTGGCATTCAGCCAGGGTCGTGGCGCTGCTGGACCTCCCGGGGTACACGTGGAGTCCACGTCCTCAGAAGCACAGAAGAGCCACCGAGGCACAGGCTGGGCCCAAACCTTGGGCCTCCTGAGCCTCTCCCTTCCAGGGGTCTTTCCACAAGGTCAGTCACCAGCACAACCCCTCTCTTCTCCAAAGAGCACCCCCCCATCATAGGCCACTGCTTGGATACCCAGCCCAGTCCTGCTTCTGGCAGGCCCAGTGACCTCCCCCTCAGAACTCAGTGTTGCCACGTGTCAAACAGGGTGGACACCAGCCCTGCCTCTCAGGCCTGCAGCCTGGTCCTGCCCAGGAAGGCCAGGGGTGCCCCCGCCCCCCGCACCGGATGCGGAGGATCTGCTTTGTGTCTTTTTCGCTGTAGGGAGAGGTCGAGACGATAAGCAGGCGGTCCAGCAGGTCAATGGGGATGCCGTGGGGGCTCTGGTAGCTAGTGCCCCGGATCCTGGGGAGGAGGGGGAAGGGAGGCTGTCAGGGTGATGCTCTTAGAACCTGGCTCTCCATTCCTTCTACTCAGAACACCCCACCTCTACCAACCCCCTTAGCCACAGCCCGCTCACTGGACCAAATACCGGTTAGCCTTCAGCTCCGGGCTGGTGTCACTGCCTGACGGCGCAGCCACCCCCTGACTGCATCAATCCCCCTGGAGCTGAGCTGGTTTTAGCTAGGTATCTGTGTCCGGGATTACTGGATCAAGGTCCCACTCCTCTGCCTGACACAGAGCTCCACAAGGGAAGCAGCTGTGCCGGTCCTGTCCCCGGCTGCACCTGGCCCAGCACGAGGCCTGGCACGTGGTGCTAGGAAACAGCAGATTCCCATTATTCATGGTAGCTGCATTCTACAAAGTGGAGGCGAATGCTCAATTAGCAAATACAGGGTTAGGCTCTTGTGAGCCTCTGGTCACAATTTTTGGCAACCAACCAATACATAGCCCGGTTTCAGGTTAAAGACACCTTATTCAATATATATTATTGACTTATTCATGAACTCATAGCCAATAGCACTTGAACTCGTGCCTGAAGGAAGCTCATCTAACACATGTGTTTTCTCCGTATGGCACATCCCTGTCTTCTTGCGCTTAGCGACACTGGACAGCTGGGGGCCATTTTAAACAGCAAAATTACCAGGGACAAAAAGCATACAATGTGACAAATGTGGCACTAAACAGATCAGTAAAAGAACACTTATTTACAGCACATGAACTGAAACTAGGAGGCAAAGCGCTGCCTGCTTTGACCCTCGCCTGGATTGTCTGCCATGGGCGATTCAATTTTTTCCTGCTCTGCACACGTCTGTGAATGACTGCCGAAGTGTGATGGACACCAGTTTGGGAGCTACAAATCAACTGTAGCGAGTAAGCAGATCCACGAATACGGAATCTGCAGAGGAGTGACTGCGTTTGCTGCCCCTCACAGGAGACACCCCTGTTCCCACAGCCTGAACTGCAGCTGCTCCAAACATGCTCTCAGCTGATCTCGTCCAACCCTGTCATCTGGATACCAAATTCTGGCCCCGCCACCTTCTACGTGTGACCTTGGGCAAGTTACCAGGCCTTGCTGTCCCCATCTTTAAAATGGGGCTGAAGGAATTCCCTGGTGGTCCGGGTGGTTAGGACTCCGCGCTTTCATTGCAGGGGGCACGGGTTTGATCCTTGATTGGGGAACTAAGATCCTGCAAGCTGTGATGCATTGCCAAAAAAATAATAAAAAAAAATAAAGCAGGGCTGAGACAATATTACCTCCCGAGCTTCTTTTGAGGGGGCCAAGCAGTTCATCCTGGAAAAGGGCCAAGCACAGAGCCAAGGACAACCTGCCTGCTGCCCCTGGAAGCCATGCCCCTGTCTTCCCTGCACTACAGCTGGCACATGGCTGCTGCCCTGGAGGTGCTGGTCCCTGGGCTACCGTGCAGCCAGGTGCTGCCACACACCTGAGCAGCCCTGGGTAATGGGTCCAGGTGGCCATGCTGGGTGCAGCCTTTGGGCCCCAGCTTCTTTCAAGCTCTCTGCCCTCCACTTCCTTCTCCCTTCCTGTGGACTCTTGAAATGTAGATGAGGTGGGGAAGAGCCAGCAGGGAGGACATGGCACAGCAACACCCTAGGGCAGAGGTTCCCAAGCGTTATGGTGCCTGGTACCCTTCATGTCTCAGGAATTTTTCCATGGTATCCTTAGGTCAAGAGAAATACTAAGCTTCGTTCCCTTTATTTCTATTAAGCAGTTAGGTGTAAGCAACTTAATTGTAGTAGTTTCTGCAGCGTCCAAAACATGTCACTGTGCATCCCTTAAAACCTTAAAACATCCCACAGGGGCTTTCCTGGTGGCGCAGTGGTTAAGAATCTGCCTGCCAATGCAGGGGACATGGGTTCGAGCCCTGGTCTTGGAATATCCCACATGCCGCAGAGCAACTAAGCCCATGCACCACAACTACTGAGCCTGCGTTCTACAGCCTGGCTCCACAACTACTGAGCCTGCAGGCCTAGAGCCCACGCTCTGCAACAAGTGAAGCCACCATAATGAAAAGCCCACGCACGGCAACTAAGAGTTGTTCCCGTTTGCCGCAATTAGAGAAAGCCTGCGCACAGCAACGAAGACCCAGTGCAGCCAAAAATTTTTAAAAAAACAAAAACCAAAAAAACATTCCACAGCACTCCTGTGTTCTCTGCAGTACCCTGGGGTGCCTTGGCACACAGTTTGGGAACTGGAGCCTTAAGGGCTACGGGAACAAGAAAACAGAAAGAACATGGTACCTGGACTTCCTTGTGGAGCACAGTTGCCCACCAGCCCTGACCAGCCACCTACTTTAGTTTGAGGGGAAAGTACACTGTCTTGTCTGGGCCACAAAGCTTGGGGATAGCCAAGTCCACCGCTCCCTAACGAGGTGCTCACCAAACGTGCCCTGCTCACCCAGTGACCGTTCCCACCACCCAGAGGTCCCCATTCTCCCCAGGGGCCGCTGAGGGGCTGGCAGTGGCTCACCGGGTGATGCCGCGGTTGGTGGCCATGATGAGGACAGGCGCCATGTCACTCTCCAGGGCCCGGTTGAGGAAGGAGAAGCTCTCAATGTCCAGCATGTGGACCTCGTCGATAAACAGCACCTGGGGGCCAGGGGGGTGGATGTCAAACCCACCTCCTGTGCCCCCTCTTCTCCCCCACCGCAACGCCACCTGCCCTGGCCCCATCCCGGTACTCACGCCGGGGATGATCTCCGCCTTGCCCTCCTCCCGCCACTCGGCCACCTTGGCATTGATCTGCTCTCGGACTTCTGACTTGATCTCCCCTGTGTCACCTGTGGGAGGCGCGGTGTCAGAGACAAGACAGGGATCTAGGGCCGGAGGGTGGACCAAGATGCAGAAGGATGGGACGCCGGGGACAGAGGGAAGAGAGACCAAGCCCTGGAGTGGCAGCACGACGGGAGGGCCAGGGAGTCGGAGATGTCCCAGAGAGGCAACACAGGGGGAAAGACGAACCACACTACAGATGGAGAAAAACAGGAGTCGGCGAACAGGGATGGGGGCAGAGGGGAAAAGCCATCGTCACGGGGGGGCCGTACTGGTGGATGGGAGAGGGAGAGGGGAGCTGCCAGGCCCCCCGGGGCGGGGGGAGACGACGGCTGGGCCTCACCTGAGAAGAGGGCCAGGAAGCCCTGGGTGCGGGAGTTGATGACGTCAATCTCATGCAGGGACACCGTGTGCACCACCTCCTTGCGTTTCTGGAGCTCCCCGTCTGGGCACTGCACGAACTTCGTCTATGGGGCCGGGGTGGGGTTCGGTGTGGACAAGGGCAGAAAAGAGCATGAAGTGGGGGCCCGAGGGGCCATCTGGGGAAGACTGGGGCTCCCTGGAATGGAACTAAGAATCCAGATGGGGGTCACCCAGAAACCCCAGGCCCAAGGGGTAGTCAAGACCATGGCAGTCAACAGCACTGAAGGATATGGGGGTTCCTGGAGGACCCCGGAAATCATGAGCCAAGTGCCAAGCTAAGGGGCCCCAGCTGTCCTAGAGGGTACAGGGAAGAACCAGGAGTACCAGGGACATGGGGTTGGGGTGACAGGAGGATCCAGACCCTGTGGGCCCTGGGGTGATGGAGGAGAGAAAAACATCCTGGTGCCTGACCGACGGGACCTGGAGCCCTGGCCCACCTGGGAGCCCATGGCGTCATAGTCTCGAGCGCGTGTGAACGAGCGTCCCAGCTTGGAGATCTTGCCCGTGGCCTTGTCAATGGTGATCACATCCCTGCAGGGGATGAAGGGTGGGGGTGAGGAAAGGAAGGGCCAGAGCTCCCCTACCCTGACCACCTGGTGCGGCCCCCACTGCTCACCCAGCCTGGACCTTGTCCTTGGTCAGGGACTCGATCATCTTAGTGCCCAGGTCATATATGGTCTCCATCTCTGTGGTCTTGAGGGTCAGCTTGCCCACCTTGGAGCCCTGATGGGTGACATGCCAGGCAAGGGGCTCAGAGACGGGCCCAATGTCTCCCTAACACAGCTTCAGAACAAGCATGACATGGGGCAGCTTTGGGGGCTTGACGAAGATATCCATTGTCACAACTGTGGTGACAGCTTCCTGGGTGCATGTGTGTCAAAGCCTAACATCCTGTAAACCTTCAAGGGTGTGGCTTATTGGCTGTCAATTGCACATTAATAAAGCTATTATTAAAAATCCAGTAAAGAGGGCTTCCCCGGTGGCGCAGTGGTTGAGAGTCCGCCTGCCGATGCAGGGGACACGGGTTCGTGCCCCGGTCCAGGAAGATCCCACATTCCGCGGAGTGGCTGGGCCCGTGAGCCATGGCCGCTGAGCCTGCACACCCGGAGCCTGTGCTCCGCAACGGGAGAGGCCACAACGGTGAGAGGCCCGCATACCGCAAAAAAAAAGAAAAAAAAAAAATCCAGTAAAGAAACAAACAAAAACCTAAAAGACAAAATCTGTAAAAACAACAGGGACCTAAGGTCTCACAGAATGGCCAAAGGGGTCCCACTGTAACACTCCTTTTCTATACAAATGAAAGGCGGTTTTTGTTGATCTCAAACCCAGAAGAACTCAGCTAAACACAACTAAGAAAACAAAAAATGCCACGCCCCTCCCCACAAGATAAGCTAAGAAAACAAAATGCCACGCCCTTCCTCACAAGATGAACAGTCACCAAGTCTGGGCTTTCCCCAGCATATTGGAGTCTCTCCTGTTTCCTGGAATTGTTTCCACAGTGAGGTGCTCCCTTTGTAGGGACAGGTGGCAGCATAAAAGTACTGGGATTGGGGAGGGAGTTAAAGGGAGTTTTGGTTGTTCATTTTTAAAGGGAGGATGTATCCACGGATTTCTTCTGTAATCAAAATCTAATTTAAAGAACTATCTGGGGGAATAGCTTTCCCTATTTTTAAAGATTCTCCTACCATGTTTTTAAAATTCAGAATTTAATTGCAATGGATGAGACTAATTTAGGAGGCTGTTTACAGGTGTTAAAAGTGCAAGTTGACCTCCACCCTCCAGCCCTGAGGGTAGCCTAGACTCACCGTCCCTGTTGCTGGCCGATCAATCTGGATCTCCACCACCTCCCCTTCAATAATCTCGGTTTCCTCCCTGGGCAGAGAACAGATCTAAGGAGAGAGCCCGAGGCCTGGGCCCTCAGGAATTGCCAACTCCCGTGAGCCCTTGGGTGCAGGATGAGCTGGCCAGGGCTCCGGGGGTGGGGGCGGTGCGGAACACACATCCCAAGGCCGCTGGGACCTGGCATCACCCCCTGCTTACTTGATGCGCACACCGATGGAGCGCCGGAAGGCCTGTGTCAGTGCCTCTGTTTTGCTCATCTCCAGGGAGAAGATCTCACTGCCGGCGATGGCTGTGAACGGGGTGTCAGGGCCCAGGGCCTGTGCCATGCCTGGGAAGGAGGGGAGGCAGCCTGGGTAGGTGGGGGCAGCCCTGGCACCAGGTCCCCAACACCCGCTCTGTGGCAAACCAGCTCCTCTTCCTCCTCAGGCAGGAGAGCAGGAGAGAGGGGCAGGGTGCTGAGGGGCAGACAAGGAGATGCAGAGAAGGCAGGGGACGGAGGGCCGCATGGGGAGGCCCTGGATCAGAACCCTGCGCTGCCCAGAGGGCAAACCTTATGACTCTATAATCTTGCCAAGCCTTCCTCCTAACCTCTAAGAGCTGTTGAGCCTCAGGGCTTGGGGGTGATGAGCAGGGGTAGAGGCAAGGGGCTGAAATTGAAGGTAAGAGAGTCAGACTGCATAGGTTCGAATCCTGGCTCCAGGGCTTAGCACCGGGTGACCTTGAGAAGTCTGCTCCCCAAGCTGGTTTGCCCCTCTGTGTAATGGGACCGATAACATGACAAGCACTGGCACGGGATGGCACCCTGCATAGGAGCGATTACGAGGGCAGGCAGGGATACACTGGTGCTCAACCACGACTCCGTCACATGGTCTGGAACCAGCACAGGGATGGGCCTCCTCTATGGCTTGGGGCCTGGAGCTGGCTGGTAGACAGCGGGGCCATTCCGGCCATCACTCCAAGTGCTGAGCCCCTCTGCCAGCTCCCCTTCCTGAGGGCTCTGCCCAGCTCTGAGCCAAGTCTCCCAGACAGGAAGTCACCGAACCCTCCTGACCAGTGTGAGCCGGGAACTCTCCTTGGTTCCCTTTACAGATGTGTGTCACACTCTGTGCCTGGGTGTCCTGCTCCCTACCGTCTGTCCAGGAGACTCCCAGACATCCTACAAGTCTTAGTTCAGGCTCTGACTCACCTGGGAAGTCTCTAGCGACAACCGCCACCCCGTTTTCTCTCCCCACCACCCCTCAACGGAGGTAGAAGCCTCCTCTGTTCATCAACCTGGACGGAACCGTGTCCACGAACACCTCTCCCAGGCCGGAAGCTTCTTAAAGTCAGGACTTTGGTCTTAATCATCTTAGTGTCTGCAGTGTCTGGTCCAGGGCCTGGGACACCAGGGTACCCGAATGAGTACTACTTTATCTTAACTGCACACCTAGCTGTTATCTTGATTCTCACTGCCTGGCCCCACAGTCAAGGTACAAAGGTGGGAATGAGTGGGAAGAGAGGAGAGTCCAGGAAAGCTTCTATGAGGAAAAGATGCCTGGGTAGGGTTCTGAAGGATGAATAGGAGCTCAACAAGGATGAGGGACAGTTGTGAGTAAAAAGATCTTAAATCACTAATGCATTGCAAAAGAGACTGCTGGCTGTCTCTGCAATGCCCATCTTTCCCATCTTCCTTCATTCCAGAACCCCCATTTTATTAGGGTAGCAGTGATCCCAATTAAAATATTAAAATAAGTTTTAATGTCTCACTCTTTTGTGCAGCAGAATGTAGCCATTAAGTTCTAGTCAATAAAATATAAGCAAGAGTGTGTGGGAGTCCCAAGACAGCTGCACCTCTAGGAGGTGCACCCTCATTGCAATTCCTTTCTCCTTCTTCCCATATGGAGTATGGGTGGGATGGCTGGAGCGTAGGCCATCTTGCAACATGAGGTGACCCTGACATGGAAGCAAGTGATGTGGAGGCAGGAAGGTAGGAGCCTTCACTGTTCAACAAGGCTGAATTGGCCTACATTCAGATTATTCTATGGGAGAGAATAAACCCATAGTGTTTAAGGCACTGCCATTTTGAGCAATCTGTTAGACGTGGCTGAACCTGACCCCGACTTACACGGGAGGGATCATCTGGCAAGGCCAGAAGAGATCCTGCCCTGAGAGGTGTCTTACCCATGGCGATGGCCGTCTTCCCAGTACCCGGCTGGCCAGCGATGAGGACTGCCCGGCCGGCGATCTTCCCTTCCCGGATCATCTCCAGCACCACGCCAGCTGCCCTCCGGGCCGCCAGCTGGCCCACCATGCCCTGGGAAGCCTGGGGGTGGGAGGTGACAGAGCACACAAGGTGACTTTCTCCTGGGCTACTACTGCATTTCTACTGACTCCAGGCTGATGAGATCAAACAGGACATGTTGGCTAGGACTTCAGAAAAAAGCCAAAAAAGCCTTTTCCACCCCCATGTTTTAAAGACCGATAAAACTGCACATGCGGCTGAATTTTATAAATACAGCGCAAACAAAGGTCTGGAAGATCATAACGCAGTCCCCATACTCCCCACAGCCCTGGGTCCCCTCTGCCCGAGGCCCCCATGGAGTAGCCTTCCCACCCGGCCCCCTAGGCTCTACCTGCCGTGGCTCCAAGGCATCGTCTAGCCCCAGCCCCCGGATATGGGAGTGAGCGCCTGTGTGTGGGGAAAGAACCAGAAGACACGGTTACCAGCCAGCTCCTGTCGATGTGTGGCCTGAGGGGCTTCCCCGCCGAGCCCTGGTTTCCTCCTCGGTTACAGGGGCACCTCGATTGCCCACCTCACTGGGAGGATGGCTGGACACGGTAAATGCTCAGTAAATAAGAGTGGCTCTTAGGCTACGTGGTGGCCTGAGTGACCTTCCAGGTTCTAATCTCATTCCATGTAACTCTGAGAACAAGAGTCTCAGCTATTATCACCCTGGATCGTGGCCAGGGCTCAATAATCACCCCCAGGCCCTCATTGTCATGGAGGCGGGGAGGAGTTCAGAGAGGTTAGGTCCCTTGCCCTAGACCACACGGCCAGTGAGAGGTGAAGACGCAGGATTCCAATGCTTTACACTAGACCAGGGCTGGGCAAACTACAGCCTGCGGGTGGGCACTTGTTTTTGTAAATAAAGTTTTATTGGCACACAGCTACATCCGTTCATTCACATACCATCTGGGGGTGCTCTCGTATTGCTGCAGCAGAATTGATTACTTTCAACAGAGAAGATTTACTACCTGGCACTTTAAGGAAAGATGTGTCAACCCCTGTGCTGGCCTGTAGGCACGCTGAGGGCAGGGACTGGGTGCAGCTAGAGTCTCCTGGGTCCTCAGCTCCCAGCAGGGCTGGCCCTTGATAGCTAAGTGCTTCACCTTATTGTATCTTATGTCAACTGAGGAGGTGAACTACTCTCCCACCGTTTTGCAGGTAAGTAAACTGAGGCACAGAGAGCAACTAGCCCCTCACTACGTGGCTCAGAAGTGGCACCCAGCAGCGTGCTTCCAGAACCCAGGTTCATAGCCAGGAGCCCTTTACTGCCTCTTCTGGAAGCTCTGAATGAACGAATGTGAACAAAT
Source organism: Lipotes vexillifer (assembly GCF_000442215.2). NCBI lineage: Eukaryota > Metazoa > Chordata > Mammalia > Artiodactyla > Lipotidae > Lipotes > Lipotes vexillifer. The sequence continues at coordinate 753,381 of NW_006790237.1, read as the reverse complement.
AAGTGTAGTCTCCTCCTTGCAAGTAAGGCTCTTTGCAAAGGCTGCACCCTGCTGTTGCCACTACACCCCAACTTCTGGTCCCAGATGAGCTGGGACCAGGAGCTTGATTGCTCTGAGTCTTGGTCACCTCAGCTAAAAATGGGATGACAGTCACAAGAGGCACCTTGTGGGGCTACTGTAAGGATTCAAGGGATGCAAACTCATATTCAATGGCTATCTGTGGAGCGTCTGGTCTGCCAGGGCCTGTGCTGGGGACACTGCTAGGAAGGAGACAGACCAGGTCCCTGCCCTCAAAGAGATGATGCGTGTGCTTGGGGTTTGGGACAGTCAGTGCAGGGCCAACCCCACTCAGCACTCAGCAAATATCCACTTTCACGATTTCCAAGCAGGATGCTGGGGTATCAGGGAGACCCGGCAGGGAAGCCAAGCCAGCAGCAGTACTGCCTGGGGTTGAGGCCTGGCATGGTCCACCCCACCCCCGCCCCCAGCCATCTGACCTGCTCTGCAACTCAGGATCCTCCCTCCTTAGATAGGGGGGATGGGGGATGGTGGGATGGTGTGCAGGCCGACTCCCTCTTGGGGGTCCTGGGTAAGCTGGCTCTGTCAGGGGTACAGGGGGCAGGCAGGGGCCAGGTCCTATTCCTGACCCACGCTCACTCACCGATACGCTCAATCCTCGTCACGTCGCGGATCTCTGGGACCTTGGTTGTGGCTGTCTGGAGTTGGAGGAAGACGCATCAGTAAGAGCCTTTGCGGTCCCAGCTTTCAACAGCCCCTCCTCTGTCCCTCCTGCCCGCCTCCCACAAGACAGTCCTTTCCACTCCTCCCCACAGGCAGGCTGGCATCCCAAACACCAGATCCTCCTCAGCTGTCACCCACTAGGGCTGGTGGGTTGACCCCATTACGCTGTCAGTCCCAGGAAGCCAAGGACTGTGTCTGTCTCGTTCACAGCCCCGTCCCCATGGCCGGGCCCATGTTTGGTGCCCAGGAATTATTTGCTGAAGGAAGAAGTCCTCCCCGTTCCCCAGAGCTGCGAAGACAGATGCAGAGTGGGCATTAACTTGGACGTGTTCTGGCCCCCCTTGCGCCTCGCTGCCCCAGCTCTGTCACTAGGCCTTTGCATGTGCAGTTCCCTGGTCTGGCCTGCTCTCCCCACCCCCCTCACTGAATCAGATCAAGCGTCACTCATTAAGGGAGACTCGCCCTGACCTCAGCCCCTGCCCGGCTAGTTCTAGGGTCTCTAGATGTCCAGACAGAAGGAAGGGCCTCTTCTGGGAGTCTGATCTCACACTCAAAAGGTAGACTGTTGGATCAATGTTCTTGTCTCCAATGGATGTGAGTCCCATGAAGGGCACAGCCCACATCTCACTGGTCTCCCTTGGGGCTCAATGTTTGGAGTTTGAATGAATGATGACCTGAAGTGCTGAGCTCACTCAACAAGCAGGAACTGAGGTCTCCTGTGTCCCCAGCTTTCCAAAGAGCAAAGTCAGACATTATCCCTTCTCATGTCAGGGAGACAGATGAGTAAACACCGCCTGGGACAATCCAGAACTGAATGGAGATCCACTAAGATATTCATGGCAGTGTTATTTATAACCAAGAGGAGGAAAAAACCCAAAACATCCATCAACGGATAGATAAACAAAATATGGGGTAGCCATAAAACGGAATATTATTCAGCCATAAAAAGGGATGAAGGGACTTCCCTGGTGGCGCAGTGGTTAAGAATCGCCTGCCAATGCAGGAGACACGGGTTCGAGCCCTGGTCTGGGAAGATCCCACATGTCTCAGAGCAACTAAGCCTGTGCACCGCAACTACTGAGCCTGCGCTCTAGAGCCCGTGAGCCACAACTACTGAGCCCGCGTGCCACAACTACTGAAGCCCACGCGCCTAGAGCCCGTGCTCCGCAACAAGAGAAGCCACCGCAATGAGAAGCCCGCGCACCGCAACGGAGAGTAGCCCTCGCTCACTGCAACTAAAGAAAGCCCACGCACAGCAATGAAGACCCAACACAGCATACAATTCTTTAAAAAAAAAAAAAAAAAAAGACCCAAGAGTGCTAGCGCCATTTTGCAACCTTGTCTCCTATGAAACCACATATTATACAAGACTCATTCCTCTCTTGTATGTAGAGCTCTGACAAGTAAATCACTAAGGAAAAGGCCAGAAATCCAATGGGAAAAAAGTGGATAAGGGATTTAAACAGGAAATACTCTCGTTTAAGTATTTACAAGAGAGCAAATACAAGTATTTACCCTCCATGAAAGAAAGTCAAGTTAAAACTATATTGCGATATCATTTTCCATGACTCAATGAACAAAGATGAAAACATTTGATAATGTAGAATCATGGCAAGGGTTTGGGGGGGTTTCACATATACTGTTGATAGGAGGGTAAACTGGTACTCTCTATCTGTGGAGCAATTCGCAATATCTATCCAAATGAAAATTCACATACCTCATGACTGAGTCTCCATTATAAAAATTTATCTTACACCTATCTTTCCACTTGTAAAAGAAAGCACATTTATGAAGATATTATTGTAGAATTGTTTGTAAAAGAATAAAAAGTGGAAGCAGCCTGATTGTTCAAGAATTGGACTCTGGAAAATTTTTTAAAAAAAAAAAAAAAAAAAGACCCAAGCCAAAAATAAATAAATAAATTTACATAAATAAGTAAATAATATTATTTTAAATGGATGAAGTTCTGATCCACGCTACAACATGGATGAACCTTGAAAACATTGTGCTGAGTGAAAGAAGCCAGACACAAAAGATTACATGTTGTATGATTCCGTTTATATGAAATGTCTAGAATAGATAAATCTAGAGACATAAAGTAGATTAGAGGTTGCCTGGGGTGAATAAAGAAAGGGAGGCCTAAGAAGACAGCACGCTGACCCAGCTCCTTGACCACCTGCCCCCAACCCTCTTCCTCCTCACAGGTCTCCTAACCAGAATGAGAGGAGATGCAGGCATCCAACCCAAGGAAAACCCTCCTCTCTCTGGAACCAAGAGTTCAGACTTCCTGACCATGGCATGGTCACAAGCCTCCTCCCTTGCTGTTTGTGACCTCTCGCACTTACTCTTCCTGATAGGAGGTTGGTCACTGCCTCCAAACCCCTATCAGAAGATTGAGAACATACTCTCACCCACCCCTATACAGCCTATCAGACTCTACTCGAGACAAAAAATAGACATTGGTCCAGGAATCCCAACCCTCGGCAATCCCAACATAAACAGACCTGCCTCCTACAAAATCTTTCCTTTCACCATAAGCCTCTCCTACCACCCCGCTGCCTGCTGATCCCATGGAAACAAAACTGAGCTCCTACCATCCCCTCATACTCCCAATACTTCATGCACACCCATGCGAACTGGGTCTCAGGAGTGTGGCCACTGCCCTTTCCTCTTCCGCTTCCCCATCCACCCCCTTTGCCATAACAACAGAAACAGACTCACATGTCGCCCCTCAGGCACCAGTTAACTCTCATCCAGACCCTAGCCCCATCTTGACTGGGGTCACCATGGGAACCGAGGCATCTGGAAGCCACGTCCAACGCCCAAGCTAAGGCTACATCCCTTCTTCATTCAGATGTTTCTCAGAAAAGTACTAGGTGCCTGGCCCAGTGTACCTGGTCTCTCCTTTATGGAGTTCACATGCATACATTCAAGTGTTAACTTATTGAGCATCCACGTTGGGCATGCCCTGATGAAATGCTGGGAATATGAAAATGGCTAAAACAATCCCATGACAAGTTCCTAAGCCTCTGTGTCCCCGGCCCTTTCCGCTCTCTACTGACACCCTCTGGGTTCTCAACACTCTCTCTTTTGGCTCAAGACTCAATAAGCAACTCCACGATCTGAAGCGCATAGGGCAGGTCCCCGCCTGTGTTTCTCCCTTGTACTCAGGTCCTATTCACACCATCAACAACCCAAGACTGCTGGATGGCTTGGAGCCCAAGACACTACAACCCTCATCAGACTTTAAGGCAAAGGACTGGAGAGCAGTTGCGCCCAAAGGATTGGAAGTTGGAGTTCCTAGAAGATGATGGAGTCAGATTTGACCACTGAGACTGTAAATATTCACTTGAACCCAGGATGCCGGTATCCTAGTCCCTTCTTTTTTCCTCCCTCAGATCCTGAAGCCCGGGCCCCCAGCTCCCTCCTTCCTCAGAACCAGGAGTACAGGCCCCCAGCCTCCTCTCCGCTGAGATCCAAGAGTCCAGGCCCCCAGTCTCCTCTCCGCTAAGATCCAAAAGTCCCCGTCCAGCCCCCTCCTCCTTGAGACTCCTCAGCCCTCCGCACGCCGACACTCACCAAGGTTGCCATGATGCTCACCAACCGCCAATATCCTAGCGGAAACGGAAACGCGCTAGGAACGAGGCGTTCTGGCCCCTCTAGACTGCCAGGTCCTCCAAATATCTCGGTGGTTCTCCTGGTGAGGCGCGGCGTCACTTTTCAGGCCCCGCCCATCCAGGCTGCTCTAGAAGATGAGTTCCCAGAACTCCTGAGTCCATTCCCCACGCCTCGTGGCTCCTCCTCCTTTTACCCAGGCCTCCTTTCTAAGGCCGATTGCAAAATTCTTAACACTTCTTCGGGCAACCACACGTGCCCCACGCCTCCTTTCCTCCTTATCCACCGTCTTCCCTCCCCCGCCAATTTTGGGGCCTCTAGCTTCGGATTGACAGAGCTGAAGGCCAATCAGCTAGCGCAGCGATAAGCTCCGCCCACTGGAGCTCGCACCAACAGCCAAGGCGGGGGCGGGGCTGAGTGAACCCTGCACTGTTCACCAATGAGAGACGCGGGAGCCCCGCCCCCGGGCGCTGACCAATGGCGCTGGTCGGGGGGCGGGCACCCCCTCCTGGTGGCCGCAAGGGTTCACTGCAGGAACCCCCACTGGGCTCAGTGACGCTGCGGCCGTCTACGGCCCCGGTCCGAGCTCTGCAGGCGGTAGTGCGGTCGTGCAATAGGAAGCCGAGGGTGGTGCAAGCTTCCCGTCGGGCACCAGCTACCTGGCCCAGCGGCCTGCCCAGTGCATTCCTCAGACACCTCTGGGGCCCCCACCTGTGGCCCCCGGAGCCCTCTAACCGCGTCGGCCATGCCTCTAAACCGCACTTTGTCCATGTCCTCACTGCCAGGACTGGAGGATTGGGACGATGAATTCGACCTGGAGAACACAGTGCTTTTTGAGGTGGCCTGGGAGGTGGCCAACAAGGGTGAGCACGCCGGGCGGAGGGACCCGGATGAGAAGGGCAGTCGGGGATGGGGGCCCGGAACTATAGAGTAACAGAGGAACGAGGCTTGGGTCCTGGGCAAGGAGCCTGTGACTCCTGTGTCCTTGGGGAGGGACTGGAGTTTGTCTCCTGTGCCCTGGAGGGAGGGGATGAGTCGCCTAAGATGAAAGGAGGTTGGAAACCCAGGTCCTGGGTCCTAGGGGTGAGGGGGCTAAAATGAAAAAAGACCAGAGACCTGGGTCCTCAATAGGGAAGGAGATGGGGGGAGGGGTTTTGCACTTCAGAACTGTGGCCCTAGGGGGAAGGGTCTTGGGATGTAACTCCGGATTTGGGAGAGAGCCCACTTGGAGATACGATGCGTGAATCCTGGTGGGAGAATTTGGGGAACTGGTCATTTGAGAGTAAAGATGTGAAGGGGCTGGAGACCCTAATTCTTAGATCCTAGGGTGAGAGAGAGTTAGGGCCTGGATGCCTGGGTCCTGCGGGCCTGAGCTCTGGGTTCTTAGGAGTAGAGGAGTCTGTAGCCTCAGAGACATGCGTGCAGGAATGGGGAAAGGCTGGGAAGTCCTAAGCTGGTCAGGGGCTGGGCCCTGGGATGGGAGTGGCTGGGGGCCTGGATTTCTGGGTTCTGGGCTCCAAAGGGCCTGAGGTTCTGGATTTGGAGAAGGCTGGGACTGGAATCCCAAGAGCTAGGCAGTCTAGCTCCACAGAAGAAAGGGAGCTGAGATTTTGCTTTGCTGAGTCTTGGGAGAGAAAGGGGAGGTCTGTGAACATGGAGACATGGATCTCCAGGGCCCAGGCTTCAGGAGGTAAGGAGGCTGGAGGCCCAGACTCCTGGATCTGGAATGGAGTCACGGGAGGGGCAGGGCCCTGTATGCCTGTGTCCCCACGTAGGGAGAGGGAACTGAGGGACAGGTCGGCAGAGCCCCCGGGGGGTGAGGAATAACGGCTCTGGCTTCTTCTGGGCAACTCTGAGGACCTAAATGAGGCCACGAAGAGGGATTCTCCCTTACTGTGTCCTGGAGCCTGACTGGGAATTTAAATCCAGCTCCTGTAAGCTGGGAACTCAAGAAGCTAGGCCCTAATAACCCTTGTCAGCTTCTGTTCTCCTCAGCCCCAGCCCCTAATTCCCTCACACCTAGAAGCCTAGGCCCCCAGCGCCTTCTCTCAGACTCAGCACCCTCCTCCCTTCAAGTCCCGACCCCAGCCCCCTTCTCCCATTGACCCAGGAGTACCATCCATCACCGCCCTCTCCCCTCCTTCCTCTGACTCTGAAGTGTGGGCTCCCAGGCCCCTTTTCCCTCTGAGCCAGAGGTCCGGGGCTCCCGTGCACCCCCCCCCCCCGCCCCAGGCCCCAGATCTGTGGACCTCTGCCCACAGTGGGTGGCATCTACACGGTGCTGCAGACGAAGGCGAAGGTGACAGGGGATGAGTGGGGCGACAACTACTACCTGGTGGGACCGTACACGGAGCAGGGCGTGAGGACCCAGGTGGAACTGCTCGAGCCCCCGACCCCAGCCCTGAAGAGGACTCTGGACTCCATGAACAGCAAGGGCTGCAAGGTGGGACATGGCCCTGCCGAGGGCAGGGTGGGGGCAGCAGAAAGAGAAGGAGCAGGGGATGGACAGCCCCAGGGAGAGAGGGAGGCATGGACAGAAACTCAGGATGGCCCAGCACTTTCCCGGGCAGACATCTGACAGACACTCAGACAGATGCAGGACCCCGTGAAGTGAGTGGGTGAACCCCCAGCTCTAAGACATTGGTGAATGGACAGACAGACAGCAGGTATGAGACAGACTGAAAGATGGTCCCAAGAGGCCAAGATCCTCAGATCCAGAGAGAGGAAAAGAGCTACATGGACAGCCAGACAAAACCCAGGGGAGGTGGGCTTGGGGGTGAGGCAGGAGGCCAGAGCAGGAGTTCTGGAGCCTGAAGTTCAAATTCGCCTTCTCTGCTTCCTGCCTTGTGACCTTGGCGAATGAACATGCTAATAGCATCCGCTTTATAGGTTTCCTGGGAGGATGAAATGTTCATAAAAAGTTTTCAGCCCAGGTCCTGGCATGCAGTTAGTACTGTCTGTGAGCTGTGAGGTGTCATCGTGGTTATTATTATCATCATCATTATTACTGAAAGCAGCCACACTTGGAGAGTGAGGTGGACAGGCAGGCAAAGGAGGAAGCCAGATGGAGAGAGGCTGAGTGTTCCAAAAAGTGATGGTGGCCCCAGTGGTTAGAGCAATAGGGAGATAGACAGAGTCCAGAAACAGAAAAGAGATAGCCTGATGTTTTAGAGAGAAGGATCTCAAAAGAGAGAGGAAGATGGAATATTGAGGAAGAGAGGAGAGGTAGTCAGGCAAACCCGGGGGACAGAGTTTTGGATGCGCAGCCAGGAATTAAAAGGAGGAGGGGAAAAAAAAATAAAAAAGAGGAGGGGAGAGTCCCAGGCACCCAATGAGAATTGAAGGATGAGGACAGAGAGGTGGCTGTCCCCCAGGGAGAGGGCCATCAGGCAGCAGGGCTGAGGTGCAGACATTGGGGTCTGGGAGGGAGAGGTACAATGCTGCCTTCATTCATTCACAGCCTCTGATTTGGGGTGGGGTCTGGAGTCCAGTGAGACGGGACTGTGTCCCTAAGGAACCCTAGGGCAGCCCAGTCCCTCCCCCATGGCAGCTGCTGTCCATGTGCTGGGGGCCTAAGAATAGCCCCCCCAGCAAAAGGGCAGACAACAGCTGGGAGGGGGAGGAGCATAGGGGGTCAGGCACCTAAAGCTGGGAAAAGCCAGGCTGGGGAGGAGTAGGATGGCTTGTCGGCCCAAAATCTGGCAGCAGGCCCAAAATCTGGATCACGGTCTCAGGAAGAAAGCAACAGATCAATGAAACGTGGCAGGGCCAGAAATGCGACCACAAGGCTTAGAAACACGGCAGTGGGTAGAAAAATGTAGCCCCCGTGCATGGAAAGTGGGTGGGCAGTGTTAGAAATGAGGCTGCAAAGTACAAGATGGGCCTATGGGCAGAGAAAAGAGGAAGCAGGTGACAAATATATGGCGAAAGGATCAGAAACAAGGGAGCGAGTGGAAGAAGGAGCCAGTACAAGGAGTGAGCGGCAGAAAGGAAAGATAATGGGAGAAAGCAGCATTATGGTTGGTGAGAGAAATGTGGCAGCGAACACAGAAGCAAGGCAGCGAGCTGGAGAAATGATTAGCAGGGTGGAAAAATAAGGCAGTGGGGGCACAGAGACAGGACGTGTGCAATGTGGGTTTATAAGTAGAGAAGAGAGGCAACTGTTAGAGAAACTAAGCAAGGGATAGGGAGATGCTGCAGCCGAGATGGGAAAAAATTGTGGTGGGAATAACTAATGGCAAATAGAGAAATAAGGCAGTAGGTGAGAAATTAGCAGCAGATACAGAAACAGAAGGTAGAAGCACTGAGGCCATGAACCCAGACGTCTCCCTGGGGATGGGAGAAACGCAGTTGCTCTGCCCAGAGACAGGTGGCCAAAACCCTAAAACCCTGTGTCCCCCTGCAGGTGTATTTCGGGCGCTGGCTGATCGAGGGGGGCCCCCTGGTGGTGCTCCTCGACGTGGGGGCCTCAGCCTGGGCCCTGGAGCGCTGGAAGGGGGAGCTATGGGACACGTGCAACATCGGGGTGCCCTGGTATGACCGGGAAGGCAACGACGCCGTCCTTTTTGGCTTCCTCACCACCTGGTTCCTGGGTGAGGTAGGCCCCACTGCCAATCCCCGTGTCACTCCTTTCGACCCCAGGCCCCAAATTACAGTGGCCATCCGAGGCCAGAGGGTGGCCAGTGTCTCCCAGAGCATTCTGGGAGTTGTAGTCCTTTAAACCGAGGATTAGCTCTGGTTTCAGGCAATATGGACATCCAGGGGCCAAGATTCTTCTTTCCTCAAAGACCCAGTCTCCCAACCCCAGCTTCATTCACTCCAGTCTTCCAAATATAGGAATTCTAAGCCATTAGCTCTTGGGGAGGCTGGCTTGACGGGAGGGCTCACCCCCCAGGGAGTTCTGGGAGTTGTAATTCTCTAATATGGGCGGGACTTGGCTCTCAGATGAGTCCCCGGATGTTTGGGAATCCCCAGCCTATCTGAGAACCAGGAACCCCAATTCGGACCCTCTCTTAGGTTTTAAAAGGCTCAAGAAACTTGTTTCCCATACCCTGGGACAGTTTATGAATTGGCCGCTCCTAGGGCATTCTGGGAGTTGTAGTCCTTCAACCAGTATCCAGTACAGGTCTACTCTTGATTGACATAAAAGGTGTCCAGGAATTGTGTTCAGGACTTGGGGACACTAAAACTTTGGTCTTTCCAATTCAGCCCTTCTGGAACTTAGAAGGTTGGTCAAAAAAACACAGCTCCCATCAACCTCTGGGAATGAGGTCAGCTGGCTAGTCTGGCTGCCTTAAGAATTTAGAGCTCCTTGTCCCATGGGGATTGCAATGGGTCACCACCCACTCTGTGCGGTTGTGGGGATAGATTGACCTCCTCCCTGCTTCCTCATCCACGTTGGGGATTGCTGGTTGTCTTCACAACACACATGGAGACACAGTGGCCCTACGCCTATTGCCCCACAGTTCCTGGCCCAGAGCGAGGAGAAACCACATGTGGTTGCACACTTCCATGAGTGGTTGGCGGGCATCGGGCTCTGCCTATGCCGTGCCCGGCGGCTGCCTGTGGCTACCATCTTCACGACCCACGCCACGCTGCTGGGGCGATACCTGTGTGCCGGTGCCGTGGACTTCTACAACAACCTGGAGAATGTAAGCTGGGAGCGTGGCAGATGGGGGCTGCCAATATTTCAGGACAGCCCAAGGCTGTCTGCGAAGCCCAAGGGGATCAAGTTCCCTCTTCCCCCAGGACCCAGGAATCCAAGTCCCCAACCCCCTCCACCCTCAGGCCCAGGAGTCTAGCTTCATGGCCCAATCTCCCTTAAGACCCTGGAGTCTGGACCGCCTGTCTTCTCCCCAGTTCTTCTAACCTGATTGCCCTCCCTCCCTACCCAGTTCAACGTGGACAAGGAAGCAGGTGAGAGGCAAATCTATCACCGCTACTGCATGGAGCGGGCGGCAGCCCACTGCGCTCATGTCTTCACTACCGTGTCCCAGATTACCGCCATTGAGGCTCAGCACCTACTCAAAAGGAAACCAGGTAGGAAATAGGCCTGGGTCTGTAGGCATAAACGAGGTAGTCTATGCCAAGGCCTGTTCCAATGTTTTTGCTGTAAAGAGCAGAGAACTACAACTCCTAGAATGCCCTAGGTTGGTGACCTGAATATGAGGCTGCCTGGCTGCATGCCCTAGAGGCTAATGGGAAGTGTAGTTTCTTTAATCTCAGAAATGGTAAAATTCTTTTACTGGCTAATGTAGATATTGGTCTTCTGAAAGAGGAAGGAGGTTCCTTGCATTTTGTTTTTGAGAAAAGCAGTATTGGAACCAGTTATTCTTCCCAAACTATAGCATCCATTCTCATTGGGTATAAGGTGAGAACTATAACTCCCAGAATACCTTTGGCTGTCTAGCTCCTTATATTCCTGGAATTTTGCCCCAGGAGCTGATGGAGGTTATAGTTTTTCACTGATATGCTTTAATTTCTATGATAATAGGAAATGGTTGGGGCCCTAAAAGAGGCTTGAAGATAGAGAAGCAGAATGGGGACATTGATTCATTCCCCCAGCTCAGGGTGGCATAGGGGAAACAAAAGAGCTACGACTCCCAGAAGCCCCGATGTTGCTCTGTTCCCTGTCTGGTTAGCCATTCACAGGGGCTGACGGGAGTTGTAGTCAGGCTTGTGAATATAAGCATGCAATATTGGGCAAGAAGGTATCTGAGTGGCAGGGCAGCTGGGTCACCACAGGAGCTCACTGGGGAGCTATTGAAACAAAGACATTGTGAAAGGAAAGGGGTCTTTCCTTCATTTATTCATTCAGCCACATTGATCTGAACGAAGAAATGAAGAAATGAAATGTGGGACCTTCTCCCCCAATCCCAGATATCGTGACCCCCAATGGACTGAATGTGAAGAAATTCTCTGCCATGCATGAGTTCCAGAACCTCCATGCTCAGAGCAAGGCTCGAATCCAGGAGTTTGTGCGGGGCCATTTTTATGGGTATGTAGGCCAGATACCTAGATCTTGAGAGAGAGGGTGGTTGGGAACCCAGACTCCTGGGGCCAACAGAGGGGACAGCTGAGGACTCAGCCTCTTGAGTTCTTGAGCGCTAGAACAATGGCTGAGTATTTAAGGAAATCCCCATCTAAGGAGAAAAGAACAATTCCCAGGAGTTCCCATGATGCTTCTGTCCTAAGATGTTCTTTGCCCCTGTGGCTTCTGGGGTTTGTAGTTTCAAGGCTGGGGCTAGTGGGTGAGGGTCTTGGCTTCACCCTGTCTTGTGGCTTCTTTAGGCACCTGGACTTCAACTTGGACAAGACCTTGTACTTCTTTATCGCTGGCCGCTATGAATTCTCCAACAAGGGGGCCGATGTCTTCCTGGAGGCCTTGGCCCGGCTCAACTATCTGCTCAGAGTAAGGCCTGGGCTGCAAAGGGGACAAGGAGGATGAGAAAATCAGTACACGACTGGGGAGAACGGAGACCTGGGGAGGTGGGGGCAGGGAAACCCATGTGTAAAATAGGAGTGTAGGGACCCAGAAACGATATCAGAGTCCCCGTGGGAATGGTAGCTCTGTCCTATAATTCTCCTTGACAGTGAGGAGCATGGCAGGGTCCTTGTGGTCTTGGGGGGTGGAAAAGGGTGGGTGGTCTCAGCCTTCTCCCATGTGATCCTCACACACTCACACGCGCACACACACACACACACCCTCCCTTTCCTCTGCCCCAGGTGAATGGCAGCGAGCAGACAGTGGTTGCCTTCTTCATCATGCCAGCTCGGACCAACAATTTCAACGTGGAAACCCTTAAGGGCCAAGCCGTGCGCAAGCAGCTTTGGTCAGCAGCCCTCGGCCCGGCATCCCTGCCGCTCCCACTCCCAGCTGTGTGCTTTGGGTCCCCTGTTTCTCCTGGAGTCTCAGTTTTGTCATCTGTGACATGATCGACCCATCCCCCACCTGATTCCCAGCAAAGTTACTTGCTCCAGATGCCTGCAACTCAGGGGCAGTACGAAGTTGCAGTCGCAGGCAGGACAAGTGTGACAGCATGACCAGGGCTCTGGTATCAAGCTGGCGAGATCCCGCTCATGCCCCTGTCCTGCTCTGGCTTTGTGACTTTAGGCAAACCACTCCCCGTCTTCAAGCCTCAGTTTCCTCATCTGTAAAAAAACACCTATTAGCCATCAGCTATTTCTTGACCTCCTACTGTGTGCCAGGTGCTGTTCTAGGCACTGGGAATGCAGCTGTGAGGCAGAAAGATAAAATCCCTGCCCTCATTGTGATCACATTCTAGAAAGTTCTATAGAAAGTGCTCTGGCAAAAAAAAAAAGCAGGACTGGAATATGAGACAGGGTTGTCAGGACAGGCCACACTGAGTAAGTGCCAGCAAGTAGAGACCAAGAAAGGAAACGAGGGAGGAAACCCTGTGTGTATCTGGGGAACAGCATTTCAGGCAGAGGCAATGGCAAGTGCAAAGGCCCTGAGGCATGTTTGAGAAAACAGCAAGGAAGCCAGCGGGGCTGAAGCAGAGTACCCTAGGGAGATGGGGTAGAAAATGAGGCCAGAGCTTCGAGAGGACCATGAACAGGGGAATGTCAATGAAGTTGTAGGGTGGCACTTTTTGCTAGCTTTACTTGTGTCCATACATTTTCCTCTCTCAGAATGTAATTTTCCCTTTTTATAAAATGGGGCTTAGCATCACGACTACCAGGACTAGCCTAAGTCCTAATAATAGCTGACATTTTTGGAAGGCTCACTGTGTGATGGGCACTGTGCACTTTTTGTCATGACCTCATCGAATTCTCACTGCAAACCTTTGAGGTTGCTTCTATTTTTATCCCCAGCTGACAGATGAGGCATTGAAGTCAGAGAGGGAAGGCCACCTGTCCCTGGCCGCAGAGCTGATGCAAAGCACAAGGGATCCGAGCCTTCCAGGGCCTATTCCCTGAGTCTCCATCCTCCAGCCAGAAATATCCAGAGCTTCTCTGCTCAGACCTCAACTTCCCAGCTGCCCCAGAAGCCTAACAATAAATGGCAGCTGGTCTATAAGTGATGTTGTCGCTCTGCTCCTTCCAGGGATACGGCCAACACAGTGAAGGAGAAGTTTGGGAGGAAGCTTTATGAATCCTTGCTGGTGTGAGTGTCCCGCCCTCACCCCTGCATCCTCCTGGGCTCTAAACCCTCTCATCACCCATTCCCAGATGCATCCCACTGCTCGCCTTACAGGGGGAGCCTCCCAGACATGAACAAGATGCTGGACAAGGAGGACTTCACTATGATGAAGAGAGCCATCTTTGCCACGCAGGTATGGTTTGAACTCCTGACTCGAAAGATGGCGATTCCCAGCAGCCCTGGAGGCAGCTTGCCGTGTTAGCTCTGACCCCTGAGATGGCTGGGAGTTATGCTTTGTTGGCACTCCTTATTCAAGGAATCAATTCTGAAGTCAGAAGGGTGTGTGTGAGCTGACTGGTAGAATTTCAATTCCCAGAAGCCTTTAGGGCAGCCTGCTTTCCCACAGCTTATTCTGCCACAGAGGCTTCTGGGAGTTGTAGTTTCTTTGAGTCCTTGGGGATCCATGAACGAAAGATGGAAGGGACCTTAAACTAAAGTCAAGCTAGCCACAAAAGGAGAACTGCAACTCCCAGCTAACCCTGGGCCTTGCTGCAAGCTACCTCCACCTCTTCCCCCAGAGACTGCTGGGAGTGGTAGTTTTGTTGGGCCTCTAGGGATAGAGCCAGGTCAGCTAAAAAAATTATTTCGGGACTTCCCTGGCAGTCCAGGGGTTAAGACTCTGTGCTTCAAATACAGGGGGTGCGGGTTCGATCCCTGGTTCGGGACTAAGATCCCACGTGCTGCATGGTACGATCAAAGAAGAAGAAAAAACAACAAAAAACAACAGTTATTCACTGAAGAACATTGAAAACTTTCAGTAGCTACTGTTTCTTATCCCACTGGTTGTGTCTTAGTCTCCAAATACCCCTGGGAGTTGTAGCTTCTTTAGATACCTGGGGTTAATTAGATGGGTGGGAAACCTTAGAGAAAATTGGCAATCACAAAATGAGAACCACAACTCCCAGCAGCCCCCAGGGCTTTCTGTTACCTTGACTCTTCCCTTGCCCCAGAAACTTCTGGGAATTAGAGTTCTTTTATTCTCTGGAGTCAAGGGTTTTTGGTACCTGTAGTCAGGGTTGGTGATTTCCCCCAATCCTGGGGAATGGAAACCAAGACAGCCAAGTTGCACAAACAAGGTGTGAATTGTTTTTGGCCAAACTATAATTTCCAGTAGTTCCTAAGGCAGTCGGTGTCACTGAGGATGTTTCTGCCATGGGGCTGCTGGGAGTTGTAGTTTCCTGGGCTCCTGGAGTCAGTAAACTGAAGATGAGTAGATCTTTTAATGAGAGGAATAATGGGACAGCTGCAAAGAACTATATATCCTAGCAGCCCCTGGGACTGCTGTCACACTAGCTCTGTCTTCCTCCAGTGGCTCTTGGGAATTGTGGTTTCTTTGGGCCTCTTTTGAGGGTGGAGGTGGAGAGAATACAGGATGGAGAGTAAAAGGAACTTGGAGAGAAAGAGATCCAGGATTTTCATAAGAAAACTATAACTTCCGACAAGCAGCCCCTGAAAGGCACAGTCCCCATCAATTGCTGGGAGTTACAGTCCCTTTGGGTTTCTTTGATGAGAGCCCAGAGTACAGAACAAGATAGCTACAACTCCCTCTAGTCTATGAGGCATGTTAACACTGGCTCTGCCTCTAAGACAGCTGGGATTGTAGTTTCTTTTCGTCTTATGGTGGTTAAGGGGGGAAGAAAACCTTTACAGATAGAGCCAAGTAGGAAATCTACAACTCTTGGTAATCTCTTGGGTTTGTTGCTCCACAACCTGATGGGAATTGTCTCCTTAGATCCCCAGGATGAGCATGGCTCATGGGGAAGTAGGAAGCGCTCTGTCCCTTCCCTGACCCCCCCACCCCACTTCTGGCCCCTACAGCGGCAGTCTTTCCCTCCTGTGTGCACCCACAATATGCTGGACGACTCCTCAGATCCTATTTTGACCACCATCCGCCGAATTGGCCTCTTCAATAGTAGTGCCGACAGGGTCAAGGTGAGGGCACTGGCCAGGGTGGGTTGGGCATGGGTGGGTGGGGTGGTGCTGGGGAGGGCAGTGATATGGGGGCTGGAGCCTGAGCCTCACATTCCCCATCTCCCCTGGTATGTCAAAGGATTGCAATGTTTAGAAAGAACCTTTGCTTCTGAGGCAGACTTGGATTCCAGTCTTTGTCCTGACACTGTCTTGTGTGGCTTTAGACAACTTTTTCATCCTCTCTGGGATCCCCAGGGAGTAGCTAAATAAGGTGCTCAGGCTGAGCCCTTGTTTTCCACTGCCAGGTGATTTTTCACCCGGAGTTCCTCTCCTCTACGAGCCCCCTGCTCCCTGTGGACTATGAGGAGTTTGTCCGTGGCTGCCACCTGGGCGTCTTCCCCTCCTACTATGAGCCTTGGGGCTACACACCAGGTGAGTTCAGTGTCTGCCATGATCCCAGGACAAGGGACTGGCCCCCCCTGAGCTCCAAACTCCTCCTTTGCAAAACAGGAACAATGGAAACAGTCTGTTCATGTGTTTTTGTGACACAGTAGCTCATGTGAGTAACTAGAGGGCTGATGTCAGAGTTCACACAGGATTTCTCCCAATTTGCTACTGTTTGGTTCAGCAAAACAACAACAGCTAAATGCCTGGTTCTCTAACAATCAAACTACTTTCATATGTTTTTAAGGCAAAATAAATACCACATTTGCTGTAATATTTCTTAAATGATGAGTAATTTGACAAGTCTTTTAAACTGTGCTTGTGTGATGATTAGGAAATTTTCCAGTTTCATCCACGGTTAAAATGGTGCATAGGTTTTGTGTGACCAGCTCCAGCCCTATTTTTCCCATAAGCCTTGTTATATGTAGTGCCTACTTTTGCAGCTTACAGAGGTTTTTAGAAACACTTATATAAAAATTATAATAAACTCCTTGAAGCATTTCTCAGCGTTATTTAAGGGAGTAAGCGAGGTGTAGTAGGTGCCCTGTACACAGTGATAGTAATAATGAGAGACCTTGTCTTACCTCTTGTCAAAACAGACTATAAAGCTATGACAACCAAAACAGTGCAGTCTGGAACAAAAAGGTGTCTTATAGGTCATGAGGATAAATTAAAATGGTAGACATTGGCCCAGAGTACCGTGCTCAATAAATTAGCATACTTATTACCCAATTATGGACTCTTCCTTACCCTGAGGCCTTGGGGCAAATGAATTCCCTTTTCTGGGCCTAGTAGCTTCCCCTCTAAGGAATAGGGACTATCATACTTTAATGCACAGCCTAATTTGTCTGGTTCCTGACTTGCGCGGCACAGCGCCCGGCTCTTATTAAAGGCGCCAATAGAGGGCGCCATTGGGGCTTTCCCTGGGATTTAACGCAATAAAGAGGGGCAAGCTAAGAGGACCTTTCTCACGCCTTCCCGCAGCTGAGTGCACGGTTATGGGTATCCCCAGTGTCTCCACCAACCTTTCTGGTTTCGGCTGCTTCATGGAGGAACACATCGCAGACCCCTCAGCTTACGGTCAGCGCCCAGAATGAGAGCCGGGACTCTTGGATCCTGGGAAGGAGGGGCGTGGTCTCTTGGGTCACTAAGAGAGGAGGGGGTGGACTCCTGAGTCCCAGTGGGAGGAAGCGTCCCGGTGTCCGCAGAGTCCCAGAGACAATGAAGGTTTCCCCAATCTGTTTTCTGAGACTCGTCCTGGCCCCGACAGGCATCTACATTCTGGACCGGCGTTTCCGAGGCCTGGATGATTCTTGCTCGCAGCTCACCTCCTTCCTCTACAGTTTCTGCCAGCAGAGCCGGCGGCAGCGCATTATCCAGCGGAACCGCACGGAGCGCCTCTCCGACCTTCTGGACTGGAAATACCTAGGCCGGGTATAATTCCCCTCCCTGTCCTCTGCTGTGAATCAGTCACTTACGGCTCTGGGTCTCTGATTCCCCGTGCCTCGAAAGCTGGCGCAAAGGGCATGGTCTCTTCCTATTTGTAACGCTTGCTGTCCCTTTAAGAAAAGAATCAACTTTCATACTGGAAGACCACCGAGGTGGGAAGTTCTCTATTTGCATAAGGGTGCGGCCAAAGAGGTACCTGACTGGAGAATTCCGCTCCTGTTAAAGGGGAGTGGCTCAGAGACTGTCCATTCACAGCTCTGATTATCTACATAAGGGGTGGAGCCTGAAAGATGGATGGTTGGCAGAGGGGCCAACTGGAAACCACCGCAGTGTGCTCATCTGCATAAAACGTGTAACCAGGGTTCACCCCGCCTCCAAACCTGCTGGGGGCGGGGTCAGGCTCCTGCCCCCTGATGCCCACTCCTCTTCTTTCCCCCCAACAAGTACTACATGTCTGCGCGCCACATGGCGCTGGCCAAGGCCTTTCCAGAACAGTTCACCTACGAGCCCCACGAGGCTGACGCGGTAAGTGGATCCGGGGTCTCTCTAGGGGGCCAGGAGCTAGAAGGATGGGGTGGAGTATGGTGTCCCTCCTGGAGCTGCAAGGCCTCAAGGACGCTGGACGCCCAGGCAGGCTGTAGAGGCCTCTGCTCACTATGCGGTTTGTGCCCACACCTCTGTACGCAGACCCAGGGCTACCGCTACCCGCGGCCAGCCTCAGTGCCACCGTCGCCCTCACTGTCGAGACACTCCAGCCCGCACCAGAGCGAGGATGAGGAGGAGCCCCGGGACGGACCACCCGATGAAGATGGCGAGCGCTACGACGAGGACGAGGAGGCTGCCAAGGACCGGCGCAACATCCGCGCCCCGGAGTGGCCACGCCGCGCCTCCTGCACGTCTTCAACCGGCGGGAGCAAGCGCGGCTCGGTGGACACAGCGCCCTCCAGCTCAGTCAGCACCCCCAGCGAGCCCCTCAGCCCCTCCAGCTCCCTGGGCGAGGAGCGCAACTAAGTCCCCTGCCCTGCACTCCCCTGCCAACCCTGCCTCCCTTATCTTGAGGGTGGATGCAGAATGGCGCTGTCCCTAAACTCCACTCCAGCCCCTCTAGCTCCTCTCTCGAAATCCCAAACACTCCAGAATCCTCAACGCCGTGCCTTTCTTGGGTTCCAGAATGCATAATCTGTGCCCTGGAGTCCCCCAGGCCATCCCAGAGGCCAGGAATCTGCCATTATCCTGCCGTGGTGCCAGAGGTTTTCGGAAACCTGCTCTGTTGCCTTCTATGCTGGGGCTCCTTGAGCCCCTTGCGGCTTGCTAATTTTACAGCATACAGAGCCTGCCATGCTCAGGCCTGGCCCAGGGCCACCAAGCACTGGAAACCACGTGGAGTCCCTGCTAATGAGACAATCAAGTCCAGAGCTGGGGCACTTTCAGGGACTTAATGCAGGTTAACTCCAGAACTCGGGCTCCAGGCCAGTGCGCTCGTGTTTACTCTGATTTAGCCCTCCCTGGGGTGTCCGGCTCTGCCTGGAGGATCCCTCCACCCCTGTTCCCTTCTTCCTCTGCACTTTGGCCAAGCAAGTGGGGGCAGAACCACTTGGCTTCTCATTCCTACTGGAGAACAAGATGTCTTGGTCTAGATGCCTTTCTGGACCAGACCCTACTCCTCCTTCCCTGAGTCTGAACTCTTCCCCATATCTCTAAACTCCTGCGCCCTACAGGGAATCCCTCTGCTGAGAACAACTGTCTTCCCCAGTACCTGCACACATAACCCCCAACCGCTAGACCCACCATGAAACCACTGGATTCTAGATCCCAGCTGCCAAATCTAGAACCTCACCACTTTGCTGCATCCTGGTCCCTTCCTTCTGGTCTAGAACTCAGCCCACTGGATTCTAGAACCTCCATATTTACCTCGAGGCTCTTCCACCCCTAAGCTGTGCCCTGCCCCCAGCTTTGGTGAAAGGGAGGGGCCCCTCACAGTGTGCTGTGCTGTGTCTGCTGCCATTGGTTTGCAATTGGGAGGGGGGAGGGCAGAAGGTGTGATTGAAGTGTGTCCAGAGATGAAAAAATACATCTATATTTAAGAATCTCAGGTCTAGTCTGAACGGAGGGCTTGGTGGGCCTCAATCCTGGCCCCGCCCTCCTCTTCCTTCCCTCTTCACCTCTTGATTCCTCCCCTTGCCCACTGCTGGGTCCTGGTTCTCTTGTCTCATTCTACTGTCTTAGAGACTTGGATTGCCACTGAATTCCAGTGTTATTTCAAAGGAAGGCAACTCTCTTGTTTTTGACTCGACTTGCAAGTGGCAAAGTTGGCTCAGGCTCTTAAATTCCTCAGTAGCACTAGCCATATGCAAGGGCTCAATAGCCACTGGCCACATGTGGCCCATGGCTACCCTATTGGACAGCTCAGATACAGAACATTTCCATCACTGCAAAAGGTTCTATTGGACAGCACTGGCTTAGAGCATGTTTCTAGGACTCTGACCTCTGGACTTTGGCCCTACAGTCCCCTGGATGACTCTACTTTTGGAAAAGAGTCTTTTTCTCCGTTCAGTTCTAATCGTCCCTAGGCTATATGTGCATCTCTGAATCAGTCGCTTTTCAGGGGAGTAGAAAGCTCTGATTGTTTGAATTTGGATATGTGATCTTTCTGTTAGCCTAGCCGCAGTGTTTGTGACACCCAAGAGTCCCCTCCCCCACTAGAATTACCAGCGGGAGGGGCATGGTGCTGAGCAGACAAAAGAACAGCTGTCTAGCAGCCATTTCCTCTTAGATTCATCTACCAAAAATAGGATGGGGTAGGGGGGTCAGAGTTGACATCGTTTTATTGCTTGGACCGAGCAGCTGCTTAAGTCATCTTCAAGCTTCTTCAGTTCCCATTTGGATAATTTCACATCCCATTTCTGCCTGTGTTGAGCCCTGAACCCCTAGCTCAGCACCTCTTTCACACCATGTGCCCTCAGCTGCTCAGACCCACTAGCCAGGTTCTACCTATTATGTGCCTTGAATTCCACACCTGTAACAGCCTTTGGAGGTCAGAGCTGGGTGTGCCTCCCGGTTACCATGGGTAATTTACAGTTTGTCTCAACTTACCCATGTAAAGGAGCTCACATTTCTACTTAGCCTCCCAGAACTGAGGCAGAGTACCTTCAGAGCTTGGCAAGTGCCTAGCAACATAACTCATGTGAACCGGTTTCTCATTACTGATCTCTTTAACAGCTGTCTGCTTCCAGCTAGCAACTCCAGGTTTTACTAGACTCTCCCTGGAGTCTGGGCTCTACCATCTTAGGAGGGGCAGTTACAGCCTGGCAAAGCAGAAAACCCACTACAGCAACACCCCACAGGTGTTATTATGTCTTAGAAGTAGAGCGCCAAACTCCTCTCTCCCTGCCAGCCCAGTGCAGCCAGAAGCCTTGTGAAAACAGATCCCACCTTTTTTCCCAGGATACACAAATACTACTAGCTGCTGCAAAAAGCTTTATTGTTTCCATTTGGTCCAAGGCTTGGGAGAGGGCTCCACTGTGGTTAACTGCCTACTGGAGATCCCACCTTTTTTCCCAGGATACACAAATACTACTAGCTGCTGCAAAAAGCTTTATTGTTTCCATTTGGTCCAAGGCTTGGGAGAGGGCTCCACTGTGGTTAACAAGCTGCCTACTGGCTGCAGAGAGGGGCTTCAGGCAGAAGCCCTGACACCAGAGGGGCTCCTCAAAGGCCACTGGGCTCCGGAGGCTCCTAATCGTGCTTGAGGGTGAGCCTTTCGAAGAGATACTCGCCCAGCCCAGCCTGGGGACCAGCCAGCCTGCGGAGGTTGGTCAGGTGGTCACCCATCTTCTTGATGAGTTTCACCTCCTCATCTAGGAAGTGGCTCTCCAGGAAGTCGCAGAGCTGAGTGATAAAAGAGGAGAAAATGTTGCCATGTACAGATCTAACAATGTGACAGATGGGGGAAGGAGACTCAGAAGGAAATCTGCCCAATCAAATGAGGCCAATGCTTAGTATGTAAGCATCATTCCAGGGAAGGTCTTATAGACACGACTGGAGATACTTACGTGGGGGTCTGCGCGGGCACAAGCCAGGGCATGCAGATCCAGAAGGGCCTGGTTCAGGTTCTTCTCCATGTTAATGGCGGCTTCCATAGCGTCCTGAGTTTTACCCCACTCATCTTGAGATGGCTTCTATACCGAAAACAGAAACGGCTCAGTACTAGCCACATACTCTGGAAAGGACTAAAAACTAATTTTCCAGTAGTTGCGAGAGTAGATGTCTTAACCGGAAAAAAACGTCTAAGAGTTTGTATCTATCATTCCCCAGTGTCCTATAACTACACGTCCCAGGACCGTGTACGCTGCGCTCTGTACCGCCACGTCTTGGGAAAACTGGGTGCGCCTCGATCTCCAGCTGTAATAACCCACAAAAGACTGAACTCAATCTCCGAGAGGCCTACGCGGTGTCTAAACCGCTACAGTCAAGGGGCCTCTAGTGCGGGGACTGTTGGGAGATGTAGTTCGCTGCCCACACACAATTTACCTGCACGTCCTGGAAGAGGGCGCGGCCGCCGCGCTGGTTTTGCATTTTCAAGAGACGCCTGGCGCTCTCGTGCTTCTCTTCGGCCAATTCGCGGAAAAAGTGGCCCACGCCCTCCAGAGCCACATCGTCGCGGTCGAAATAGAAGCCCTGCGGGAAGAGATGGCGGGAACAATGGTTAGCAGGAGGCGAGGCCAGGCATGCGGACTCCGCCTCTGACTATCCAACAGAACAAAGAAGGCCAGCGCGTGCGCAGAGGGCCGGAGGTGCGCAGCTGAGGGGAACTTGGGCTGGGGGCGTCCTGGGGACCCTCACCAGAGAGAGGTAGGTGTAGGAGGCCCGCAGATGCATGTTGACCAGGCGGTTGACGGCGGCCTCCACCTCGGTGGAATAATTCTGACGAATCTGGGAGCTCATGGTTGATCGGTAATGAGTTCGGCTCAAAAAATGGTGTTGGCTGGTCCCGGTGACCGAGGACAGCTGAGTGGCTGACTCCGAAGGTTGGAGGGTGGATAGATGAGTGTCTGACTCCGAAGGCTGGAGGGTGGTCGGAGGCTGGAAGAAAGGGCGACCCTGGGTCTGTTCCGTCCAAACACTGTTGAAGCAAGAGACAGATCCGGGGAACCGCCGAGCGCAATGAAAACGGCTGTGCCCAAGGCGGCTTCTTTTATAGCGCGCAGGCCCTCGGAAGTGGGACGGTCAGGGAGAGCAATCGGCCAATCTGCGGTGGTGGGAGGCGGGGCCTGGAGCCCACGCCTGACCAATCAGGAGCATATAGGACTCCTATACCCCCCCCCCCGGAGGTGGGGAAGTCACGCGCCTGTAGGCGACGGCTGTTGTGAAATGGGGAATGGGGGGGGTGGGGGTTTTCGCGGGATGCAACGGCTCTGGGGCTAATTCTGGGAAGTCGAGGGATTCTGGGGTGGGGGTGGGGAGGGAGACTCCCTGGTAGGTGAAAGATTAATGAGGACACTGGGAACCCTGGAAAATAATGATTCCTGGGTCCTGGGGGTGTCTCAGGAAAGTAGATCGGATTCTGGTGCTGTGTCAGGGCACGGACTTTACTGGAACCCTGGGGGGGGGGGGG
>NW_006790237.1:715290-730367 GCF_000442215.2 Lipotes vexillifer | reverse complement strand
GCGGGAGCCCGGGGGGGGGGGTTCTTCAGAGGTGCGGAAACCTCCAGATGACTGGGGTTTGCGCTGGGAGATAAGGGGGTACCCGGATCATTGAGAAGTTTGGAAGGCTGTGAGATGATATTTCTGGAACCTTGGGTCTCTCTCTCTGGGAGGACCTGGAGCCTTGGGGTTCAAAGGTCAGGGGAGTTTCTGTAGCTTTAGAGTTCACAGTGGAAGTCCATATTTTTCTGGAAACTTCCCCGGGGGGGTAGGGCGGTCTTTAGGCCCTTGAAGTGATCTGCGAGATTAAAAGGACAGTTGTAGAGCCCTGCTGTTCAGCCCCGGAGTGGGGGAGAGGGATGTTTCCAGAAGCCTAGTAGGGGCTTTTTAAAGAGGTCAGGGGCCTTGGAGAGCCTTTTGGAGCCCTCGAAAGACTGAGCCCCTTGGAATACCTAGGGGCTATTTTAGGGGCTCACTTTTTCTGGAAGCTGAGATGCGGAGGGGTGAAATGACACTGGAGTTTTGGGGGTCCCTCTGAGGCTGCACTTCGTGGAGATGACTTTGAAGGCAGCCAGAGACTGGGAATTCTTTTGGACTCTGAGGCAGCCTCGCTGAGATTGTCCCTGTCTTGCCTGACACATGCTCCTTCAAGATCACGGAGCGGTACTGGGTCCTGGGTCCTGGTGAAACAAGGAGGGTCTGGGGACCTATGGATGGGATGTCTGTCTTTAACCAATGGACACTTTTAAAGTGTGTCTGGTCCAGGCTGGTGCCTGGGTGGCAGAGCTGGCTGAAGGAGCCCTCCAGGAGCTCCCACTGTGGTTGTTTGGGGGGAAGGACAAACAAAGACAGGACTTTGACTCTCTTTAAGTGCCCTAATGGAGGCAGCTGTCCGGCTGGGGCCGGAAAGCTGAAGCCGCTGGGGCGTTGGGGGCAGAGGTCAGGGCTCACCTTGCAGAGAAGCCTCTCCAAGCAGCCCGGGCAGGGTACTCCCTGATCAAGGGGACGCCAGTCAGGCTGGTATCTGGGGTCCTCAAGGGGTGTCTGGGCCAGTGGCCAGGAGAGCAGCCGTGCTGAGTCATGCTGAACTCAGCTCTGGAAGGGGCTCCCGCAGAGGGGCGGGGTGGAGCCCGTTCGCTGACCTCATCTACTTTGGGTGGACTGCAGTCTGGCTGGGACCCGGGGAACTAGGCCTGGCTGGGCCCCAAGTCTGGCCCCCTCCCCCAAGGTGCCACCTTGAGTGCTTTGTCTCAAGGCACTGTCTTTTTAGTTCCCATGATGGTTTCCCTGGGCTCCCACTTGTTCCCTCTCTCTGGGTGGTGACTCAGTCTCCCCTCACTTCTGTCTTATCTGACATCTCTCCCCTGACTTGCCGTCTCTGGGGCAAGCCTCTGGGGGAGGGGCAGTTGCCCCAGGCACACAGTCACAATGGGGTCTGAGTTACTCATTCACCAAATTTCATACCTCAGCCCAAAGACCTTTAGCCTGGGAAAGGAGAGGTGACCTGGAAAATGCTCACAGGTAGAGGGAGAGGAAGGGGTGAGATAAAGATGATCTGAAGAAGGTGGGGGGAATCAGGGGGGATGGGAGAAGACAAGTGACCCAGGGAAACAGGGACAGAGAGACAGGGGGACAGAAAGACCCAGAGAGGGACAAAGAGACAGGAACAGAGACAGAGAAGGGGACAGAAGGACCCAGAGAGAGGGCGGTGGAGAGCCAGAGGGGTGGGACTTCCCTGGTGGTGCAGTGGTTAAGAATCCGCCTGCCAGTGCAGGACACGGGTTCGAGCCCTGGTCCGGGAATATCCCACATGCCGCAGAGCAACTAAGCCCACGAGCCACAACTACTGAGCCCGCCTGCTCTTGGGCCTACGTGCCCCAACTACTGAAGCCCGCGCACCTAAAGCCCCTGCTCCGCAACAAGAGAAGCCCAGGCACCACAATGAAGAGTAGCCCCCGCTCACCGCAACTAGACAGAAAAAAACCTGCGCATAGCAACGAAGACCCAACGCGGCCAAAGAAAGACAGCCAGAGAGGTGACAACCAACTGTGACTCTCCAAGTGACCTTATTCTCTGTAATTCCCTTTTCTGATTCTCCTGTGGCTCAATCTACTGTGCCTCTTTGTGAGCGCAGCACCTTCCCAGGGGGCCGCCCCTCTCCTGGAGGGCCCTTCCCATTTACGGGGCCAGACCCTAGACTCCTCCTCCTCCTCCTCCAGCCCCTACCTCCACAACCTGTCAGTCTCCAGCCTGTGTGTCTTCTCTGCAACCACACAGCTCAAGCTCAGGCCTCCCCTGGAGTCCCCCCTTGGACCCTCTCTCCAGCCTCCTCAGCCTTCCAGCCTCCAGGGCCTTCCCCAAAAGGCTCCAGAGCCTTCCCCTGCTTTCCTAGTCCTCCCGAGGTCTGCCCCCCTCCCGCTTCTTCCCCATTTCTCCACCTCAGTAAATGTGCAACTTCCTGTGGTCCCATTTGGTGGAAGCTTCCAGGCCCTAGTTCCCAGGGTCCAGGAGGCTGCTTTGCACCCTGCTACCCTGATATCCACCCTCCACCCCCGCCCCAGCCCCCTCTGCCGGGTTTGGGCCTGGCACAGCGCTGCCTCTAACACAATACCCTAGGCTGGGACACATGAGTCATGTGATCTCTAGTCACCTCGGTTCACCTCAGGACTGTGGGCTCCTTAAGGGCAGGGCCAAGGCTTAACTCATGCCCATAGAGGGCACCAGGCAGCCTCAGAATAAGATGGGTCAGCACGTGAAGCCTGGTCTCCTGCAACAGCCAGGAAGAGGGCCCAGTGACTCAGACTCTGAAAGTGTGGCCCAAAAGAGGTTTATTGCCCCCCGAGACCACTCCTCCCCACCCACCCCAATAATTACAAAAGTAAGAAAAATGCCCATAGGCCCCAGTCCCCACCCCTCCCGAAAAATGCCATAATTTATGCAGAAAAGACACAGTCCAAGGCCGCTGGTGGCCTCAGCCCATCTTCTTCCAGATGGTAAGCGAGGCAGTGAGTACTCCGGCCACGAAGATGGTCACTGTCTGCCACGTGGGTGTCCCAAAGTAGGAGAGGAGGCCGTCCTGGGGATAGGGACAGCAGGCACTTCAGCAGCTCAGCCAAGGGGCAGGCCCTGGGCCAGCACGTGAGGGGTCACAGAGAGGTCAGAGGGCATGAGTGGGGGCAAGGGCCTAAGATTAATGGTACTAAAGAGTTGGGGGCCAAAGAGTTATCATAGAACTTGAGGGATTCCAAAGGAAGTAGAGGCACCAGGGAGGGCAGAAGGCACTAGTCGGGTCAGAGGTCACCAGGAGGTCAAGGGTCATGGAGAGGTCAGTGGGTGCCATATGAATCAGGGTTGATCAGACATGTAAGAAAACGCATTACAGAGTACATCTGATGATCCGAAAATGGGGAGGGGGGCACCACTGTGGTGGGCTCAGGAAGGCCCAGGGGTCCCAGAGGAGTGGGGGATTGGATGGGGTTAGGGGCCTCACCCAACCACCCTGGTCCTGGATCCAGCCCAGCAGCCGCTCTCGAAGGAAGTCCAGGGTCCAGCCCATGATGGTCCTGATCAGCTGGGGCACCTTGGTGCACAGGGCCTGCGGGGAGTGGGCTGGGCCTTAGGGACTAAGCCTTGTCCCCACGGCCTGGGGCCGTGGCCCCCAGCCTCCTTTCTCAACTCTCTGCCTCCCCTCCTGCCCTCCTGCAGTCTCTTTTCCACTCACAGTCAGAATAAGCTGCATAAATTGTAAAGTGGATCTGGTCACTGTCAACTTCCCTGCTCACAAACCATCTATGGCTCCCTAGTACCTCTGGGATAAAAAATCAAAAGCACATCTTGGCCCACAAGGCTCTGACCTGATCACATTCCAACTTTCCTCTTCTTTTCTGTGCTTCACTGCCCTTCTTCCATATCTTTTTTTTTTTTTTTAATTTTAAACTTTAAAAATTTTTTCTTTGGCCACTCGACACAGCTTGTGGGATCTCAGTTCCCCGACCCGGGATCGAACCCGTGCCCCCTGCAGTGGAAGCACGGAGTCCTAACCACTGGACCGCCAGGGAATTCCCACCCTTCTTCCATATCTTCATTCCCACCAAATTCTTAACCTGCTTTAGGACCTTCAGCACGTGCTGATTCTGCTGCCTCAGTGGGCCTCAACCAAGGGAATTTTCACTCATCCCTCAAAGCTCCGGTCTAATGTCACTTCCCCAGAGAGGGCTTTCTGACCTTCAGACCAGGTAAGGCCTGACGCCTGCTCTTCAACTCCCTAAGCTTCCCTACTCAGCCTTTATCTCGCTGCTTCTCACCTGCCGTCCCCAGCTCCACACGCAGCCCTACCATCACCCTGACTGCTGTCGCCCTCACGTCTAACATTCAAGCCCCATCAACTCAATCTCGCAAACACATCAAGAAGTCGACTTCTCCACCTCCAATGCTGCCCCCGACTCCAGGTCAGTCTTCCGTTAGCCAGGACTATTACAGGTCCCCCTTCGTCAGCTTCCCAGTTTTTGCCCTTGTGCCCTATAATCCATTTTTCTACCCACAAGGGCCAAAATAATTTGCTGGGCTTCCCCTCCCCCAATATTTTATAATGAGAATCTTCAGAGAGAAAAGTGACAAAAATTTCGAAGTGTACAGGCATATACACACAACCTAGATTCTACAATTAACATTTTGCTCTCCTTGCTTGAAAAGTCTTTTCTATTTATAAATCAGGTCACCTCACTCTCTTGTTTAAAACCAGCCAATCACTCCTGTTGCACTCAGAGTAAAGCTAGTCTTTACAGCGGCCCACAAGACCCTCGCAATCTGCCCTCATCTCTCACCTTCTCCCCCTCCTCACTCTGTTCTAACCACGTGGGCCTCCTCATTGCCCACAACACACCAGGCTTGGTCCTACCTCAGGGCCTTTGCATGTCCTGCCCCTCTACGGGATGCCTTTTCCCCCATCTTTATACAATATATCACTGCATCTTTCTTGTCATTCCAACTTTGGCTTTCACGTCACCTCCTCTTAGAAGTCTTTCCTGACCACTTTGCCCAATCACGTCACCCTCGTTTACTTCGCTCAGCACTCATCATCACTCTCAGGGAAGTGGGCTCCCTGAGAGCAGGGACCTAGCCTTTTCTGTTCTGTGTCCTGGGTGCCGAGTACAGGTCACACACACCATAGGCTCCATAAATGTTTGTTGAATGAATAAATGAATGAAAAAGCAGACAAGCGGTCCATAGCTGTCTCTCTCCATTCCCTCTGTGGTTACTGGGCTGCCACAGGGGTTGACCTCACAACTCCCAGGTCCTCATAGGGGAGCCTGCCTGGGCTCACAGCCCTGCAGCCGCCCACCTTGAGCACCAGTTTGCTGGCAAAGTAGAAAAGGGCGACAACCCGGCCCCAGTTGAAGTTGCCGTCAGAAAACATTTCGGCCGCCACTCGGAAAAAGACCTCTCGGGGGGAGTCTGTGTCCACGGCCGCGATCATCCTGCAGGAGAGAGGAGAGCCAATGCTGGGGAGGGAGGATCAGGCAGAGTGTGGAAACTCTGGTGTCCACCCCATACCAAAGATAAGGAAACTGAGGCCTGAGCCAGGAAGCCATCATGGGGGAGAGCCACAAGGTGGACATTGAGGAAATTGGGGAAAATGACTCCCTGAAGGAGAGTTTCAAGATCCTAGGGCAGGGGAGGGCTGGGAGTCCAGAGTGCTGAGTTGAGTGGTGGGGCCCTGGACCCCTGGGTCTGACGGAAAAGGGGGCTGTGGGCCTGGACTCCAGGCTCCCAGGGAAAGTAGGGGTTGGGAGCTGGGACTCCTGGGTTCTGAGGGAGAAGGGGCTCACTGGCTGGACTCCTGGGTCCCAGGGACCACACCTCTGCAGCTCCATGTTACTGTCCAGTTCATCTCCAATGCGCTTGAGACACTCGCTCAGCTTCTTGGTGGATGCATCCTGGGGCGCCTGCTCCAGGCCCAGCTCGGGTGTCTCTCCCCCCATTCGCCCTGCTCGATCCTGGATGAAACTAGAGTGGGAATGGAGTTGAAGGGAATGCAGAATCAGAATGGGGCCTCACTCCTCAAATCTGCTCTGCAATAATCAGACCTCAAACTCACCCCTGAAGCAAAAGGGCCCCTGTCTTCATGATCTGCTCAGAGCTGGTGGGCCCTAGAGGAGAAAGGAGGTAAGAGGTGCCTGGACTCTTGGGTCCTAGGGGGATCCAGGGAAGTGGAGTGGCTCATGATCCCTGAGGGAGGACAACGCTAGGGGACCCTGCATTTCTGGGTCCCCGGTAGATAAAGTGACTGGGGGCCCAGGCAACTGAGTCCCTGATGGAGAAAGAGGCAGGAGTCCTGGGCCTGTATCCTTCATTCTTCCGGGGGAGGAGGCTGACGGAACACTTCATGCAACCAGACCCCTGGCCTGAGGGGACTGAGGGGAGACCCGCCCCTCCCACCAGGAAGTGGTGCCGGCAACAAGCCCGGGCCTGCCCCGTGGGCTTGGATTATAGGGTTCCCCAGCTTCTCGGGGGTCCGAAAGCGCCAGACAGGAAGGGATCCGGACGCAGAGGCCAGAGAGCCCGGGACCCCGGGAGTGGGTGGAAGCTGGCAGAGCCGGATCCCGGAGTTTCTGCCCCGGAGTGCTTGGCGATCGCACGGCCCCATACCGGCAGGAGGGATCCTGGGGTCGGCCGGCGAGGGGCTCGCCCTCCTCCCGCCCGTCCGCCTCCCGCCTCACCCCCGCCTCTGGGTTGCTCCCCGGACCCGTCCATCACCGCCGCTCCCGCCGCCGCCTCTCGCCGGGTCCGCCAGGGCGGCCGCAGCACGCCTCTGGTCACGTGAGCGCCCCGCTGAGCGTGCGTCCTCTCACGTGATCGCCCCGCAAAATGGCCGCCGCGAGCCGCTGCCCCGCAGGACTATCCGGACACAAGACCGCACCTGCCTCACCTGCTCCGGGAAGGCTCGGCCCCTATCACGTGACTGCCCAATCAGCACTTCCCCTTAGGAACTGGTCGTGGCGCCATTCCACCAGGCACGCATTCAATCGCAGCTATAACTTTTATTCATTCATTCATTCATGCAATATTTTCAAAAGTTTCGGGTGGGACTTGAGCCCTTGCCAGGACAGAAGGAACATCAGAGGCCAGAGATAGCGTTCTTTGAGGAAGGACGTTCCAGTTGACTAAAGTCTATGAATGTTTATATGTGTTTCTGTGAAAATAAAAGGAATCTGAAGTTCAAAAAGTGGTAGATTGGTGATAGATTGGCAGGATGAGGACAGAGAGGCTCCTGGGGTGTCCGAAATGTGCTATATATTTATCTGGGTGGTGATTACTTGGGCATACACATATTTAAAAATTCACTGAGTTGTACACATAAGACGTGCAGTTTACTGTATGGAAATGATTATATCTCCCTTTCAAAAGAAAATAGTAAGAAGAAAAAAGAACTGAGATTAGAAAAATAGGCTGGGGCCAGATGATGAATGGTTTGGGCATGTAAGAGAAGGGAATCTATGTCCCAAGGGTGGCTGGGAGCCACGGCAATTGAAGATTATAGGTGTCTTAATCCATCAGCCTGACAACACCAGGAATATAGTCTGACAAATTAAAGTTTATTGACCCACTGAAATGATGGAGACCACACAACAGAGAAATCATGGAGCATCCTGACAAAGGAAAAGGTAGAGTTATTATAGGATTTGGAGGAAGAGTGGAGTTTAGGTGATGACTGTATGTTAGGCTCAAAACCAAGCAGTGTGTTGACTGCAAAAGGAACCAGGGTCCTGTATCCTTGCAAACTACAAGATGAATGTAGATGTGTAGTGTTGGGTCCAGAAACCCTTTACTCTGCACCTGGGTTGGAAATCAAGGCTGCTACTATGTATCAAATGACTTCGATCCTACAGGCAAGAGTGGGATGTTTCATTTTTACTGATAGAATTTCCAACAGTGTGAGTAAGAAAGCATGTCCTTGGGAAATAGTGTTTCGTATTAACTTTGAAGCTAGCTTTATTTGTGTCTGTTATTCCAGCCCAATGAATTAGCCCTCCCTCCATCCCAGTTACAGAGAAGGAAGAAAGGGCTTTTAATGCAGCCACAGACCTCTAAACAGTACAGCTGTTGAGTAGAGGGGAAAAAACTTTTGAGATAGTTCTGAAGTCAATATTGTTTACAATAATAAAGATACTATATCAGAACTATGAAGCCCACCTCCAAGATGGGCCCCAGTGATTCTCACCTCCAGGTATTCAGGTCCCTGTGTAGTCTCCTCCTACATTAAATAGGGCTGACAGTGTGACTAACAGGGCATTGTGGAAATGGCAGTGTAACTTCCAAGGTTAGGTCATAAAAGTCACTGCAGCTTCTGCCTGACTCTCTCTAGGATCACTCACTTTAGAGGAAGCAGCTGCCACATTGTGAGGCCACTCAATCAGTCATCCACTGGAGAAACACACGTGTCGAGGAACCAAGTCCTCCAGTCCCAGTCAAGCCTTCAGGTGACAGCTGTCCCCACCAACATCCTGACTGCAACCTCGTGAGAGATCCTAAGCTAGAACCCCACAGCTCAGCCACTCATTGATTTCCAACTCTCAGAAATTGTGTGAGACAATAAACGTTTATTGTTGCTTTAAACTGCTAAGTTTGGGGGCAATTTGTTACACAGCAATAGATAACTAATACATCTAGGATAATTATGACCTATTTATAGATTCAGAAACCAGAGCCCAGAGAAGGAGATGGATTTGCCAGAATTGTACGGTTCTTGTGGGTGCTGTCAGGTCTCCAGCTTGACCTGTGTCACTTGGACAGGGCTTTCTTACTCAGCCCCACTCATAGGCCCCAGCCTCCTGTCCCTCCCCTCCAGCCCATCTTCCACATGAACCTAGATGGGTTTTACTATATCCAGAGCTGGCCCTGGTCCTCACCTGCTCGCAGCCCTCCCATGGCTCACTGGTAATAGTAAATCTCTCTTACACATTATTATAAGACAATGAATCTAGTACAATCTGTTATTTATTGTATATCCAAAGGGATAAGAGAGAAAATGATGTTTTAAGACTTTTTTTTGGGGGGGGCATGCCGCATGACTTGTGGGATCTTAGTTCCGAGCCCAGGGATGGAACCCGTGCCCCCTGCAGTGGAAGCACAGTCTTAACACCTGGACCACCAGGGAAGTAACTTAAGACTCTTCTAACAAAGGAAAATACAGTTTATAGGTGTTTTAAAGTTACCGATGTATATTACAAGATGGACATAATCGGTGGGGTCTGGGAGTGGCTTACTTGGGTCCTCTGCTTTGCATTCTCTCACAGGGCTATAAAAAAGGTGTCAGCTGAGGTTCTGGTCTCATCCAATGACTCATCTGGGGAAGGATCCATTTCCAAGCACCCATAAATGGTTGTTGGGAAGACCCGGTCACATGAGAGATGCTGGACTGAGGGCCAGCATCTTGGTTCCTTGTTGGCTGGAACTCCTTTGTTTGCCATGGGACCCCTTCATAGTGCAGCTCACAACATGGCAGCAAGCTTAATCAAAGTGAGCAGGCAAGACTGAAGTCATAGTCTATTATAACCTAGTCTCGGAAGGGACATCCCATCACTTTTGCCATGAGCGGCAGGTCACTAGGTCCAGCACAGTCACAGGAGAGGGGATTATATGAGGACATGAATACCAGGAGGTGGAGGACATTGAGAGCCATTTTGGAAACTGATTACCCCAGAGAAAACTCTAATTCGAAAAGACACATGCACTCCTATGCTCATAGCAGCACTATTTACAATAGCTAAGACATGGAAGCAACCTAAATGTCCATCGATAGATGAATGGATAAAGAAGATGTGGTCTATATACACAATGGAATATTAGTCATAAAAAAGAATAAAATAATGCCATTTGCAGCAACGTGGGTGGACCTAGAGATTATCATATTAAGGGAAGTAAGTCAGACAGTGAAAGACTAATATCATATGATATCATTTATATGTGGAACATAACAAAATGAACTTATTTACAAAACAGAAATACACTCACAGACACAGAAAACAAACTTATGGTTACCAAAGGGGATAGTGCAGGGTTGGGGGGAGGAGAGAATTTAGGAGTTTGGGGTTAACAGATATATGCTACTACATATAAAATAGATAAACAACAGGAACCTACTGTAAAGCCCAGGGAACTGTATTCAATATCTTGTAATAACCTATAACGGAAAAGAATATGAAAAAGAATATATATATTCAATATATATATAACTGAATTACTTTGCTGTACACTTGAAAGTAACATGACATTGTAAGTTAACTATACTTCAATGAAAGAAAGAAAGAAAGAAAAAAAAAAGAAAGAAAGAAAGAAAGAAAAGAAAAGAAACTGACTACCACTCCAGGAAAGGAAGAACCCTTTGCACATAGAGGAAGGACAGCAAAGGAGAGGGCTAACATGTTGTAGATGCTAAGTTGTTCGGGGGAAGAGGACTCTGGTGGCTGATCTAGTGAAGGTTCTGGGGTGGAGAAGAGTGAGTAGGATTTGGGGGTTCCACTTCTGCTTAGACATATTAAAAATGAATCCATCTCTCCCACTATAAAAGTTACACCAGATGTTCTGGTTCGCTATTGCTGTGTAACAAATCAGCCCGGAGCTTAGTGGCTTAAAACAACAATTATTTTATTATCTTTGATAGGCCTGTGGGTAGTGAGATTGGGAAGGGCTCTCTAGGCAGTTCCAGCTTGGGGTCACTCAGTGTCTGCAGTCAGAAAGTGGCTGGAACTGAAAGAGCAGGGAGACTGAAGGGTGTGGGGACCTGGTGGAGCATATATTTTCATGGAGCCTCAAGCCTTTCCATGTAGTTTCTTTGTGTGGGATAGGTTGAGCTTCCTTATAGCTTGGTGGCTTCAGGGCAGCTGAACTACTTGCCTGATGGCTGAAGGTTTCAAGAGTATTTCAGCTAACAAAGAAATTGCATTTGCCTTCCCTGATTTGACCTCAAAAATCATGCAGCATCACTCTTCTGCCATGTTGCAACAGCTATATATTAGTCATGAGCCCACACCACTTCAGGGGAAGGGGAACTCGACTCTGCTTCTTAATGGGGGAAGTGAGTGGGGACAGGAGATATCTTTGGAAAATATAAGGTAGAACACCAATTCAGCTGCTTTAGCAAAGACCATTATAACAATGACTTAAACAACACAGAAGTTTATTTCCCTCTCATGTAACAGTCCAAGAATACGCAACCTTAAGTGATAATAACAGTGAGTAAAGTTCCACAGTGTCAGGAACTATGATGGTTAATTTTATATGTCAACTTTACTGGGCCAGCTTGACAGGGTACCCAGATGTTTGGTCTAACATTATTCTGAGTGTTTCTCTCAGGGTGTTTTTGCATGAGATCGATAGATATTACATCAGGAAACTTAGTAAAGAAGATTGCATAAAAGGCCTGAATAGAACAAAAGGCTGACTCTCCTCTGCATAAGAAAGAATTCTTTCTGCCTTACTACCTTTGAACTAGGACATGAGGGACTTCCCTGGTGGCACAATGGTTAAGGCTCCGCGCTCCCAATGCAGGGGGCCCAGTTCGATCCCCAGTCAGGAAAATAGATTCTGCATGCTGCAACTAAAGACCCCTCATGCCACAATGAAGATCCTGCATGCTGCAACTAAGACCCGGTACAACCAAATAAGTAAATAAACAAATAAATAAATAAATTTTTTTTTTTAAAAAAGGAACTAGGACATCGGCTTTCTTCCTGCCTTCAGGCTCAAACTGAAACATTGGCTCTTCCTGGGTTTCAAGATGAAACTGCACAATTCAGATGGGACTTGAACCCAAGGGGTGGGACTTAAACCCAGTGGGTTTTTTTTTTTTTTGACGGCGCCATATGGCATGTGGGATCTTAGTTTCCTGACCAGGGATCGGACCCGCGCCCCCTTCAGTGGAAGCCTGGAGTCTCAACCACTGGACTGCCAGGGAAGTGCCCCCGCCAGTGTCTGTTTTAAGAAAATATATAAATTTCTTTATCTTAATTTTATTTTTGGCTGCATTGGGTCTTCGTTGCTGCGTGCGGGCTTTCTCTGGTTGTGGTGAACGGGGGCTACTCTTCATTGCTGTGCGTGGGCTTTCTTTAGTTGCAGTGAGCGGGGGCTACTCTCCGTTGCGGTGCGCGGGCTTCTCGTTGCGGTGGCTTCTCTTGTTGCGGAGCACGGGCTCTAGGCACAGGGGCTTGAGTAGTTGTGGCACGCAGGCTCAGCAGTTGTGGCTCACAGACTCTAGATCGCAGGCTCAGTAGTTGTGGTGCACGGGCTTAGTTGCTCCGCGGCACGTGGGATCTTCCTGGGCCAGGGCCCAATCCTGTGTCCCCTGCAGTGGCAGGCGGATTCTTAACCACTGTGCCACCAGGGAAGTATTCCCCCCACACACTGTCTTTTAACTGAGATCACACAGCAGGTCTCAGATCATAATGAAGCTCAGGTTCTTTATGTCTCATCGCAGAAAGAATTCAGTGAGAGACAAATTGATAGGTAAGAAGTGGATTTATTTAGAGAGAAACACACAGTCCACAGAGCGTGGACCCTCAGAAGGCGAGAGGCTCCGAAATATGGGGTGATTGGTTTTTATGGGTTGGGTAATTTTATAGGCTAAAGAGTGGGAGGATTATTCCAACTATCTTGGAGAAGGGGTGGAGATTTCCAGGAATTGGGCCATTGCCCACTTTTTGGCCTTTTATGGTCAGCCTCGGAGCTGTCATGGCACCTGTGGGTGTGTCCTTTAGCATATGCGAATGTATTACAATGAGCATAGAATGAAGTCTACTGGAAGTCAAATCTTCTGCCATCTTGGACCTAGTTGGTTCTAACCAGTTTATGTCCTATCCTCAAGGGCTATGTCATTCTTTTACACGTTGTGCCCTCCCCTTCCCTCCTGTTTCAGAGCTGCCAGCCTTCAGACAACAACTACACCATCAGCTGTCCTGGTACTCATGGCTTCAAACTTGGACTGGAACTAAACATTGGCTCTCCTGGGTCTCCAGTTTGCCAACTCATCCCGAAGATTTTGGGGCATGCCTACTTCCATAATCATGTCTTTGTTTTAGCCTTCTAGCTTGTTGCCCTACCATTCACAACACAGCACTTCCATCTCAGTGTAAGATGGACACACCAATGCCCAACACATCCCTACACCAGGAAGGGAGAGACTGAAAGGGATGTCATCCTCCTTGCCTTTTAAGGCCATAACTCAGATGCTGCAGACATCCCACTGGCCAGAAACCATTTACATGGCAAGAAACTGATTGCAAGGGAGCCTGGGAAATGTAGTCTTTAGCTGTGCAGCCATATGTCCAATGAAACTTCCCTATCAGAGGCGAATAATTATTAAGGGGACATCTAGGCATATCGGCCACACGATCAAATGATTGAAACCAAGCAAGCAGAGGGCTGAATGGTTTCACATTGTGGTGATAGCTGAATGATAATGTAATGGGACTTGGAATAGGCAAACAATAGAAAACTCATTTAACTGATTTCTAATCGCTCAATGTTCTGAAATTTCTACCAATTTGCTTATGTGCTCAGAGTGAGAGTTATTAGTGTCATAAACCCAATATATCCATCTTCATATTCTGGAATGTGGTAGAATTGAACTTCCCAGACTCTCTTTGGTTCATTCAAGTCACATGACTAGTTTTGGCCAATAAATTCTAAGAGATTATGTATGTCATTTTTGTGTCAGAACATTTAAGTACTGGTACAAGAGCTTCCAGGGTGTTCTTCCTTGGCCACACTTGACCGGCAGGACTCCAGATGGTAGTGGCTCTGTCAGCCTGCGTCCCAGACATATACAGCCCAGAACCCTCAGTCAATATATAACACAAGTGAGAAAAAAAACCTTGTTATGCTAAGCTGAGATTTGGGGTTGTTTGTTACTGCAGCATAACCTAACCTATTCTCACTGTTATAGAAAAATATGAAAGTTAGATCTTTCCTAGAGCACAGAGTTAACCCTAATTGGTTGGCCAAGCACCCACATATAGCCCCCCTCCAACTGCTTGTAATTTGGGTGGGAATGATCTCCTACCCCTTCCACACAGAGGGGCATATGACCCGGGCTTTGCCAATAAGGCCACTGAAATACTTGTGAACGTTCCTGTTGAAATGACTCTCTATACCTTAATGGAGGCCTGGCGCTTCTGGAGGCCTGACCTCAAAGTGAAGGGCCAATCAGCTAACATCTATAGAGAACCTGCTGTGTACTAGGGCCTGTTGTATACCATCCCATTTACTCCTCACCGGAGGGTGGATAGTGTGGTATCTCCCCTTTACTGATGAGGAGACAAAGGCAGAGAGAGGCTAAGGGAGGGTGCAGTTAGGGACACCTCCTACCCATATACTGTTCCCTGCCCGAGGTCACACAGGCTGAGGCAGGCAAACTGTGGATTTGCTCACACACTTCTGCTCCAGGAGCTTGTGGGAAATGTGATCCTGACCGCCCGCCCCCACACATGCTTCCACCCAATTTATGCTCTAGTGACCCCTTGGATGGTGGGCTCTCTCCAGCTCCCATCAAACCACCACTGCCAAGATCTCTGTGGAGGGCTTCCCTGGTGGCTCAGTGGTTGAGAGTCCGCCTGCTGATGCAGGGGACACGGGTTCGTGCCCTGGTCTGGGAAGATCCCACATGCTGCGGAGCGGCTGGGCCCGTGAGCCATGGCTGCTGAGCCTGTGCATCCGGAGCCTGTGCTCGGCAATGGGAGAGGCCACATCAGTGAGAGGCCTGCGTACCGCAAAAAAAAACCAAACAAACAAACAAAAAAACAATGTAAGAAGCATCCTGGGTGACTAGAATGGGTTTCCTTAGATATGGGAGTCAAGGACAGGCTCCCAGAGACATAAGTTGTATAGACATGTCCATTTAATAGCAATAACAGCTATTACTTGCTAACCTCAAATTTCAGCCCAGAAGCTATGCCACTCATGTGTATTATTATTTTCAGATCCTTCAAAGGATGCTGGAAAGCTGCTACCATTTTATGCCCATTTTCCAGATTGGGTCACTAAGGCCCAGCTCCCAGTTTTCCAAGAGAAGCAGAGAGGCCGTGGCTAATGTTTGCAAAGGT
>NW_006790237.1:711762-715280 GCF_000442215.2 Lipotes vexillifer | reverse complement strand
TCAGCAGGGGAGAAGCGTGGGCGAGGCACATGTACCTTCCCAGGAAACTTCCTTGGACATTCCAGAGTCTGGGAATATGTATTGTTAATGAGCGTCCCAGATAATTTTTTA
The DNA here is from genome assembly GCF_000442215.2 of Lipotes vexillifer. Lineage (NCBI taxonomy): Eukaryota > Metazoa > Chordata > Mammalia > Artiodactyla > Lipotidae > Lipotes > Lipotes vexillifer. Next base: position 715,169 of record NW_006790237.1, on the reverse strand, counting down.
TCACTGGGGCCTCCTTCACATTTCTTCCTCTCTGTGGACACTAAACTAGACCTGTCTCATGCCCAGTGACATGTTGGTAAACAGGCTCTGTGGGGGTGGGGAAGAGGCTCTGATTTGTAGCCTCTGCCAACTTCCTTTGTCAGCTGTTAGTGCAGACAGATGTGACATCCAGAGCAACTGCAGCCACTTTGGGACAAGAGGAGTACAGCACCCACACCTCCCACAGCAGGGCTAGGAGATGGGAGAACCTGGTTCCCTGAAGGCTTTGGAGTCATCCTACCTTGGGACTTCTTGTTTTGGGCAATAATACATTTTTCTTTATTGTTTAAGCCTAGGTTTGGGTTTTCTGTCCTTGTGGCTGAAGGGATCCTACTGAAGGTGTGTGTGTGTGTGTGTGTGTGTGTGTGTGTGTGTGTGTGTGTGTGTGTGTGTAGGCAGCAGACCCATCAGGAGAGGACAAAGATGCCAGGACAGAGCCTCTCAGAAATGATGCTTGAATTGATTCTTAAAGAACGAGGAGGACTTTGGCAGGTGAAGCATGGCTGAAGTTTCAGAAGGAAAAGGATTTACAAAGAAACAGACACATGGATTTGTTCCAGAAAGTGTATTTGGTTGGAACCAGAGTACAGAGCAGGGCAGGGAGCCATGTGAGATAAGGCCAGAAAGGCTGAGGGGCTTGAACCTGATCCTGGGGTGGAGTCAGCTCTGTGACCCTTCTGGGGTTGTCTGGGGAAGGGGCTAGGGGCCAAGATGTCAGGGCTCTTGGTATGAGAGGTGATCAGCTATGCTGAGGACTCTTCTGGCCCTCACACCCAGCCGTGGGGAGACACTGTTTTTGAGGCATCGCTGGTCCCACAAAAGGTAGAGAAAGGTCTTAAGGGACCACCCAAGCCCCATAAACCAACAGAAGCTGGGCCCAGAGCAGCAGGCAGGATTCCAGTAGCTGTGGGGATGCAGGATTCCAGAGTGGCCACAACCTGGGCATTGAGGCCAAAGCAACTAGAAAGGCAGGCATGGAGCAGACCCTTTTGGGAGGGAGGGGGCTTCCCTAAGGTAGGCTGAGCCAGTGAGCACTTGACTGGACAAGCGAAGACAGGTCCCTCGGAGGGGGACAAGAAGAAGGGACCACAGACTAGAAGGCTGTGGACGCTGAGGCAGCAGATACATGGCTTCGGCAGCAATATGGAAAGTGCCATCCTGTCCCCGCATCCCACCCCACCCAGCAGGCCACAGGTGTTGCCAGGCCCCCAAAGAAGGTTGATTGTGACATCTCATCCCCCTCCCATCAGCTTCAGTAGGAACCCGGGGTCCCAGAAAGATCACAGGTGCTGTGACTCCAGCTGGGGCAGCTTGGGGGTCTGTTCTGGAACTTTCTTTTCTGAAGGATCCACATCCTTCTGGTCACCAGCTGGAGCTGGGACAGGTGCATCATCTGGAAATGGAGGAAGAAAATGGTAGCACTAGATGTACCAGCCCCTCCTCCCTCAGACCCAGGAGTCTGGGACCCCAGCTCCTTCCCTGCCCCCTGGGCCCAGGGGCCAGCACCTGTGTCTGGGTGGAACTTGAGCTGTCCCTCGGGGCCGGGTGCTGGGTTGTTGTGGACTTGCTGCTGCTGTTTCCTCTGTTCCATTTGCAGAACAGCCTGCAGGGGGTGGGGGAGATCACAGAGGCAAGAGGGTATGAAGTTGAGTCTCCATGGCAACCTGCTAAGTGGTCATGGACCAGTCCCTTCTCCATGGGCCTCAGTTTTTCTCCCTCATTGAGAGTTGGGCTTAATACTAGTTAAAGATCCAGTTCTCCCTCCCTGGTCATGGCTTGGGTCACACCTTAGGACAGGGAAGCCGCCTCCTCCCTCCTCGGCCTTTCCCCTCTCTCCAGCTTACAACCTCACTGCCCTTGTCCAACATGGCAGCCACAGAGCAGCCAGGGATGGGGACAATGTCTGCCCTTACTCAAGATGGCAGCTGCTACCCAAGGATCTACCAGTGATTAACACAGTGGCTGTAAGCCGTCCGCACTCTGGACACACTAGGACAAGGGCCACCAGGGACTCACAGGATGGACCCCCTTCCCTGGCCAGTCACCTGCTGCAGCTCTCTCTTCTGGGCCTCCAGGCGGCCCTGGGAGCGCCCCAGAGCCTCGGTTTCCTGGCTGAGGCGCTGGGCCTTGGCATTGAGCTCTGCCTCCCGGGCAACCAGCTCCTCCTCAAAGCGCCTCAGCTCGTCCTCCGTGTAGGCAGGGTGCATCTCCACTGTCTGCCGGGGTGAGGACAGGGGCCATCAGCAGGGGGGCTCTAGCCCTGGCCCCGCTAATGGAGGAGGTTCAGGGAAGGCTGGGAGGCCTCGGCCATGCGTGTGGATGGAGAGACCTGAGTGGGAGGTGGGAAGGGAGATAAAGACCCAGAGTGGAGCAGTGGGAGAACAGGGACCCAGAGGCGGGGAGACAACGACCCAGGATGTTGGGGGGACAGAGAGCTGGGGGGCTTGGAGGTCAGAGACCCAGAGAGAAAGAGAAGTGGCCAGAGACCCCGAAAGAAGGGTTATGTCTGGGAGAGAGACACAGTCAGGATCCAGAGTATCTTCCGTGTCCTTACCTCCCAGCCCTCCCCGGTGTCCCCGAACTCCTTCCTCTGCGTGGATACAAGGAACTCCTCCAGGGTCACGAGGCGGTCCTGGTTGGTGTCCACCTGGGGAGCCAGGTAAGGGTAAGCAACAGAGCTGGACCTCCCTCCACCCCTACCCCCGCCCTCACCCACGGCCCGGGGCCCTCCTCTCACATTCTTCATCACGTGCTCCCGCATGCGCAGCCGCTCCTCCTCCATCTCCCGCATGTCATCTTCCTCATTCTTGGGGTCATACACCTTCTCCAGCTGCAGGGTCAAGCAAAAAGCAGGATGTACTGAGAGGTCCAGGGCAAGCTCCTTCCCAGGCTACCCAGCCTCTTAACACACACAGACAACTTCAACTCCCATCAGCCCTTGGGACACCCTGCCACTCCTGGCAGCCTCTTTTTGCCTCAGGGGCTGCTGGGAGTTGTAGTTTTCCCCCTGAACTCACATCCAGGGGGACCTGAGGGGACTACTAGGATCCTGAAGGGACACGTCGCTGACCTGGGCATCCTCTGCGCCCATGGCTTCCAAGATACTCACCTCCTTGGTGAAGAGGGCCTCCAGCTCCTGCTCATCCAGGACACCATCACTGTTGATATCTGAGGAAGAGACAACAAGGTGTCTTGGGGGACTGAAGACGGAGTGGGTCAAGTTCCTAAGTGACCTGTTGGAGAAGGAATTCTGGGCTGATGCGAGGTCTGTTCTCAGCGGATAGGTAACAACGGGTCTCCAACAGTAGGATGGTGGCCTTCAGGCTTCAGTGCCCCATTGGCCCGTTGCTAAGACAGCCCTTTCCCTA
>NW_006790237.1:711441-711686 GCF_000442215.2 Lipotes vexillifer | reverse complement strand
TCCCTACCAGGGTCCCGAGACTCCATTGGGACCATTCTTGGGCCCATTGTCATGCAGAATGACTTGATCTCTAGCTCCCAGTGACCTGGGCACAGGATCAGCCCTTTGCCCAGGTGTCAGGGTCGTCTCCCTGAGAACCAGCCCAGGGCTGACTCTGATCACCAAAGAATCCTCTCCCTGCCAATCAGACTCCTCCGCCACGTGCACCTTGCTCACTGCCTTCGTCTCCTCTGCTCCCTCGGTTC
>NW_006790237.1:698688-711431 GCF_000442215.2 Lipotes vexillifer | reverse complement strand
GGTTCAGCATCCACACTGGTCCCAGGGGAGCAGCCAGGAACCCTGACCTTGCAAATCCAATGGTTAAGCTTTAGCCTGCGCCTTACTTGACTATCTGCCTTTGGCTCTCAGAACATCCTCCTCTCCTCTCCAGCTGCCCTTACTTTCCTTCACTGGCCCTGTCCTCTTCCTGACCTCTACGGGTGGTGTAGGGGACAGGGGACAATGACTTCTTCCCTATCAAATATTCAGATCTATCCAATATGGTTGCCACTAACCACATGGGCTGTTTAAAATTTAAATTGATTAATATTAAATAAGATTAAAATTTCAGTTTAACAGTCCTACTTGCTACATGGCAAGCACTCAATAGCCACATATGGCTGGTGGCTGCCATACTGGGCAGCAGAGAACATCATTACAGAAACAGTTCTACTGGCAAGACTTCCTTAGACGGGTTCCTCCAGTCCCTCATCTTTAATGCCATCCGCAAGCTGCCTCCACACCTGAATACCCAACTGCCTACTCTCCATCTCCACATAAATGTCTAATAGACATCTCTAGCTTGACATGGACAGACCCAGTTCCCAATCCTCCCTGCCAAACATGCTTGCCCTTCTCTCTCCATCCTTCCAGTTGCTCAGGCCAAATACCTCGGAGTCACCCTTGACTCTCTTATTCCATTACAATCCTCATCAAGTCCATCCTCAAGTCCTACCAGCTTGACCTTCAAGACAAATCCAGAATATGACCACTCTTCCCTACTTCCATGGTCCAGTCACCAGCATCTCATGCCTCCTAACTAGGGTCCTGGCTTTGGCCCTGGCCCCTACAGCCTGTCCTCAACACAGCAACTAGACGGATCCTGCCAACCCTTAAAGCAGATGGGGTCAGTTCCTCTGCTCAAAATCCTTTTGCTGTCTCACCCAAGACAGAATAAAATCCAGATTCCTTACCCTTAGGGTGGCTGTTACCTCCCTAGCAGTCTTTATCATTCTTTTTTGTTTTTGGCTGCGTTTGTGGGATCTTAGTTCCCTGACCAGAGATTGAACCCGCGCCCTTGGCAGTGAAAGCACAGAGCGCTAACCACTGGACAGCCAGGGAATTCCTTTTATTTTTTTACACTTAACAATGGTTAAATTGGTAATTTTTTAAAAAAATTATTTATTTATTTATTTTTGGCTGCGTTGGGTCTTCGTTGCTGTGTGCGGGCTTTCTCTAGTTGTGGCGAGCGGGGGCTACTCTTTGTTGCGGTGCGTGGGCTTCTCATTGTGGTGGCTTCTCTTGTTGCAGAGCACAGGCTCTAGGCACGCGGGCTTCAGTAGTTGTGGCTCACGGGCTCTAGAGCACAGGCTCAGTAGTTGTGGCGCACGGGCTTAGTTGCTCCACGGCATGTGGGATCTTCCCGGACCAGGGCTCAAACCTGTGTCCCCTGCATTGGCAGGCAGACTCTTAACCACTGCGCCACCAGGGAAGTCCAGTAATTTTTATTTATGAGTTTTTTTTTTGAAGTATAGTTGCTTTACACTATTGTGTTAGTTTCTACTGTACAGCAAAGCGAACCAGCTATACGTATACATATATCCCCTCTTTTTTGGATTTCCTTCCCATTTAGGTCACCACAGAGCACTGAGTAGAGTTCCCTGTGCTGTACAGTAGGTTCTCATCAGTTACTTATTTTATACATAGTATCAATAGTGTATATATGTCAATCCCAATCTCCCAATTCATCCCACACCCCCCAGGAATTCCCTTTCTTATCATTCTTCTCTTCAAGCGTTCGGCCCCAGTGACCTTGGAAACCCACCAAGTTCATTCTCCCCTGCATGTGCTTGCTATGCCCCCCATCTAGACAAATATCTTCGAGGCTCACCCCCTCAATTCACTGAGGTCTTGGTTCAAATGTCATCTCTCTTGAGCAGTGCTGTCCAATCCAGCAGCCACTAGCCACATGGGGCAAATGAAATTTAAATGAGTAACAATCAAATACAATGAAAGATTCATTTTCTTGACATTATGCTAAGTGAAATAAGCCAGTCACAAAAAAGACAAATACTCTACAATTCCACTTATATGAGGTAGCTAGAAGAGTCAAATTCATAGACAAAAGAGAATAGAAGTTATGAGGGGATGTGGGAGGGGTCATGGGGAGCGGATGATTAATACAGAGTTTCAGTTTTGCAAGGATGAAAAGACTGTTGCACAATAATGTGAGTATGCTTAACACTATTGATATGTACACTTAAAAATGGCTAAGATGGTAGATTTTATGTCAAGTGTATTTTACCACAATTACAAATTTTAAAAAATTTAATTGATCAGGGGCTTCTCTGGTGGTATAGCCATTAAGAATCTGCCTGCCAATGCAGGGGACATGGGTTCAAACCCTGGTCTGGGAAGATCCCACATGCTGCGGAGCAACTAAGCCCGTGCGCCACAACTACTGAGCCAGTGTGCTACAACTACTGAATCCCACACGTCTAGAGCCTGTGCTCTGCAACAAGAGAAGCCACTGCTGTGAGAAGTCCACTCACTGCAACATAGAGTAGCCCCTGCTCAGTGCAGCTAGAGAAAGTGTACACGCAGCAATGAAGACCCAACGCAGCCAAAAATAAATAAATTAAATAAATTAAAAAATTTTTTGATTGATTAAAATTCAATCTCTTAGTTGTAAAACCCACATTTCAAGTGCTTAATTAATAATAATAGCCACATGGGAACTAATAAGAACCTACTGTATAGCACAGGGAACTCTACTCAATACTCTATAATGACCTATATGGGAAAAAAAATCTAAAAAAGACTGGATATATGTATATGCATAACTGATTCACTTTGCTGTATAGCAGAAACTAACACAACACTGTAAATCAACTATACTCCAATAAAAATTAATTAAAATGAAAGAACAAATGATGCTGGGTTAATAAATTGCCTCATTCGTTTAAAAAAAAAAAAGGGACTTCCCTGGCGGTCCAATGGTTAGGACTCCGTGCTTTCACTGCAGGGGACACAGGTTTGATCTCTGGTCAGGGAACTAAGATCCCACATGCCATGCTGTACAGCCAAAAAAGAAAAAGAAAATAAAGCCAAATGGGTCTGGTGTCTGCTGTACTGGACAACACAGCTGCAGAACACTTCCATCAGCATAGGAAGTTCTATTGGACAGTGCTGGTCTAGCAAAAATCTCTCCAGACCAGGCTATCTAAAATCATCATTCTAGACCTTTAATCCCACTGTCCTCCTTTCCATGGTAATGTGACTACCTGATCATCTACTATAGAATCTACTTCACTGATTCTAAGATGCACTGTTTTTCTCCCCATATTTTATCATCCATAAAATTAGGAGGCATCTTATCATCGATGATGTGTTGGTTTAATGGGCAGTTTATGTAAAATTCAAGTGTTCAAGTGTTCATCTTATGTTCCAATGGTCACTTAGATTCATTGAACTACAGAACTATCTGTTTGCCTGATCACTGGTTCTGTGATGCCAGGGGGACTTTCTTTTGCTCACAGCTGTACACACAGGGTCTCCGTGAAGCTTGGTCCTTAGAGGTCTCTTCGTAAACATTTGCTGAATGAATGAATCAGACCCTGCTAAGCTCTGGTGACAGGCTACAGCATTTGGTTCGGGTTCCTGGGCACACCTGAGGGGGCCTGGCAAAAAGTGGTATCAGGGGAATTCCCTGGTGATCCAGCGGTTAGGACTCCACACTTTCGCTGCCGAGGGCCCCGGTTCGGTCCCTGGTCCGGGAACTAAGCTCCCGCAAGCCACACGGTGCAAAAAAAAAAAGTAGTGACATCAGGACATAAGATCCAGATTCAGAGCAAACGCCTGGCATTTGGAGATTGGAATTAGAGGATGGACACAGAGGTGGTGTTTCCAGATAGGAAGAAAATGAAGGGGACCATGCCCCTGAATCACCATGGAGAAGGGGCTTCCCGGGTCCCTGGAGGCCTGGTTACTAGGGAGCAGCCCCTACTTAGCGAGAGGGCCCCCAGAAGTGACCGGGGCTTCTGGAATGCCATGGGAGGGGGACCCAGGCCTAGACAAGCCTGGTTTGCTCAGTTAGGGACACCAGTCAGTCCTTAGAACCCAGAGGCCTGGTGTATCCCAGAAAAAATGATGAGCTCTTCCATGGAAGATCCTATTCCCAACAACAGGGAGGGATAGGGCCTTCTAGACCACCAGGGGAGAGGGGCTCAGACCTCTTTGGCCTCCCTAAGCCCCGTGAGTTAGGGAGACTCCTTCTTAGCATTCAGGCCCCAGAAAGGTCAGAGCCTCAGCGTTAGCCTGGGTCTTGGGACTCCTTCCTTACCATGCAGTATGAAGAAGGTCTTGGGGTTAAACCTGTTGGGGTCCAATCCATCCAGTTCCTCCCATACCTCCTTCAACTGGGCTTGGCTGCCCTGTGGAAGGGAGAGCCGGGGGCTCGTGAGCAAGAGGTCTGGGTCCCATAGGATAAAGCTAGAGAACCCTTTACCCCCATCCCTCAAAAGTCATTCCCCTCAAGAAAACTACAAATCCCAGCAGCCCCTGGAGGCAGCTGGGTACATTAAAAGGGGCCTTTTGCCTCAAGGTCTGCTGGGAGTTGTAGTTTTTCAGCTACTTTCTTGGGGCGCTTGGAAAGTTGGACATGGCTGTGGGGGCGGGGGTAGGCATGAATGGGGGTCCTTACAGGCACATTGACTTTGGGGTGTTCTCGGTGCCGGCGCTGTTGCTCTTCCAGCTTCCTCTCTGCCTCCTTTCGCTGCTCCTCTCCCAGGGACTCCAGATAACGGCGTCTTTCGTGTTCCTTGAGCATCTCGTAGCGCTTGAACTCTTCATGATGGGCTGCGTCGTACTGGGCAAGGTCCCGGGTGGCCTGGGGAAAGGCAGACGGTCACTCTCACCTCACTTCTATGCCCAGCCCCTAATTCCAAACTCCGAATGCCAGGCCTTTGGCTCTGAACCTGGCCCAGCTTCCACGTGTGCTGGGTCTTATGTCCCGATGTCACTTTTGTCCCATAATACATAGCCTCCTCTCTTCGGTCAAAAGACGAGGATGGTTACACAATAGCAACTTTAACCCACTTCTTTCAAGTCCTCCACAATCTCAAGATCTTGGAGGAATAAATAATAAGGAACAGCACATGAGGTGACTTAATATGGAAAGCAGTACAGCTAGGGGGTAAACAACATGAGGTCTCTAATTATTCTGCCCAGGGTTCAAATCTAGGCTCTGCCATGTGAACAAATCCTGCTAGCTGTGTGACCTTGGGCAAGTTACTCATTCTCTCTGTGCCTCAGTTTCTGCCTCTGGAAAATGGTGATAACAATACTATACTGGGTTGTATAGGGTCCCCCCAGAATTCATGTGCACCCAGAACCTCAGAATGTGACTTTACTTGGAAACAGGATCTTTGCAGATGTAATTAGTTAAGATGAGGTCCTGCTGGATTAGGGTGGGCCCTAATTCTAATGACTAGTGTCTTTACAAGAAGGCTACAGAGAAGACACAGAGAGACACAGGGAGAATGCCACGTGATGGTGGAGGCAGAGACTGGAGTGATGTGTCTACAAGCCAAGGAATGCTGGCAACCCCCAGAAGCTGGAAGAGGCAAGAAGCAGAGGCCTCTAAGGAAACCTTGGTTTTGGTCCAGTGATACCGATTTTCAACTGCTGGCCTCCAGAACTGTGAGAGGATAGCTTTCTGTTGTCTTAAGTCACTGAGTCTGTGGTAATTTGTTATATGGCAGCAAGAGAAAATCAATAGAGCTGTTGTGTGGGGAACAGATGGAGGTTCTCAACCTGGGGTGACTGCGGTCCCCAGGGGACAGCAGTCAATGTTTGAAGATATTGTTGGTTGTCACAACTAGGAGAGGTCTACTGGAATCTAGTTGGTAGAGGCCAGGGATGCTGCTAAACATCACACAATGCACAAACAGCCCCCAGAGCAAAGAATTATCCAGCCCCAAGTGTCAAGAGTGCCGAGTCGAGAAACCCTGCTGTTGAGTGTGGAAGGCAGAAGCAAGGAGCCCATCTCTGGGGTTGAGACCAGGAGAATGACAGAGCAGCTGCAGGAAAGCGGACAGTTTCTGGAATGTTCTGGAAATAAGAGGCAAAACCATCTCTCGGCGACGAAGGTCAGGCATGGACTCAATCAAATGGCTGCTATTATCTTTATGGCCACTAGATGGAGCTCCAGTCAGCCAGAAAAGCAGGCTGAGGCTCAAGTCAGGCAGAGAGGTAGGTTCTGTCCTGGGGGTGCTGGGGAGCTACAGAAGGGATGTGAGCAGGGAACAGGCAGGGGCAGACCTGAGCATCCCGTGCCACTCCCCAGCCCCGAACCTGGCCTTCCCGACGAGGCAGGGCTGTAGATCCTACTTCTCACATGAAGACTACGTTTGTTTCTGTGCTGCTCTAACAAATTATTATTTATCGTGGCTTAACACACACTCATCATCTTACAGCATGGAGGCCAGGGTCTGAAATCAGTTTCACTGGGCTGCAATAACAGTGTTGGTAGAGACGTGCTCCTTCCAGAGACTCTAGGAGAGAACATTCTTCTTTGCCTTTTCCAGTTTCTAGAGCTGCACACGTGCCTGTGGCCCCTTCATCCATCTTCAAAGTCAGCAGCAGAGCCACCTTGCTTTGGTCGCCACACTGTCGCCCTCTAATGTAGTCAGATCTCCCTCTGCTTCCCTCTTTTTTATGTTATGTTATGTTATTTATTAATTTCTTTGGCCGTACCACATGGCTTACGGGATCTCAGTTCCCCAACCAGGGATTGAACCTGGGCCTTGGCTGTGAAAGCCCAGAATCCTAACCACTAGGCCACCAGGGAACTCCCTGCATCCCTCGTACAAGGACCCTTGTGATGACACTTAGGGCCCACCTGGATAACCGAGGCTCATCCCCCCCATCTCAAGCTCCTCAGCTTAATCACAACTGCAAAGTCTGTTTTGCCACATCAGGTCACAGAGCCAGAGGTTCTGCAGACAGCATGTGACGTCTTTTGAGGGGCCATTATTCTGCCTACAGCAAGGACACAGAGGGAATTCCTGCCCCCAGTTATAGGGGAGGGATTTGAATCTAGATGTGAGTGGAGCCAACCCCCCGACCCTGACACACACGCACACAGCTCCACTTTCCTGTAGAGAATCTGGGGAAGGTTTTTAGGCACAACCAGCCCTTCTGCAGCCACTGGCCTCAGAGAACACCAGGCAGGGGTGAGTGGGCTCACATCCCAGCCTCTGCTCCCTTCTCCCCCTCTACAAAGCTTCCCTCAGTCCTCTGCCCCCAGGTCCCCCTCAACCTACTGTCTGGATCAGCAGCTCCAGGTCCCGGGCCTCAAATGTGTGCTGATTCTGAGGGTCCAGGTGTTCAAATTGCTTCAGGAGGCTCAGGTGATCCAACTGTACATCTGGATGAGAGGGAAGATGGGGTGGGGGGTGGTGAACAACTCATGGAATGTTCTTTCTTTCAAAATCCCTATCCTGTGGGAATTCCCTGGAAGTCCAGTGGTTAGGACTCAGCGCTTCCACTGCTGGGGGCCGTGTTCGACCCCTGGTTGGGAAACTAAGATCCCACAAGCCACGTACAAACAAACAAACAAACAAACAAACAAAAATTATCCTGGGCTGGATGTGCTCTAAAGGAGGTCACAGAGGGCACAGGAGAAACCCACAGAGGATGGCCTGAATGAGCCTGGAGCAATCAGGGAGGGTTTCCTGGACGAGGTCTGATGCTGAAAATAATAATAACCATGATGATAACCAACATTTATCAAACATGTACTATGTGCCAGGCTGTGCTCTAACTATATTAAATATATTAATGCATTTACTTTTCACAAAAATCTCACATAGGTTCTGTGATTATCCCATTTTATGGATGTGAAAACTGAGGCCCAGAGAGGGGAAGTGACGTCTAGGTCACCATCTAGGAAGAGGCAGAGTGAGGATTAGTTGGGCTCCAGAGCACATGACACTTTATTCTGTTATGGGTTGAATTGCATGCCCCCAAATTCACAGGGAGGTTGATAGCCCCCAGTATCTCAGAATGTGACCTTATTTGGAGAGAGGGGCTTTACAGAGGTGATCAAGTTAAAATGAGGTCATGGGGATGAGCCCTAATCCCATATGACAGGAGTCCTTATAAAAAGAGAAAATTTGGACACAGAGGGAAGACAATGTGAGTAGACGTGGCGGGGGCGGGGGGTAGGAGTGGCCATCTCCAAATCAAAGAGAAAGACCCAGAACAGATTCTCCCGCACAGCCCTCGGAAGGAAACCCCCCCCCCCACGCTGACACCTTGATTTTTGACTTCTGGCTTCCAGAACTGTGAGACAATCAATGTCTATTGTTTAAGCCACCCGGCCTGTGGTACTTTGTTACAGAAGCCCTAGCAAAGTAATGCAGCCTCCTTGTACGAGAGTTTCCCGGCAGAGAGGGAGAGAGCAGGACACACTTGGCACGCACTCATCCACTGGACACACATCTTGAGAGGCCTCCTGGGGGCCCCCATGTGAATCAGACCTGGGCTTGCACCTCCAGTGGCTCCTGGGCTGGTGGGGGTGAGAGGCACACACAGGAGAGGCAGCTGGAATCCAGGTGACTCAGGCTGTAGTGGCGGCAGCTCTGGGCCTGAGTGAGCCCAGAGGAGGGACAGACCCAGGAGACAGGCACAGATCAAGTCTCATAATTCATTATTCATGCCACAGATATGTGTTGAGCCGTACTCTGGGCCCGACCCTGTGCCTAGCACTGTGGACACAGCAGGAACCAGATGGTGACGGCATCTGTCCCCTGGAGCACCCGGTAAAGATGGAGAACAGGTGAGTAAGGGACAAACACACGACCACAAAGGACTCAAACAAATGGAGGACTCTTCACGCAGGACGGTCAGGGCAGGACGAGGGAGGCGACATCTGGGCTGAGACCAAAGCTCCACTGGCCATGCCAAGAGCCCCGAGAAAGAATGTCACAGGCAAAAGTCCCAAGGTGAGAAAGATGTGTTACCCTCCGTACTAAAAATGCTGATGCCAGAGGGTCGGGTGAGAGGGCACACATGTAAAGGGAGGGGCTGGGACAGGCGTGGCAGGGCTCAGCTTGGCCTCCAACTAGCAAGGAGTGTGGACTTGATCCTGAGGGCACTGGGGAGCCATGGCTGGTTCTGAGCACAGGAGGGACAGGATTTGAACTGGGTGCTGTGATAGGCTGAATAAAGGCCCCCCCCGCAAGATGTCCACATCTGAATCCCTGGAACCTATGAATATGTGATCTCATGGGGCAAAAGGGACTTTGCAGATGTGATCAAATTAAGGATATTGAGATGGGGAGATGATCCTGGATTAACTGGAGAAGGGGGCTAAATGTAATCCTTGTAAGAGGGAAGCAGCAGGAGATCTGACTACAAAAGAATGCCATGTGATGACTGGAGAAAAACGCTACGCTGCTGGATTTGAAGAGGTTCCCAGCCTAGGAATGAAGCCTTGGAAGCTGGAAAAGGCAAGGAAACAGATTCCCCCCCATAGCACCTCCAGAACTAACGGAGCCCTGCTGACACCTTGATTTTGGCCCAGTGAAACTGATTTTGGATTTCTGATCTCCAAAAGGTACAGAGAATAAATGTGTGTTGTTTTAAGCCACTAAGTTGTTGCTGATTTGTTACAGCAGCCACAGGAAATGAATCCAGATATTAACAGGATTCTGTTAAGAACGGCTGTTCTACGGGAAATAGTGGGAAAAGCAAGGGCGGCGGCAGGGTGCCCAGGGAGGAGGAGACTGCGCTGATCCAAGTGGGACCCAGTGACAGCAATGGACGTGGAGAGAAGTAATCAGATTCTGGAGATTCCTGAGTTGTTGAAGGGACAAAAGTTGAAGTACATAGCTTAGCGTATGGGATGTAATAAGCAACCAACTGATGGGAGGGATTTTTTCTCATTCATGACAAGGGAGCATCCAGTTTACCAGAGATCAAGTCAGACTCCGAAACTGTAGTAATTAAAACAGCAAGACAGAGAAGGCATGGATGGTTATGCAGAAGGAGGCCAGAGACCATGCCCGTCTGGTCACCTTAGAGCCCCAGCACCCTGCTCAGTGCCTGGCACAGAGTAGAACTCAAGACATATTTGATCAATGGATAAGAGGCATCAGATAGGAATGAAAACAAAGCTCAGCTCTCTTACTGACCCTTAACACCATCTACCAACGTTCAGGGTCCCCATCTGTAACACAGGAGCCTCAAGGGGGTCAGGAGATGAAAGAAGAAGCTGGAGGTAAATCTCAATAAAATGGGATTGTTCTTACACTTAGTGATGAGCCAAAAGGTGCCCCAGGAGTACCAGAATATCCCACAAAGCTACAATGAGTAAAACAGCATGGTCCATTGTAGCCAATGGATGCAAACAACACATATCCATCAATGGATGAACGGACAAACTAAATATGGTAGATCCAGACAAGGGAATATTACTTGGCCCTAAAAAGGAATGAAGCAGTGATGCATGCTACAGTGTGGATGAACCTTGAAAATATTACACTAGAAGAAGCCAGACACAAAAGATCATTTATCATATGATTCCATCTATACCAAATGTCCATAACAGGCAAATTTATAGAGACAGAAAGTAGGTTGCCAGGGGTGCGGGGGGGAATAGAGGGGTGCTAGTTACATGGTCTAGTGATTCTTTTTGGAGTGATAAAGGTGTTCTAAAATTGACTTTGATGATGGTTGCACATACCTGTGAATATACTAATCACTGAACTGTACACTTCAAATGGGTAAATTGTTTGGTACATGAATCATATCTCAATAAAGTCATTTAAAAGAAATAGCATGGTCCAGACGCATGCTCCAAGAAACTATATCTAGGAATGTTAGAAATAAGATGGGATCTTGGAATTTAAATCCACTCAAATCTCCCTCTTCCAGGTACATTTTTTTTTCTTTTCTTTCTTTGTTTTTCTTTTTTAGCCATACAATTAGACTATAAAATATAGCCTCACATATAAATGCCAGGAAATTAGAATCATTCTAGTGGGGGAGAGAGAGAATAAGTAAGCAAGGAAAAATACAGTGTAACCTGTTGAACTTCCTGACTTTGATCACTGTACTATAGTATTGTAGGAGAACATTGTTGTTCTGAGAAAAATCACACTGAAATATTTAGGCATAAAGGAATACGGTGTCTGCAAGGAACTCACAAATGTGAACTACAGATAAATGGAGCAAATGTTAACAATTACAGAATCTGGGCTAAGGGTATTTGAGAGTTTTTGGTCGTATTCTTGCAACTTTTCTGTAAGTTTGAAGTGACATCAAAATTTTAAATGACCCTGATTTGTTAAAATAAAAATTAAAAACACATCAAAAACCACCCAAGCAACTAAAATTACTAACATCTCCCGAGTAATGTTAATAGTAGATTGTGCTAGGAAGAAAACTTGATCAATCTTCCATGCAGATTTTACAGGGGTGGAGAGAATGAGGCCCCAGTTGGCTCCACCTGCCAAAATCACCTGGAGGCCAGGGAGGGAGGCTGCCCCATGACCCCCAACATCGCCAGCTCCACCCACCCCACCGGCCCTGCCCACCCCACTGGCCTGCTTACTGGGCTCCTGCTGGGCGTCCATCTTGGCCTTGAGCAGCATCCGCAGCCTTGACACCTCCTGCCGCTTGAGTTCATCCAGTTTGGTGCGGACATGGTGGCTGACGAAGTCCAGCTCCCGGCTCAGCTTCCCGCTCTGCCCGGAAGAGAGGGGACACAAATCAGGCTGCCCTCTCTGGAGCCTTCTACCAGCTTTCTGATAGAAAGCTCATCACATCACACTATGATGAGTCAAGTCCTGCCCTGGACTCACTACTTTGAAACGTCTGATGCCTCCTGGGGTTCCCCAGAGGTCCCGAGACAAGATTCCAGCCCCTCAGCCTGGCATTGGAGGCCCTTCTTATTTCCCGTCACTCATCGGATCACACACATGGCTCACGGCCCACTTCCCACTTCTAGGCCTTTACACATGCTGGTCCCTCTGCCTGGGATTCTCCCTGTCATTGCTTTCCAAGCCTAACCGGGTCCTTACAGTCCTTCAAAACTCAAAGCATACTATAGAGCACAGGGAACTCTATTCAATATCCTGTGATGAACCATAATGGAAAAGAATATGAAAAAGAATACATATATGAAAAAAAAAGAATACATATATGTATAACTGAGTCACCTTGCTGTACAGAAGAAATTAACACAACATTGTAAACCAACTATATCTCAATAAAATTAAAACAAACAAGCAAAATAAACTCAAAGCAGATGGCACCTCCCTTGGAAGGCTCCCCGACAACCCCCTTGACGCCACCACACACACACACACACACACACACACACACACACACACACTCTCTCTCTCTCTCTCTCTCTCTCTCTCTCTCTCTCTCTCTCTCTCACGTGCTGAGCAGGGTGCCTTCTCTGAGTTATCTCTTTCATCACTTTGGATTATGTCTGTTTCTCAATTGTGCTGACCCCCACCCCTCCCCTTCTCACAGTCCCCCACCCCCGTGGCTCCCCAATGCCCACAGGACCGAATCCCTGGGCCTAACACTGAAGATCCTGCAAGATCCTGCATCTGCCCATGCCTACCCCTCCTCCCTGCCGGCCCCGCTCCAGCCCCATCCCTCTGTCTTTATGTCAGTTATAAGGAGCCACCAGCAGACAGCTGAAAGTACCAGAATGCTTCATTGGTACACACAGTTCTACTTTGAAACGTCACTCTTCCCCG
>NW_006790237.1:695700-698678 GCF_000442215.2 Lipotes vexillifer | reverse complement strand
CCACCCCCGTTTCAACTTTTATACCAGACACTCCCACTCAGAATTCAAACCTCACTCGGGAGAATCTGTTCCCTAGAAGCTTTCTCTCACTGTCAGATGGACTGGGTCCCTCCTCCGGGCTACCCCAGCACCCTGCACTGTCTCAGATGGCTTTCTCAGCCACTCGTTTGGGTCTCTCCAGACTGCAGGGGGCGTGGCCTTTGCAGAGGCGGCAGGACAAAGGGACCGCAGTGCCAGTCATGTTAACCTCAACCAGTCAGGCACCTATGATGAGTCAAGTCCTGCCCTGCACTCACTGAGTCCATCCTCTAATCCTGCCCACAACCCCATTTTATAGATGAACAAACTGAGGCTCAGGAGGAGAAGCTCCTGGCCCAAGGTTCCTCAGACAGTGAGGACAGGAGGCCAGTTTCCAGCCTGGTGACACAGGTGGCGTCATGTCTCCCCAGAGTGAGAGTCCTGGGGCCTGGGTTCAAATCCCAGTCCTGGCACCACTGCACTGTGTGACCCTAGCACACTGTTTCCCTACCCTGGACCTCAAAAATGGGGCTGAGATTATCACCACCAGTAACAAGGACAACTGACATTTACTGAAGGCTGATGACAGGCTGGACCAAAGCCTCAAAGTGGGGATTATCGCTGATTCACACAACCCCACCCCCATCTCCCCGCAACAGAGAAAGTACTGCATGAGCCTCCCTATTTTCTGAGAAGGAAACCAAGGTACAGAGGGGTGTGACCACTTGTGCAGAAGAGCATGAGGTGGAGCTGGGATTGGAACCTACCACTGTCCCACTCCAGAGCCTGCCTGCCTACGTGGCCACTGTTTCTGATGTCATTTCCCACTTGTATGACCTTGGACAAGCTGGGCGGCCTCTAGGGCCTCCGTTTCCTCAGCTGGGCAGGGGGATGGGATGGGCTCAGCAGTCTCTAGTTATGCCCGTCCATTGTCGGGGGTCAGGTGGATGGGGATGGACAAGAGCCAAAGGAATGCTGGGAGGTTTTGGGGAGAGCAGGGCTGCCCTCCCCCCATCAGTCCCAGGCCCTGGGGCCTCCTCTGGGCCAAGGTGTTTGGAGAACTTGGGGTGGATCCCCCAGGTGGGATATTCCAACATGTACCTGAACGGGGAGGGGAGTCTAGGTGGGGTGGGGTGGTGGCAGGCAGTGTTGTCTCCTCATGGCGTGTGTGTATGTGTGTGTGTGTATGTGTGTCAGCATCCTTTCCGAGGAACACTGCTTGGGGGATGGGGTGGGATGTGGGCTCTGGGCTCAGTCAGTCCAGGGATTGAGACCCAGGCCTCCAGGAAGGACAAACACTGCTACTAGGGCCTCAGTGTCCACCTCCGTAAAATGAGGAGAATCACAGCTCCTCTAGAGGCCTAACATGAAAGTTAGAGATGATGTGAGTGATGACAGCATCTCCCGTGTTTTGAATTCTTCCTGTGTAGAAAGCACTGTGCTGAGAACTCGCAGAACCAGCCCTCAAATTGCGCTGAGAATGGCCACTGTGCACATCCATGCCTTTTACACGTCTTACCTCGGATAGTCCTATGATGCAGGTTCTATTATTATTTACAGATGGGGAAACTGAGGCACAGTGAAGGGAGGCCACACAGCTGGTAGAGCTGATATTGGGAGGCATGTACCATCCACATTCACACTTAACCACACATTCTGTCTTCCCCAGATCCCTTCCAAGCTATGTGACCCCGAGAAGTGAATTCTCCCCAGTCTCAGTTTTGTGATGGCTGGAAGGTTCCCCTTCAGGGAACCTGGTCCATTCTGGAATTCTGCCCTCTGAGCATGCATGCCCTCCCAGTGTGCTCTCACCCAGCCGCACCTTGATGTCCTCAGCATTGGCAGCCTGCAACTTTTCCCGGAAGTGCCCGTCTGTCTCCAGCACGTTGATGACTTCCTGGAGGTACCGGTGGTAGTACAGACCTGTGTCCTGATGCAACAAGAATGAACATAGTAGCCTCAGCCCTGGTCCCTCTCTGGTTCTTCCCTGCAGGTAGGACCCAGGCTCTGCTCCCCTGGGCACCTGCTGAGGGACCCAGAGATCAGCTCCCAACCCTGAGCAGGAGGCCTGCCCCATGGGATAAAGGCTCTAGAGCCAGCAGACCCTGGTTGCTCTGTCACCCCAGGCAAATTGCCTGATCCTCCGGGCCACAGCTCTTACCTCTTCCCAGGTCTGTCTGTAGTGGAGATGAAATTAAAATCACAAGGGTAAACACCCAGCCCAACACTGCCCATAGAGTGGACACACTGGTATTTGTTGGAAAGCAGTGAAACGTACATTCATTCATTCAACAAGCATGCAGCGAGCCCCTACCATGTGCCAGGCACTGCTCTATGGGGCATAGCAAGTGAACAAGACAGACAAAAATCCCTGGGCTCCTGGTCCTAGCCCTGCAACGTGTAGCTGGCTGGCACTTTCCTCTTCCTGGGCCTCACTCTTCCATTTGTAAAATAGGCAATAAATTTCTTACCTCTCAGAGCTGTGGTGAAAAGGAAGAGATAAAAAGCCTGGCACCACGGTAAGGCTTTAGAAGATATTCAGTCTACTATAGCTGCCATTACATTTTTTTTTTTTTTTTGCAGTACGCAGGCCTCTCCCTCTTGTGGTCTCTCCCGTTGCAGAGCACAGGCTCCGGACGCGCAGGCTCAGCGGCCATGGCTCACGGGCC
Source organism: Lipotes vexillifer (assembly GCF_000442215.2). Taxonomy (NCBI): domain Eukaryota; kingdom Metazoa; phylum Chordata; class Mammalia; order Artiodactyla; family Lipotidae; genus Lipotes; species Lipotes vexillifer. The sequence continues at coordinate 695,991 of NW_006790237.1, read as the reverse complement.
CAGCCGCTCCGTGGCATGTGGGATCTTCCCGAACCAGGGCACGAACCCGCGTCCCCTGCATCGGCAGGTGGACTCCCAACCACTGCGCCACCAGGGAAGCCCGCTATCATTACATTTGCTGAGGAACACACCATAGGTGATAAATGGGAGCCGATCACCCAGCTATGGCACTGTGGGTGTACTAATCTCCTATTGCTGCTGTAACAAAGTATCACAAACTTAAGTGGCTTAGAGTAATAAAAATTTATTCTCTTAGAGTTCTGGAGGTCAGAAGTCCAAAATGGTTCAGCA
>NW_006790237.1:689370-695650 GCF_000442215.2 Lipotes vexillifer | reverse complement strand
GCAGAGCTGAGCTTATTTTGGAGACTTTAGGGAACAATCTGCTTTCTTGCCTTTTCCAGCTTCTAGAGGCTGCCTACACTCCTGGGCTTGTGGCCTTGCATCACTCTGACCTCTGCTTACATCATCACATCGCTTCTGACCCCGACTTTCTTGTCTGGCTCTTATATGGAACCCTTGTGATTACATTGGGCTCACCTGGATAAGCCAGGATACTTTCTCCACCTAACTCAATCACACCTGCAAACACTCTTTTGTCATATATTCACAGGTTCTGGGGATTAGGGCATGGACATCTTTGGGGGCCATCATTCAGCCAAACACAATGGGCTGGAATCCCAAATCTGCCAATTACTGTCTATGTGACCTTGTTCGGACTGCTAGGATGCCTAGTTAAATTTAAATTTCAGATAAAACAATGAATAACTTTCAGTATATTATACTAATGATTATTCATTGTTTATCTGAAACCCACTCAATTTTAACTGAGTGTCCTGTGCCTTTATTTGCTAAGTCTGGCAATCTTAGTCCTTGGGCAAGTTACTTAACGTCTCTGTGCCTCAGTTTCTGCACCTGTAAAGTAAGGTTAGTGAGTACTCACCTCATAGGGACTGTTGTGAGGATTAGAGCAGTTAATATCTTTAAATATTTAACTTGGCACTTGTAAGAGCTGTCAATGTTATTATGGTTGTTGTTATTGACATTTATAACACTCTAGTAGCCTCAGAATAAAGAAAGTCTCCACCATGGCCCACAAAGCCCCGTGGGATCTCCCCCTGTTCCTTCTCTGGCCTCATCCGCCCCTCACTCACTCTGTTTCAGCCACACTGGCCTCCTGTAAGTCCTTCTACTCACTGTGCTCCCCTCCACCATGCAGCCTTTGCCCAGGCTTTTCCTTTTGCCTGGAAAATTCTTCCCCGCACTTCAGATCTTAGCTCAAATGACCCTTCCTTCCTCCCTGACCATCACCCCTGGTGTCCATTCTCAGAGGGCCCTGCCGTTTGTCTTCCCAGCAAACTAAGCTGGTCTGTGAGGGCAGGGGGCTTGCTCTAGCACTGTGCCTGGCTCCTAGAAGATGCTCAAGAAATGTGTGGAATGAATGAAAGGTAAGGGGACTCAAGCTGCCCTTCTGTGTCTGCAAAGATTTCACGGAGCAAAGGCCTCACTTGCTGGGTGGGGACCTGTCATACATGAGCATGGGATGATTTGTTCCAGAGACAGTGGTGTGTCCATTCCTAGTGGGAGCTGTAGGATTCGGGCCACAAAGCAGGGCACTGGCCTTGAGGATCTTTTCAAGTTCCAAATTCCCTAAGACCAAAGGTTTCATAGTGTTCAATAAACACAAGTTGGAATAAATGAGCAGTTACCATGCCCTATCATAATTTAAACTACAACTCCCATGAGCTCCATGATGTGAGAACACCCCAGTTAACTAACACCACCTGCTCAAGATGCTACTGGGAAATGTAGTTTTTTATTTGAGTCCTTCTCGAGGGGAGGGCGTCTTAAAAGAGCAGAGAGGTTTAGGTGAGTGGGGGGCGGTGATGCAGATTTTTCATCTAAAATCTGACCTGATTTTCCATATCTTAAAGTCAGGGGCTTAGAAATCTCACACACACACACACACACACACACACACACACACACACCCGCCCCCTAGTTTTTCACCACGTCAAAGCCCTGGGACGGCAAAGAATGGCAGGCAAACTCCAAGCCGCATCCGCAGCCAGCCAGGGGCCACGGGGGCACGGGAATTGTAGTACCACTGCAAACACCTGGCTGGAGAGCAGGGCAGGCCACTCACAGGGCTTTCGGTCGCGGGATTCTCCTCCTTGGGCGCCCCCCGCTCCAGGGGCACGGTCAGAATAGCGCGCAGCAGCAGCAGAAGTGACAGGAGAACGAGGGCTGCACGGGGCCCAGCGGGAGCCATGGCGGCGTGGTCTGTGGGGGCGGAGAGGTGGAATAAGTCTGTCCCAAGCCGCCTTCTCCCCTGGACCCAGGAGTCTGGACTCCCGGCGCCGCTCCCTGCCCTCTTCCAAGAATCAAGACGCAAAGCGTCTCGTTTCCCGGGAGCCAGGATTCCGAGCCTCCAGCCTTTCCTTCCTCAGACCCAGGAGTCCTGGCTTCCAGCACCCTCTTCGCTTAGACTAGGATTCCGGGATCTCGACCCCCTCCTTCCCCAGACCCAAAGGTCCAGGGCCCCAGCCTCCTCTTTTCCCAGGATCTGGAGGTACTGGTGTCCTCCGAGACTCAGTTTTCCAGCCCTCCGGTGCCCCGCTTCCCTTCTCCCCAAGACCCATGAGTCCAGGACCCTCCAGCCCCTTACCTCTCCTTCACCGCAGAGGGCGTTTTCCTGGGCTAGGACCTCCGGTGTGTTCTCTGCGATTTCCCCCCTAGGCCGCGCCCACTTTCCCCGCGGAGGATCCGCTCTCAGCAGCCTGATTGGTCCGCGCTGGCTCCAGGTTTCGGGCCCCTGTCTAGCGGCCCCGCCCCTTGTCGAAGTCGCTGGCCTTTTCTCGAAAGCCGAGCCTCCTTTCTCGGAAGCCCTACCTTTTGACGCCACATACCCTGCTTTTTAGGCGAAAGAACGGAGACTTTCAAAGAGAACTACAACTCCCTGTTGGGCCAGGGGAAAATGAGTCAGCTTCCGCGGGCATCTTGGCCTCTTCGCCTCATGGGAGTTGTAGTTTTCCCATTTATTTTCTCTCCTAGAAGTGGCTGTAAATTACAGATCGGTAGTAGTTGGGACAGGTCACGTTATAAGTTTCTTATATAAGAGAGAGTTGTAGAGCGAGCCTGCGATGCGGCCTCTGTCTGGTCCCTTTAAGGAACACCTGCATGCTCCTCCAATTCAGAACCCCTGGAGCAGGGTTGCCTGGCTACAGCAGAGGCCAGGGGTCGTTGCTTTGTTGGAAGTGGAACGTGGGGAGCCAGGAGGGAGGGGATTAGGGCAGGTCCCAGTGGGAATCCCCCCTCCCTCTAAGCCCTCTTTTTCCCCCCTGCTTACTTCCCAGAGACCCAGAGATTATGTCACTGGTTCCTAAAGATAGGGTCAGTTATGTTTAGAAATTGGCCAGAGAGGCAAGGAACTGAGGTGTGAATGTGAAAAGCCTCTCCAGGCACGAGAGGAGGAAAGGGAGTCTCCAGGATCCTAGGCAGGTGGGTGCTGGGGGTCTAGGATCACTGGGGATGGGGTGTTTGGGGTCCAGAGTCCTGAGTTCTCATGCCTGGGTGAAGGAGAGAGGTAGGTATTTGGGGAAGAGAGAGCTGGACTCCTGGGCTCCTGGTAGTGACGAAAGCTGGAAACAGGCTGCTGGGTCCCTAGCAAGTGTTGGTGCTGGAATTCGGGCTGCCTGGGTCAGGGGAAAATTTAAAGCTTAAGATCAGGTGTTGAAGGGAAGAGTCCATTGGGATGTTGGGTCTGGGTCCTGACTCCTTATTTTGCTTCTCCAGGATGTCTCAGGAGAATGACACATGGAAGAAAGAGTGAGTGGGGGAAATGAGATGGGCAGGGGTGGAGATGGGGGTGCAAGGGGGAACTCAAAGTTTGATTATGCCCACACCTACTCAGCTCTGGTCTCATAATGATGTTTGCAGGTTCAGCACCATTGGCCTTGCAGGAAGGGCCTGGGGGCTTGGATTTACGGGTCCTACCTAAAGGGAGGGAGCTACAAATGAGGACTCCTGGGTCTGAAAGAGGAAGGGATGGGGGGGTTTGAGTCCTGGGACAGGAGGGGCCTGGGATCTCTGACTCCTGGATTCTAGACAGGCCGGTGCTGTGAGAAAGAGCTTCAGAACTGGTGGAGCAGGCTCAGGTTCTGCCTCTTCTGTGTCCTCACAAATGTTCAGAACCCTAAGCTGGTCAGGGGGAAGAAGGGGAGGGGCTCTTGGGCAACCAGGGTGCCCTGCTTGCTGTCACTATGAAACTGCACCTCTCTCAGGGCCCTGGGGGATGAGCTTGCCGCCATGAGGCTGCAGAAGCTGGAACAGCAGGTACTGTGCTAAGGAATCCTGCCACCCCCGACTCTTCCACCTTCCATACCTCCCCAGGAGCCCCACCCCCAGGACTTGCTCTGGGACTCCTGGTCTTCGTTGGTTCTCTGGAGCCTCAAGTTTTGCAATTGGGAAATGAGAAAATAGGAATTTGGGACCCTCAAGAAGCAAACCTTGGTGATGAGACTCCAAAATTTCTAAGGAACAAGGGTTCTGGAGAGCAGGACTCCTAGGTCCTGGGGGAGGAGGGGCCTGGGAGCCAGGACTCCTGGATCTAAGGAAGGAATTGCTGAGGGACTGAAGGCCTGGAACTCTCCCACCGACGCAGGACGCCCCTTGCCCCAGGTCCCCTTTCACCCGTGTCTTCTGGTCCGGTTCCAACCCTCCCATTCCCGCCCATACACCCTTTTCCCGCTCGCGCAGCGGCGGTTGTTTGAGATGAAGCAGCGACGGAAGCGCCAAGAGCCCCTCATGGTTCAGGCCAATCCTGACGCTTCCCTGCGGCCCTGGCGACCGCGGCAGCGGGAGGAGCGCTTCTCGGGTGACAGCGGTGAGGAAAGGTTCCCAGGGTCGGGCAGGAGCACAGCCCTGGAGGGAGGGGTCTGTGGGAGTGCGGAGCCTAAAGGGCTTAGAGGGGAAGGGCCTGGCGGAGCCCTGGGGCGGGGACTTGCAGAGCACGAGAGCAGGACCTGACAGCACCCTTGGGTGGAGCCCAGGAGAGCCTGAGTGCACGGCCTGTGAGGGCCCAGGGGAAGGACCTGTGAGAGTTCGGGTGCGGGGTCCGGGAGAGCGCGGGTGCGGGGTGTGGTGCAACTAGAGGTGGGGCCCGAAAGAGTCCTGTGATTGGGCTTGTTAGAGCTCCGGGGCGGAGCCTGGGGGAGCCGGGGACCGCCCAGAAAGTGCTGGGGCGGAGCCTGGAAAAGCTCCGGGTTGCAGTTAGGCAGAAGAAACCTCACTGCTGAAGTAGGCAAAGCCCGAGGGCCGGGACTGGGTTATTTAGAGCCGAGGTACTGGAGAGCCCGCGTGGGATTGTTTACACGCGGAATCGAGACAATTTAGCGGTAGGGCTGTGCTTGTTTGAGTCTTGGGATGGAGTTAGGGTCCTGAGTGGGTCTTGGGGGTTTGGGTAGTCAGTTAATCAGGGACGATATCTCGGAGACCATTGAGGAGGCGGATCTTCTCAGATGACCGGAATTTGTACATCGAGTTAATGGGCCTCGCCCTACCTTCTCCCAGGCCCCGGGAACCCTTTCCTTCAGGAGAACGTGCCAGAGACACATCTGCGCCCTGGTGCCCGCAGTGTCCTGAGCACCGTGAGCTGCGGTGGAGATGGCAGTGGCGAGCTTGGACCCCTGGTATCGCCGACAGAAGCAGGTAATCTCAAATCCTTGGGCCGCCTATACACTGGAACTCCACTCCCACTAGAACCCAGGAGTCTGGAACCTCAGTCCTTGCTCTCCAAAGGGCCCCCAGGGGCCCCGTTTCCTTCACACCAAGGAGTCCAGGTCCTGAACCTTCTCCTCCAACACGCAAGAATCTGAATCTCCAGCCTTCTCCTCCCCCAGTATTCAGAAATCCCAGTCTCCAGACCCGCCCCCCCCATCCTGATTACCAGACAGTTCCGATCTCGAGTTGGAGGAAGTCTCCGTGGAGGATATTGCTGCCTCACCACCTCCTTATGAAGAGCCTCCGGGGACTCGGCGCAGGGGTTGGCCAGCCTGCCAACGACCTGGTAATTTCTGGGACATTGGGTGAAATCTGGCCCCCTGGTCCATGTGGCAAATCCTCCCCCTTTTTGGTAACAGCTTTGTCGAGATATATTTCACATACTATACAATTCACTCATTTAAAGTTTGCAATTCCATGGTTTTCAGTATATTTACCAAGATATGCAACAATTACCACAATGAATTCTAGAACATTAGCATCACCCACAAAAGAAAGCCCTATATTTTACCACTCACCCCCCCCCCCCCACAATTTCTCCCAGACCTGAGTAACCACTAATCTAATTTCTGTCTCTTTAGATTTGCCTATTTTGGATATTTCTATATTCATATATAGAATAATACAGTATATAATCGTTTGTGATTGGCTTCTTTTGCTTAGCAGGCTTTCAATGTTCATCTATGTTGTAGCATTATCAGTATTTCATTCCTTTTTATTTCTTAGTATTCCACTGTGGTGACATTTCCTTTTATTCTCATGACATGACCAACGATTTTAATAACAGGACTCTGGGTTATCACTCCAAACTCCGCTCCCTCCTCCCGGATGCTCTCTCTGGGAC
>NW_006790237.1:688457-689360 GCF_000442215.2 Lipotes vexillifer | reverse complement strand
AGAGAGGACTCTAACTACTCCCTGTCCTTAGATCCAGAGAGCAGTCAAAAACAGTAGGGTTCGGAAACCCAGGGGTTCTGGCCTTCTCCAGCTAGCACTGATGACCTTGTCCCGAGCTCCTGGGACCCAGGTGTCCTGAGCTCAGTCTTCTTCGGGCTTCTTCCACCCCTAGGGGGCAGTGCTGAGGACGAGAGCGAATCCCAGGATGTTGGAGATGAATACGAGGTGCCCAGTCCGAGACCAAACCCTGGAATGGTTGGTGACGGGGGCCATGGAGACTTAGCCTCCAACAAGGTGGGAGGTGGCACAGGCAATAAGGACATGGGAGGAGGAGGGCTAGTTTTGGACTCTAGGGGGGACGGGACTCTAAAATTCTGCAGCCCAGTCAAGGGCCCTTTTTACTGGTGAGTGGAACCTGTTATGTTTGGGCTAGCAGAGGCGCACCATTTATTTGAGTCAATCTAGAGGATTTGAATTGATGTGAGCATATACATTAAAACCCAGCCCCTCGAAAGGCAGCGAGCTTTGGAAAGGGTGAGAAAGGGCCAACTGGCACTCACTTTGCTACTGATGAAAGTGAGATAGTTTCTGTTGAGTAGATCTGGGCGGTACTATATGTTATCTAGACCCAATGAACATTGGTGTTAGAGGAATGGGCAATGCTTTCAAAGGGATTCTCCAATCGGTAGGTGAAATGGGTGTGGCTGCAGAGGGAGGCTAATGGTGCTGGCCAATCAACACTTGAAGAGGGCTTGGTGGGGTGGGCCCCTTGAATGTACTGGCCACTCAGAAAGTGGCTTAGATGCTTGACCAATAGGCAGAAAACTTGGTCGAGAGAGGGCGTAACCCTGAGCTGGAATGGCCAATCGCTAGTTGGCAAGGCGGGTGGGGGGGGGAGGGCGG
>NW_006790237.1:686395-688447 GCF_000442215.2 Lipotes vexillifer | reverse complement strand
GGAGGGCGGGTCTCGGCTGTCCCTCAACTTGAATTTGGCACGTGGGCTAGGGCGAAGACCTGCAAGAGAAGAAAGAGGAGTCGGAGTCTACAGTGAGGAACTCCCCATGGGCGACCGACGAAGAGGTGTCCGAGGCCCCGGAAGGCGCGGGCGGCGCGGGCAACAGCGATGTGGGGAGCTCGCTCCGCTCGCCTCCCCGCGCCCCAGGCCCTCGGCTGGGCGAGGACATGGAAGCGTATGTGCTGCGGCCAGCGCTGCGCGGTCGCACGGTGCAGTGTCGCATCAGCCGCGACAAGCGCGGGGTAGACAAGGGCATGTTCCCTTTCTACTATCTCTACCTGGAGGCGGCCGACGGCCGAAAGGTGCGGTCTGGCAGCCTCGGAAGCAAGTCCCACCTCCCAAGGGCAAGTCCCGCCCCTTTCTGAGCTAGGTCAAGACTTAGGCGAATCCAGGCCTTGTTCGTCATTGAACTAGGACTAGTCAGCTCCAGCGCCAAGTCCTGCCCTTCACAGCACTAGAATTCTTTCCTCTCAGAGCCCGATAGGCCCTCCCCATCCCATAATCCAGCCCTGTCCACTCTCGAGTTGGGCCCGCCTTTCTCAAGGCTAGGCCACGCCCTGTCGGGAGGTCCCAAGCCCCACCCCTTACAGACCCTCGTGAGGTACTGGCCTCATCTTTTTCGATCCAAGTCTGGTCCCTCAGTGAGCCTTCTGTGTTATCAGGCCCCACCCAATCCTGGGACAGGCCCCGCCTCTAAGGAGCCAAGCCCCTTGCTTCGTGGATTTTCCACCCCTAGCCAAGCGACTCCCCTCTCAGTCTGGCCATTCCTCTCTCAAGTGTGGCCGCTTCTCCTCAATTACTCATTCTCTCCCAGAAAGAGGCTTTTTCCCTACTCAGTGCCAGACCTGGTTTTTCCCCGATGAAACACGTACTGAAGTCCTGCTGCGATGTTCCAAGTGAGGCTCTTCCCTATTCTCCAAAGCCAGGCCCTGCCTGCCAGTCAGGCTCGCCCCTCCCTGGGCTCAGCCCCAACCCTGAACCCAATGGCCGAAGGAATAAGGGGCAGATATTAAGATATGAAATGGGGCTTCCCTGGTGGCGCAGTGGTTGAGAGTCCGCCTGCCGATGCAGGGTACACGGGTTCGTGCCCCGGTCCGGGAAGATCCCACATGCCGCTGAGCGGCTAGGCCCGTGAACCATGGCCGCTGAGCCTGCGCGTCCGGAGCCTGTGCTCCGCAACGGGAGAGGCCACAACAGTGAGAGGCCCGCGTACCGCAAAAAAAAAAAAAAAAAGATGTGAAATGAAGCTCCCCATTCAGGACCCAGCTGATGACTTCCTTCAGTGAGAACCGCATCTCCCAGCAAGCCTTGGGACGCTTATTGCTCCATTACCCTTTCCTCTGTCTTGAGGACATGGTGTTTCCTTGTCTTTGGACCCCTCGCCCTAGCCAAATACCAGAAATCGATTCTAATGGGCTGTTTCTCACATCCACAGCATTTCCTTCTGGCTGGGCGCAAGAGAAAAAGGAGCAAAACCTCTAATTACCTCGTCTCCCTGGACCCCACAGACCTATCTCGGGATGGGGAAAATTTTGTGGGCAAAGTCAGGTGGGCAGAGTCCTGATGTGTGTGATAAACAGGTGGCAGAGGGCCGTGGGTTGGGGGTGGGGGGGAAAGGGGACAATTGAACTACATTTCCCAGCGGGCTGTAGAGTACAAGTTCCACCTGCCCTACAATTTTTTCCTCTTGGGGACTGATGGGTTTTGTAGTTCTTCAAGTTGCAACCCCAGGGTGGTTGGGAATAGAACTGAAGGCTTTGGAGCAGAGGCTGGCATTTAAGACATTTGACTTCCTGAGAGACACGGGGCTGGCATTCCTAAGTTCCTGTGGGAGAAGAGGGCTGGGATATGTGAGTTCTTTTGTCTTGGAAAGGCGTTCCTAAAGGGCCAAGGCAGGAGGCTAAAATCATGGCTCACCAAAGAAAGAGAGGGGGCTGGGACTAGATACATGGAACATGGAACATGAGTCTTTTGTAGAGTATTGATCGGAAG
>NW_006790237.1:683951-686279 GCF_000442215.2 Lipotes vexillifer | reverse complement strand
GGAAGAGTTCATGAGATGACATGGGAAAGCAGTTAATGTAAAATAGGAATAATTATTATTTTTATTCTCACCACTTCCCTCCTGGAGCAGATCTAATGTCTTGGGCACCAAATTCACCATCTTTGACAATGGGGTGAATCCAGAAAGGAAGAATTTTGTCCCAGAGACTGCTCGGATCAGGGAGGAGCTGGGGGCTGTGTGTTATGTGAGTGTCTGGGAGACGAGAGAGAGTGGAGCAGGACGGTGGGGAGGGAGAAAGAAGCAGGCCAAATGGAGCATACTACCCTCAGGAGACCAACGTCTTGGGATTCCGAGGGCCCCGGAAAATGACTGTGATCATTCCAGGAATCGACGCCCAGAACCAGAGAATCAGTGTCCAGCCACAAAATGTGAGTCCGCCAATGTGAGTGTCTCTGGGTCAATGGGGAGGAAGGGCTGGGGGACCGGCCATAGGTCCTAAGGGGAGAGGGAGCCGATGGACTGCATAAGGTCATATATGAAGCCGGGAGGACTTTGTCAGACTTATGTTTCTCAGGAAGGAGAGCCTAGGGACTCAAAATTCTGCGTCTGGAGGAAAAAAGCTGGTTGGTAGTTGGTTAACCACGTCCCCACTTTACCCTCTAGGAACAGGAGTCGCTATTGAATCGCCTCCAACGGGGGGCCAACCAGGGGCTGGTCCTGCTGCAAAATAAAGCCCCATCGTGGAGCGACGAGAGCGGCGCCTACGTGCTCAATTTTCATGGTCGCGTCACTAGGACCTCGGTCAAGAACTTCCAGATCGTGTATCCGGATGACCGTGAGCTCCTAGGAACTGGTTTACCTGGGCAAGGGAGCAGGACAAGAACTACTTCTCCCATTAGCACTTGAGCGTTTTTCTAGGTAGGGCCGACTCCACGCTATTGCAAAGCCTATTGGGTAGTGTAGTTTACAAGGCCCTCTGCCATGTAAACTGCACTTCCGGAGGATTCCGCCCATAGTGAGGGCGCCGCACAGCCTCTCGGGAGTCGTAGTTCTCGCGGCTCAGAGGCCCGCGTCAGGGAAATGACACCCACTGCCCTTAGTTCCTGACTTCCTTCTCAGCGGACTACCTGGTGCTCCAGTTCGGTCGCGTAGCCCCAGACACGTTCACCATGGACTTCCGCTTCCCACTTTGTCCGCTCCAAGCCTTCGCCATCTGCTTGTCCAGTTTCGATGGGAAGCTGGCATGTGAGTAGTTCAATGAAATACTCTCATCAGCTTGTGTGCCTGCTCATTTGGAGAAAGGGCCCCAGCGTGCCTTCTTTTGCACCAGTTTACTAATAACCAACACTTATTAGACGCCGCCTGAGTGCCCCGTCCTGTGCTCTAGGCAGTGGGCTGTTCGGCAGCACTTGCTCTCCTGAAATCACAGTCCGATCATGGGGGATGGGTCTTAAACAACAAAAAAATCAAAATGCTCATCTGCTATGAATGAGGAAGGCACACAAGTTGGCTGGGTCAGAGCAAGATATCTCTTAAAAAAAAAAAAATTTCATCTACATCTGAAGAATCACAAGGAACTAGCTGAGCCAGAGGGGTCAGGGACGGGAACAGACAGTAGCCACAGCTTATACAGAGGTCTTAAGGTAGAAGGGGGCTTGCTAGGTTTGGGAATGAAAGGATAGTGTAGCAGGAGCCTGGGGAACCAATGGGGAGGGACAAGGTGTGAGGCTGGATTGGGTGCAGGATGTTTGGGCCACTTTTTTTTTTAATTAACTAATTAATTTTATTTATTAATTTTATTTTTTATTTTTGGCTGTGTTGGGTCTTCGTTGCTGTGCGCCGGCTTTCTCTAGTTGTGGCGAGCAGGGGCTACTCTTCGTTGCGGTGTGTGGGCTTCTCATCCCGGTGGCTTCTCTTGTTGCGGAGCATGGGCTCTAGCCACATGGGCTTCAGTAGTTGTGGCACGCAGGCTCAGTAGTTGCGGCATATAGGCTCTAGAGCGCAGGGTCAGTAGTTGTGGCGCACGGGCTTAGTTGCTCCATGGCATGTGGGATCTTCCCAGACCAGGGCTCGAACCCGAACCCGTGTGCCCACCCTGCATTGGCAGGCAGATTAACCACTGAGTCACCAGGGAAGCCCCCCTGGCCACTTTTGTTTGAACTGCTGTGAAGAGTTCTAAGCTGGTGAGGTAAAGTAGGATGGGTAATTGGAAGACATCCATGAGAGTGAGAATAAATACTAGCCAAAACTTATGTTATTTGACAAACATTGGTTTGTTTTTTTTTTTTCTTGCGTTATGCGGGCCTCTCACTGCTGTGGCCTCTCCCATTTGCGGAGCACAGGCTCCGGACGCGCAGGCCCAGCAGC
>NW_006790237.1:668932-683941 GCF_000442215.2 Lipotes vexillifer | reverse complement strand
TTTTTTTTTTTTTTTTCCTTGCGTTATGCGGGCCTCTCACTGTTGTGGCCTCTCCCATTTGCGGAGCACAGGCTCCGGACGCGCAGGCCCAGCAGCCATGGCCCACGGGCCCAGCCGCTCCGCGGCATGCGGGATCCTCCCGAAACGGGGCACGAACCCGCGTCCCCTGCATCGGCAGGCGGACCCCCAAGCACTGCGCCACCAGGGAAGCCCCAAACATTGTTTTAATTATGACTTCCTTTGGGGCCTTACAAACTCATAAGGTATGTGCAATTGTTAGCTGCATTTTACAGATAAGGAAACTGAGTCTATGGACACATGATTTATAAATGTGAAATCAGGCCCACTCATAAATGTGAAAGCCTTGAGGAACTCACCAACTCATCTGCCAGTAGGAGGATGAGTCTTTGTATTCCAAGGACACACAGAAAACTGGAGCTTAACCCTTTTTCGGTGAGTCCAGTATAGGTGGAAGCCAAAGAAAAACGACAAAACCCACCAGTCCTTAGTTCAAAAGAAGTCTCGGAATGGGAAGAGGGATGATGGGAAATGTAGTTTATCCTCTATTGCGAGGCTCGCCTTTATGCTGTTCCCCCGCAACTCTTCTGGGGTCCACTGATGGTGTCAGTTCAGACACACACGGAGACGCTGCTCACTATGAAAAGCTTTATTCCTTATAGAAACCAACACTTAAAAATAAATAGTTAATAACACGAAAACGACTTCATCTTAGCCACGCCTCCCACTGAGCTCCAGGCAAGGAGACACACAGCGAGGAGACGGAGAGGCCAGAATGTGGCTCAAAGGTGTGGTCTGCATGGGGACATGGGTAAGGTCGGGGTAGGGGCAGGTATGGTGGCCAGAGAAGTGGGAGGGTTCCCAAGGCGTGCCCAGGCCCTGGCCCGGGCGGCAGGGGTGAGGTAGGGACCCAGCTCCTCTTGGGCTTGGGCGATGCGTCGGGCAAAGCGGCTGCGATCCCGGGCGAACTGCTCCCAGGGGCCTCTGCGGGCGGCCTGGGCGGGTCCCGCCCAGACAGCCAGGAGATGGACGGAGACCTTCTCAGAGAAGCGCACCTGGAGATGGACCGTCACAGACATGGGGAGACACAGAGATACAGACACAAGATACAAACGGCCACAGGTTGGGGGGTGTGGGGAGAGGGAGGGAGACAGAGAGAGAGAACCAAACAAAAATTAGTTGCACAACAACGCTTGTTATCTGGCTAGTCATTCACCCACCAGCGGATCCTCCATCTGACTCACTGAAGATGGAGGTAGTTCCCTGGGGTTGACATCAGCGCAGCTGCTCCTTCATCCCACATGGGCCCAGCCTCTTGCAAAGGATTGCATTAGTGAACACAGCCTTCCCAACAGAGCTCACATGCAACCCTCTGCAACACGGGGGACCCAGGAATCGGGGCCTCCAGCCCTTTGGCCCCCAGGCCCAGGAGTTCCAGCTCCCAGCCCTCTCCTCGCTAACCTCAAGAATCTGAGCCCTCAGCACCCACCTTTCTGGTCTTCAGGGAAGGCTCAGGGTCCCGATGCCTGGTGGGGGTTTCTGCAGACTTGAGGCGCGTTTGCAGACGGAGGGGCAGCGGGGGAGGAGCCCAAGGAGGTGGGGCCTTCTCTCCAGGTAAATAGATGGCTACTCGGAAGGGGCAGGGCTCAGCTTCTCCCCACTCTGTGGCAGCTTCCCCTCCCTCTGATTCCTCTCCAGGCTGATATATCCGGTCCCTGAAGAGGGCACTCTGGGCCTGAAGGGAGGGACTTGGTTCCAAGTCAGCTTCCTCTGATTCATCATCTTCGTCCTCATTCTCACCCTCACACTCAGTTTCCTCCTCTGTGTCCTCTCCTGGTCGGTACACCCAGGCCCTCAGGAAGGCACTTGTGGGTGGGATGGAAGAGGAAGCCTCAGCTTCTCCTGAATCACGGTCCTCCTCCTCCTCTTCCTCCTCTGTGGTCTCACTGGATTGGTGCTGCCAGGTCCTGAGCGGGGGGCTCTGGGCTGGAACTGGGGCGTGTGGCTCTGGGTCAGCTTCTCCTTTCTCAGCTTTTTTGGGCTTCTCCTCGTCAGGCTCCTCTCCTGAACAGCACTCCCAGGCCCTGAGGTGGGAGCTTGCAGATGAGGGGCAAATGGAGGTCTTCGTGGCTGCTTTATTCTCTGTTCTTTCTTCCTCTGTGGCTCCATCCACGGGGCAGCACACCCAAGCTCTGGGCTTGGATCCCAGAGCTAAGGGAGAGGCAGATGTTCTAGGAGCTTCTTTACTTACAGCTTCTCCATCCTCCTCCTCTTCCTCTACCCCTGGACAACACTCCCAGTGTGATGGAGGAAAAGAGAACGTGATCACTTCTTTATCTTCAGTAACCCCTTCCTCCTTAGATTCCTCCTCCCCAGGAAGGTCTTGCAGGGATGTTACCAGAAGGCTGGGGCACAGGGCAGCAGGCTGGCCATCCATAAATTCACTTCCCTGCTCTCTAGGGATACTGGTTGCTTCTTTCCTGCCATACTCTTCGTCATCATCATCTGAAAGTCCCCAGGCTTCAAGAAGAGAACACTTGGTTTCCAGGTCAGGGCAGGCCCCCCGGGATGTTTCTCCGTCGTTCTCAGCTGCTCCACTGTCTCCAGTCTCCTCTTGAGGGTGCCTGCCCTTGGGGGCATGGTGAGTGGCCACAGAAGCCTTAGCTTCTCCCTCCGGGACAGCTTCTCCCTGATCTGTTCCGGTTACTGCTTCCACCAACCAGGGCTCTGGAGATCTTGGGCCTCTCAGGTGGCTCCAGGCCCAGCTGAGAAGGCCCACCAGCGGGGACACGAGATAGAAGGGGTGGGTATCCCTCCAGGGGGCAGGCTGATGGGGCACTTGGCCTGGGGCCATCTGTCTGGACTGGGAAAAAGGGAGAAAAAAAAAGGAATCAAGTGGGGCTTCCCTGGTGGCGCAGTGGTTGAGAGTCCGCCTGCAGTTGCAGGGGACACGGGTTCATGCCCCAGTCCGGGAAGATCCCACATGCCGCGGAGCGGCTGGGCCCGTGAGCCATGGCCGCTGAGCCTGCGCGTCCGGAGCCTGTGCTCCGCAACGGGAGAGGCCACAACAGTGAGAGGCCCGCGTACCGCAAAAAAAAAAAGGGATCAAGTTTAGAAGCCATTTAGGGGATAGTATCAGAGGATGACCCTGAGTCATAGCAACGGAAATAGTAACACAAATAGCAACAGGAGAGTCCCTGCCCCACATTCCTTTCTGATCCCAGCCACTCCCATCTCTCTCCCTTGTTTCGCCACCTCTTCTTTCAATACCCAAGAGTCTGGGTCCCCATTCTCTCTGTCCTTAGCTCAACAAGCCCCTAGCCCCATCTGCTCTCACCCATTAAGTCCTAGTCCCAAGAAGAGAGAACACAGGTCCTCTACTTGCTTCTCTTGGGGACAAAGTCCTGGTCCCTGCTTCTCGCCCCCTCTTGAGGATTGACAAATCAGACCCCCATCACCCTCCTCCCTCGGAGACTCAAAAATTCCGATCCCCAGATGGTTCCTTCATTGGGGACCCAAGAGCCTGCCTCCCAGAACCCTCCTCCATCTGGCTCAGGACTCCAAGTTCCCAATTCCTTCTGCTTCCTAAGTCTGAGCCCTAGGGTCCGTCCCACCCCTCCATACACCAGAGTTCAGGTTCCCAGGCCCTCCTTAGGACCCAGGAGTCCGGGCCCCGAACCCTCCTATTTCGGAACCCTGAAGTCCGAGCTCCCTCCCCTTGACTGACCAGCAGTCTGATCCCAGCCCCCAAACCCCTGGGGACCTAGGTGTTCCGACCCCCCAACTCACCGGCTCAGGACCGTGCGTCACCCTGGGGGCAGGAGCACCGGCTGGGGCTGCCACAAGCGATCACAGGTTCGGACGGCTCGGGAGGCCAGCGCGTTCATCTCGCCCTCCGGCGTTGGGCTCGGGGCCCCAAGTTGTCACCGGCTGCTGCAAGTGCTGTCGCGACAAACGGGCGCGGGATCGTGCCAGGAGACGCAAAAAGACAAACAAGTGGGAAACTAAACGGGTTTGCGCTGACGCTACCCGCAGGGCTTTTATAGGCCAACGCTGCCGGACGTGCTAACGCCAAGAGGGGAGGCGGGGTTTCGAAACGTAAACGTGAGGATCTGAGCGGAAAACAAGGTTGGACTTCTCGCGGAGATTCCGGGCTTTGTGACGTCACGGCGGCGGCGGTGTTTCCAAGCGTGGCCACGCCCCACGCGAGAGAGCTGTCACTCAAACGCGTGAACTGCTTAAGCAGTGAGGGAGCTCGCGTAACCCCTGTTGCAGACAGATGCCTCCCCCCCCCTATTTAACCAGCAGACCCCAGTCTAGCGTCTCCCACTTTCCCATCCGGTCGGCTTCCTACCCGGTGTGGGAGAGTATTATTGTTTCCATTTCACAGGTGGGGAAACTGAGGCTTGGGAATGAAATCACTTGCTCAAGGTGGTCACAGCAGAGTCTAGATTCATTGCAAAAAAGACAGAATGTGTAAGCCCCCTGAAGGCGGGCATCTTGCATTGCTCACTGCCTGGCACATAGTAGGTGCTCAACAAATATGTGGTGAGGGGACATGAAACCAAAAACTCGGACTCCTTCCCTGTCTCAGGCACAAGGTTCCACTCTTAGGTTTCACCTGCTTCAAATTTGTACAAAATCTCTGCTTACACAAACTGAAATTCTGGCTGGGGAGCACCAACGGAACCTCATGGGAGAGTGGGGTCTTCTGCCACAAATTCCAGGCCCAGGGACACAATCCCAGTCCCGCCGCACCACCCACCCCTGACCTGGTCCGTAATGTTTTCCCTCAAAATACACCCAGAACCCATGTCTCCCTCCTGAGGGGGTCAACCTCAGTCTAGAAGAGAATTTTCATCTGAATCCGAGGTGGAGATTGACACTGGCCATTTGACCATTCTCTTGCCAGCACCCAGGGATCGGGGGCCACTCCCTCCTCACTGGAGGTCCATCCACTTAAAGCCACACTTCCAGACCCCCAGCTCTATTCACAGCTCCGGAGTCCTGACTCCTAGCGCACACCTTCCCAGGTACCCTGGAGTCTCAGCCCCCACCCCTTCCAAGATCCTAGCCATCTCCTTTCGGGGGAGGGGCGTGGTGCCCATGACTTAGGCCCCTGACTACCACCAGCCCACTGAGGCCCTGGAGTCCAGGCCCAGCTCCTACTTTCCAAACATTTAGGAATCCCAGCTTCAGCCTTTATGGGACCCTGGCTCCCCAGGCTCCAGCCCAGCAGGGGCCTAGGAATCGGGGAGGGGTGTGTGTGTGGCCCCTCAGCTTGGGGTCAGCTGAGCCAGAGGTCAGGCTGTGGTGGGGAGGCCAAGAGGGGCGGGGTCAGCTGGGATTGGGAGGGGAGGCAGCCGCGTGGGCGGCTGGCAGACGGAGGGAAGGACCCGCAGAGAGGAAAGAGAAACTGGGAGAGCGGGGAAGAGAGAAAGTCAGAAGGGAAATCTGAGCGAGGAGGAAACAGTAGACGTGGAGGGCCACGGAGAAAGAGAAAGAGACTGAGTGTACGGGAGAGAGAGAGACAAGGGGGAACAGAGAGGGAGAGAGCGAGAACGAGAGCGAGAGAGAGAGAGCGAGAGAGAGAGCGAGAGAGAGAGAGAGAGAGAGTGAGAGAGAGAACGGGATGGAGACTTAAAGAAGAGACTCCCTGAGTCCCAGAAAAAGATTTGGACAGAACCAGAAAGATTGGGAGAGAAAGTGATATGGGGGTGGGGATGCTGCCGAGGAGGGAATGAGAAAGAGAGAGACTGGTAAAGACAGAGATTAGAGAGTGAGAGAGACAGAAGGTGAGACTGGAGAGAGAGACAGTATAAGAGGAAGGTAGAGCGTGAGAGGAAGACTCACTATCAGAGACAAAGAGACAAAAGGGTGTGAATGAGCAGGTGAGAACTGAGGGCTATGAGAGTCATCCCCTAAGGGGCAGAGGAGGAGGGGGACTGTGCCTGGGTGTCCCAGGTTCCACGCTGCCCTCTTGTGCTCTCTGTCCTTGGGACCCCAGAGCTGGTAAGTTCCCTGGCTGGGCTGGGAGGGAGGAGCTGCCTGGGTGCACATTCCTGGTGCCCGGGTCTCAGTGGGGATGTTCTGGGGGTGCACGTGGGAGGGCAGGAGACAGGTAGCTGGGGAGCGGCTGGAAAGAGACAGGGAATGGGGGGTCTTGAGCACAGAGAGGGTCAAATTCCTGGCCAGTGTGCAGGGGGGGCAAGAATAAAGGGGCTCCTATTCTCTGTCTCTGGCTGCAGACAGCTGCCCCCTCCCTGCAGCTGCCAGTGCCGCCCACCTCTCTTGGCATCACTCTTGGTATGCGGTCCCGGGCCAGGGCCTCCCCCAGTCCCCCCAGGCCCCAAACAACAGGCTCTTTCTCCTCAGCCTCCTCCGACCTGCAAGCCCCTGACCCTGTCTCTGTCCCCAGCCGGGTCATCTGCAGAGAGGCACACACAGCCCCTTTTTTTCCTCTCCCCAAGCCCTTGATGGAGGAAGGCAGACCTCGGAGCAGCCTCAGCCTGGCCAGCAGCGCCTCTACCGTCTCCTCGCTTGGCAGCCTAAGCACTAAGGTTCGAGCTTCTTGGTGGGGCTGGGGAGGAGGGGGGTGCCCTGGGCTGCCCCATCCTCCTGTTTCCGAACCCTGGTTTTGGTGCCACCCGCGGGACTCTGCTTGTCAAAAGCAAGGATCTTTAGCAACAGGGTGTGCCAAACCTAGCAAGGTCCCAAATTTCCCACCCGCCACAGCTAGGAATTCAGAGGCACTCCCAGCTGTCCCCACCCCTTGTATTTTCCTAATTCGAAGCCAGAGTAACAACCCTGCTTAACTCTGGTTGCTAAGATAAGGCCACTCTCCAGCCGTGACCTCCCCTCTCCCCAGCTAGGAACACAGTGGCTACTCTTATTAGGACTGAGAAATCCGTGTCCTGTCTCTAGCCATCCCATCTACCCAGTTCTGAAATCTGATAAAGGAAAGACCCTTCTCCAACAATAAATATGCCCCATGTGGCCTTAGATTCTTGCATCCCAAATCATCACCCCAGCCCAATGTTCAGGCATGACCTTCATTTTCTTGTCCTCCAGACATTCCCCTCACTCATTTCTAGCTTCCCAAGTTCAGATTCTGTAGATTTGAACCTGACCTGGATCAGCATCGTCACCAAGGAGGGGCATCCTGTGGGAATCTGGCCATGGGTGCCTGGGATATCTGTGTGCACAGGAGAGGGAGGCCCATCTACTGGGATGAAGGGATTTGGAGCTCCCACCGCCACCCTGGACATGATTGCTAAGGAATGTCATTCCTTGGCACTGAGGTATCCTTTGATTCCAGCTGACCCATCACTAGGGACTCAGCACAGAGGTCCTTCCTGATCATGGGGACCTCCCAGGCAGTATTGCCATCTTGGATCCCAAAGGCTCTACTACATCTCGGGCTCTGGTGGCCAAGAGCATCCTCTCCTTGGCAGTGGACCCTTGATTCCCAAATTCCCTCCACAGTGGCCAGTAGCCTCTTCCTTGCCTCCAGACACCTCCCGCCACGCATGAAAAGTGTCTGTCAACTCTGCTCTATGCACATGCAATTCTCATCCCCAAACTCAGATCCCTCTTTGTTTTTTAATCTCAGTTCCCCGACCAGGGATTGAACCTGGACCACGGCAGTGAAAGCGCCGAATCCTAACCACTAGGCCACCAGGGAACTCCCTCAGCTCCCTCCTTGACCCATTTTCTAAAGGCAGCTGAGGAGGGCCTTGGGTTGCCTGAGTCCCACTGCACCGCCTCCCCAAGTCCATCCCAAGGCCATGTTCACTTCTGTCCTCCTTGTCTCTTCAGAAGTCGACCCGGGCGGTAAGCAAGGTGCATGCCTTCGGGAAGAGGGGCAATGCGCTCAGAAGGGACCCTAACCTCCCTGTGCACATCCGAGGCTGGCTTCATAAGCAGGTAGAGTGAGCAGAAGAAGGGAAAGGACACTCCAAGTGATGTTAGAGGCTGTGCCCCTGGCTGTCCACTGTTCCTCTCCTTCCAAGTCTTCTCCAAATATATATATATTTTTGATCACTGCTTCCTCCTTTATTCTGTCGTTTCTTTCATTCATTCATTCAATGACCACTTTTTTATCATAAATTTATTTATGCTTTATTTTATTTTTGGCTGCATTGGGTCTTTGTTGCTGCGCGCAGGCTTTCTCTAGTTGCGGCGAGCGGGGGCTACTCTTCGTTGCGGTGCGCGGGCTTCTCACTGCGGTGGCTCCTCTTGTTGCAGAGCACGGGCTCTATGCACGCGGGCTTCAGTAGTTGTGGCTCGCGGGCTCAGTAGTTGTGGCGCGCGGGCTTAGTTGCTCTGCGGCATGTGGGATCTTCCCGGACCAGGGCTCGAACCCGTGTCCCCTGCATTGGCAGGCGGATTCTTAACCACTGTGCCACCAGGGAAGTCCAACGACCACTTCTTGAACATTTACAATGTGCCAAGCCCTGGGTCACATACCATGCAAATAAGACAAATAAGTATCTATCTACATTCAAGATGGGGGTGGGACAGGGATGGATAATAAATTAGTATAAAACAAGTGGACTAAATGATTTTGGATGGTGGGAAATTAAGCACTGTGAAGAAATAATGCAGGAGAATGTGCTGGAAAGTGGCTGAGGGATGAGAGCTACTTTTGACTGTTGGTCGGGGAAGGCATCTCTGAGGAGATGACATTTGAGCTGAGAATTATATGTCAAGAAGGAGCCCATTGTGTTAAGATCTGGGGGGCAGAGGGAATCTGAAAGCAAAGGGCCCTGCAGCAGGCCACAGTTTGGTGTTTGGAGCAAGCCAAAGTGAGAGAGAGGAGGGGCGGCAGGGCGACGGGGCGAGCTTCTCTGAGTGTGGTCCCAGACCAGCAGCACCAGCATCACCCGGGAACTTTCTAGAAATGCAAATTGTCAGCTCCCACCTCAGATCTACTGACTGGAGAACTCTGGGGATGGGACCCAGGAATCTGTGTTTTAATGAGCCCTCCTGGTGATTCTTATGTGCACCCCAGTTTTAGATTCCCTGTAAGCCAGCAAATTAGGGTAAGGAACTTGAGTTTTATTTTAAGTGTGACGGGAAGCTCTGTTTTGAGCAGGGGACTCACATGGTCTGATTTATAATTTTAAAAGATCATCATGCTGCTTCTGTGGGAATGGATTGAAGGGGAGAAGAGGGGCACAAGGTTAGAGATGGAGCAGTTCTGGAAGAGGAGATGGGGAGATGCAGGATTCAGGGTGTGGCTCAGCATCACCTTCCTGGCCTCTCTGTGTCTCACACTCCATAATGATCGGGCCAAGTCTTCCTATATAAAGCCGCTGCCCGTATGTGGTACAGTATCTGTCCCAATCTTCCTGTAACTTCTCAATCCCCAATTGACACATGAGGAAAAAATGAGGTTTCTAGTGGGGAAGTGGCTTGCTTAAGAGCACAGTTTGAAAGTGGTGGAGCTAAGAGTCAAACTCAGGTCCACCTGTGTCCAGAATCTATGTCCTCTCAACTGCAACCCACTGGTTTCCAGTTCTCCATCTGAATCTATTGCACCAAACATGTGTCTCTGCCCCTCTCCTTTCTTTGGGTCTTTGGCCCCAAGTGTCACTGTCTCCATCTCCTTTTTTCCCTCCCCCCTCTACTCCCACTCTGTCTCTCCAGGACAGCTCCGGGCTCCGGCTCTGGAAACGCCGCTGGTTCGTCCTCTCTGGCCATTGCCTCTTCTATTACAAGGGTCAGTGCCCCAGCTGGCATGGGGTGGGCGGGCCCCCTTCCCACCCTCCCTTTCCTCTAGCCTCTTGGCCTCTAGATCCCTGTGTGACACTTGACCCCAGCCTGTCTTTTGCAGACAGCCGCGAGGAGAGCGTCCTGGGAAGCGTCCTGCTCCCCAGCTACAGTATCAGGCCAGATGGTCCAGGAGCCCCCCGAGGGCGGCGCTTCACCTTCACCGTGAGTCCATCCAACCCCCATGGGCACTAAGGCACTAGGCGATGGGGGCAGGCAAGGAGCATCCATTACTGGAGATAAAGACCAGGGTCCATGGCAACCTTCTTTTTAGAGGGCCCGGCGGCCGGGTCCTCTAGCTCTTTCTTCCCACAGGCGGAGCACCCGGGCATGAGGACCTACGTTCTGGCGGCTGACACGCTAGAAGACCTGAGGGGCTGGCTACGGGCACTGGGGCGGGCCTCCCGCGCGGAGGGGGACGATTGGTGAGTATAAGTACAGGCCACGCCCCTGACACTCTACCTCCAGTCTGGGTCCTGCAAATTATCCGGCTAACCCCTCCCTTTAAGGCCCTGCCCTCTTCAGTGTCCAACCACTATTCTTCTAGCTATGGAAACTCCGCCCTTCAGGCCCCTCGTCCAGGGGACTTCATCTCCAATCAGCAAAGCGTCTATCTTTTGTAAGCTCCGCCCACCGTTTTGTCCATTAATATTGATCACTCTCTAACTGGCTCCCGCAGAAGTCTCCACCCCCTGAGGCTGCCACCTAAAAAATGTCAGATTAAAAAAAAAGGGAAGGCTCCAGGCTCTGTCTGCCTGCCCCAATTTTCAGGCTGGAGACGCATAGTCTAGGGCATTGGGCCCAGCGACCTGGATGGACCTTGTGGCCCTGAACAAGTCACTTCCAACTCGGGCCTCAGTTTCCCCATCTGCAAAATGGGGAAAACAATTTACAGTGCACTACCTTCCCTTTTTTCTTTGTAGGTTCCTGTGTCCTTATCTGTGAAATGGGAATAAGGGCTGTTATAAAGTTCAAAGGAGTGATGTCTTTTTCTGTGTCCACTCGTTAGTGGGCAACCCAGGTCATCTGCACGTCCCCAGACTGGGGAGGGCCCTGGCGGCCCCGGTGGTCCCCCAGAGGTGAGCAGAGGGGAAGAGGGGCGCGGCTCAGAATCACCGGAGGTGGCTCGTCTCTCCAGAGTTCGTGGCCGGCTGCTCACCCCCAGCCCCATGGCTGACCTCCAATCTGGACCCCGAATTCGGAGGACAAGGAGCCCAGAGTGAGTTGGACGAGGGAGTCTGGGACGAGAAGGTTGTATAGGGCTGAGCTTCAGAGGAAATGTTGTGGGCGTGGCCGAGGGGCGTGGCTGGGACTGATTAGGGTAGTGACTTAGTGCTTTCTCACTGATGTGTGTGACTTGCTGGGTTCTTGTGGGGTCAGTGCCTGTTGGGGAGAAGTCTTAAGGAGGAGATACCACAAAGAGGGAAATTATTCAGGATCTGGCTACTAGAGGAGGGTTCTTCTCCAGAGGGACAGTGAGACACCCTGATGGGAGACACATCTTTGAGGCTGGCTTGATGGGTAGTGGGATGAGGGGGCTCTAGTTGACACAGTTCGCCTATTCTCTCTTCCCTACAGCCTGTTCACACCCTTCTCTCGCCCTCCCTCCCCTCTGAGCCTCCCCCGGCCCCGTTCTGCTCCTGCACGCAGACCCCCTCCCTCCTCTGGAGACACAGCACCTTCTGCCAGACCCCATACCCCCTTGAGTCGCATCGATGTCCGACCTCCCTCTGATTGGGCCCCCCAGCGCCAGACACTCTCCAGGCCCCCCACTGCCCGACGAGGACCCTCCTCCGAGGCTGGGGGAGGAAGGGACCCTAGGAGTCCCCAGCACTGGAGTCAGGAGGCCAGAACACCGGTGAGCAGAGGTGATGGGGAGAGGGACTAAATCTCCCATTTGGCCATGGGGCTGTCTTTCCAGGCTGGTCTCTAGGCCACTGGCCCCTGGGTATCATGGGGATTGTAGTTCAGCATAATCACAGCTGGGTTCAGATGTGAAAGGGAGAGTGAACTTTAACTCCCATGAGTTCTCAGGGCTCTCCTCAGGCTGGTCTTTGGCCATTACCCCTTAAGCATTATGGAGATTGTAGTCCAGAATACTCTCCTCTAGGACAATGCTGTGAGAGGTAGCGTCGATTGCATCTGCCTTGTGTCTCCAGTTTATCTTTCTAAGTTGGTCACCTACTATTTCCTCTGAGCATCATGGGACTGTAGTCCTGAAACTCCACAGCTGACCACGAATGTGAGAGTGAGAGTAGACTGCAACTTCCATTGGTCCGTGGGACTGTTTTGCCAGGCTTTCCATTTATTAGCATTCTCTGTGTCCCCACAATGGCACACAGCTGGGGAGCAGATAGCTGAGGAAGTTGTGGGGGCCCAGTTCTGAACCTCAAAGAGTCTCCTAAGGCACTGCAGTTCGGGACACATCCATTCTAATATTTGTTAGTAAGACATGCCAATTTCTAAACATCTCTATATCAGTATTCCTCCCAGGTCCCCTCTGGTTCCTCCACATATCTCCAGCTCCCTCCAAGGCCTCCTGGGACCCGGGCTTCCATGGTTTTATTGGTAGGTATCCTGGGGCACCTCGAATCTGCCAGAGCCCCCTCCCTTGCTTTCTTTGCTATGGTGAATGTCATCTCCTGGACTAGTGTGCCTAGAGAAAACTGGGTATTTCAAGGTGCCTGGATATATATTAGTTTCCTAGGGCCGTTGAAAACTGGGTGGCATATATATATAGAATATCTCTCCATTCATTCATATAATTTTCTAGGTCTGTCATTTGAGTTTTTCCATAGAGATTTTTGTGCTATTAGTTAAGGTAATTAAGGTAATTCCTAAATTCCTGATAGTTTTTTGTTTTTTTTTGGCCATGCTGTGTGGCTTGAGGGATCTTAGTCTCTTGACTAGGGTTTGAACCCAGGTCACTGGCAGTGAAAGCACCGAGTCCTAACCACTGGACCACCAGGGAATTCCCTACTGATAGTTTTTATAGTTATTTGAATGGTATATTCTTTTTTAAAAAATATTTTCTAGTTATTGATGGTGTAGAGATAGGCTATTAGTGTTTGTAAGTTCATTTTACACCTGGCATCCTTGCTGAATTCTCTTATTTATTCTAATAATTTTTTATGCTATTTTTCTGGGGGGGATTGATGAGCACATCTTCTATAAATAATGATGTTTTTATCATTCCCCTTCCTATCCTTACACTTCTATTCTTTTTCTTATCTTATAGCATTGGTCAAGATCTCTAATAGTGTGTTAAACTGTAACAGTGGTAGTGAGCATCCTTATTTTATTCTCAGTCATAAAGGAACTCTCTAAGTTTTCTCCATTAATTATTTATTTGCTATAGCTATTTGGTAGCAAAGACCACTTCCTAAAGCCAAAAGTCTGACAATTGGTCTACTGAGGTTTGCTAAACTTGGAACAAAGCTAGTAAGGACAGGGGTGTCTGTTAGTAGCAACAGGGCTCAGCTCAGCGCTGAGCTACAATAAGGACCTGTTTGGGCATGTGACCTCCAACCTTTCTCTTTCTCCTCAGCCGGGTCCCCCTCTAGACTCAACCTTCCACCAAAGCTTGGAGACAGATGTAAGTTCTCCTGATCGAACCCTTGCTGAGTTCCCAGAGCTGGGGAGAGAATGTTTAAATTGTGGGGCAGCGGGAAGAGCCAGATCTGGTCCATAAATAGCTCCTGTCCTCCTTTCTCCAGACTCTGTTGACCAAGTTATGTGGGCAGGACCGGCTTCTGAAGAGGCTGCAGGAGGAGATAGATCAGAGGCAGGAGGAGAAGGTACAGGGCTCTGGGACAGGGGAGGGGCATCTGGCCTCTCCACGTGCCCTTAGCCCATCCTGATCCCCAGCATACCCAAGGATATAGGAAGACACCTTTTCTCTCTTCCTGAGGCTGGGGGTGGTTTCAGAAGTCTAACCATCTTCCCTTTCGGTGCAGGAGCAGCTAGAAGCAGCCCTGGAATTGACTCGACAGCAGCTGGGCCAAGCAACCAGGGAGGCTGCAGCTCCTGGGAGGGCTTGGGGGCGCCAGCGCCTCCTGCAGGACCGACTAGTCAGTGTGAGGGCTGCTCTTTGTCACCTGACCCAGGTGAGCATCTGGGAAACGGCATACCTCCAAGGAGACCCCAGGATTCTACAGGTTGTTACTAAAGGGAACTTGCCCCCAAAGGCTCTTGGGAAGGTGGTTCTTGAGAATCCCCCCAATTTTAAGCCAATGATCTTGACATTCCTAGAGGGTGAGGGGCAAGCAGCCAAGAAACAGTAGTACTTAATTTAGCCATTTAAGGGGGAGATTTTTGATTTTTGATTTTTTGAGATAGATTTAGTTTCCAGTCTAGTAAGTTCTTATTTATTTATTTATTTTTGGCTGCGTTGGGTCTTCATTGTTGCACGAGGGCTTTCTCTAGTTGCGGCGAGCGGGGGCTACTCTTCGTTGTGGTGCACTGGCTTCTCGTTGCGGTGGCTTCTCTTGTTGCAGAACATGGGCTGTAGGTGCATGGGCTTCAGTAGTTGTGGCACGCAGGCTCAGTAGTTGTGGCACGTGGGCTTAGTTGATCCACGGCATGTGGGATCTTCCCGAACCAGGGCTCGAACCCGTGTTCCCTCCATTGGCAGGTGGATTCTTAACCACTGTGCTACCAGGGAAGTCCCAAGGGGGTCATTTTGATATGGACTTCCTGGCTTTGAATCTCAGTTTCCACTCATAGTTGCTGTGTGACCTTAGATAATTTACTTAATCCCTCTGGGCCTTAGATGCCTCTCATATAAACTTGAGATAATAAAAATAATATTTACGTCATAGGGCTGTTGTGAAGTTTTCATAAATATATGTAAATGAAGGAATGTTTAACACTTTTGTACCTAGTATATGGTAAGCAATACTTATGTTAGCTGTAATTATTACTATCTGTAAAATGGAGACATTAACAGTACCTACCTCAAAAGAATTAAATGAGAGCTAAGAACAGTGCCTGGCACATAGTAAGTGCCAAATAAATGTTAGCTGCAAAAAAAAAAAAGAAAAATCTGTTTAGGGCTTCCCTTGTGGCGCAGTGGTTGAGAGTCCGCCTGCCGATGCAGGGGACGCGGGTTCGTGCCCCGGTCCAGAAAGATCCCACGTGCTGCGGAGCAGCTGGGCCCGTGAGCCATGGCCGCTGAGCCTGTGCGTCCGGAGCCTGTGCTCCGCAATGGGAGAGGCC
>NW_006790237.1:654313-668922 GCF_000442215.2 Lipotes vexillifer | reverse complement strand
AAAAAAAAAAAAAAAAAAAAAAAAAAATGTTACCTGCTCTTGTTATTGGTATTGGCAAGGAAGTTTCTGCTGCCCAGGGGTGTATAGGTCTCATGGTCTTGTCTGTTTCGAGAATTCATTAGATCTGTAGACTCTGCCGTCCTAGAGGAGTGCAGAGGTAATCCAGAAGATTCAGGGAAAGCTGTTATTTGTCTACACTAGCAGTTCATTGGAATGGCAGGTTCAATACAGACTCTGGGATTCCCAGTAGTCTGAGCAAAGAGGCCCTTGGGACTTGCAGTCCATATACCCCCCAGGGCACCTGGGGCCAGGCCACCCTTCCTCCTGCTAATCTAGGAAAAGATGGGATTGGGGAAGATCTGGTGGGAGGACATGCTAACTCTCTGTCTCCCCCTTTCTGGGACCTGAGGAGCAAGAGCGGGTTTGGGACACGTACAGCAGCCTGGAACAGGAGCTGAGCACCTTGAGAGAGACCCTTGAGTACCTGCTGCACCTCGGGTCCCCCCAGGTACACCCCTGCCCCAAGCCCCACCCTGCACTCCAAGATCACTTGGAAACCCTTTTGGCATTTAAGCCCCTCCCATAGAATCAAAGCCCCTCCCATGTTATCTTTAGCCCCTCCCCCTCTGCCTTTTTCTTTCATTTAAAACCCAATAATTAAGACAGTGCCCTTAATTTCAAGACCTATCTTCAGATTCGGAACTACTGCCCCGTCTGGTTCTAAATCTCTCCTCTTACTTTGAAGCCCTACCCTTGGGGTCAAAACTCTGCCCCTCAGCCCTGTCCCATCCTGCAAGTTCATCTCTTGCATTTTGCATCCTGACTTTCACTTTTAAATTTATCCTCTGGAGGCTCCAGTTCTAAATCCAATCCCTTAGTTCAAGCCCCACTCCTGAAGCTGCATTGCTTGGCCTCAGACCCACGTCTTCATTCTAAGCCTAGCAATAGAGTTTCTAAATCATATACCTTCAACTAAAAATCCTGGCTTCTAGTATTAAATGCATACTCACAGGTTTAAGTCCCACCCTCTTCATACTAACCCCCTCCCACTTCCTCCTAAAATCCACCGCTCAACGCTAATCCCCCACCTACTGGTGTTAGATATTCCTCAGCACCAGCAACATATGAAAAGAACAATACATCACAACCAAGTTAGGCTTATTACAGGAATGCAAGGTTAATTTAACACTTGAAAATAAGTTCATGTAGTTCACTACATTTAATAAAATAAAGAAAAAAACCCACATGGTCATCTCAATAAATGCAGGAAAAACATTTTTAAAATTTAATATCCATTCATGATAAAATCTCTCAGCAAAGTAGGAATATAAATCAGCTTCCTTAATCCGATAAGGTGTCTATAAGAAACTTAAACTTACAGCAAACATTATTGTTGGCAGTGAAATGTTGAAAACTTTTCCCCAATATTTGGAATAAGACAAGTTTTCAGACCCAGGATCCAGACCCCCAGTCCCTCCTAGTTCTAGTCAGCATTGTCCCAGAGATTCTAGGCAGTACAAGAGAGTCTGAGACATAAATTAAAGGTATAAGGACCAAAGAGGAAGACGTAAGGCTGTTTTTATTTAAAGATGACAAAACTGTGTATGTAGAAAATCCAAAATAATCTGCAGAAAGATTGGTAGAATAAGGCAATCCAGCAAGGTAACTGAATGCAAGGATAACATGCAAAAATCAGTTGTCTTCCTGTATGCTAATAACAAACAATTAGAAAATAAATATTCATAAACAATAGTGTTTACAATTAACATAAACAGATTAAATATCTAGGGAGAAATATAATGAAAGATATGCACGACATCTACTCTGAGCGCCACAAAATGTCATTGAGAGAAATTGAAGACCGATATAAATGGAGAGATGTACCATGTTTGTGGATAGGAAAGACACTAATGTAAAGATGTAGTCTCCCCAAATGGATTTCCCCAGTGGGGATATTCGATCCCAATACAAATCCAGAAGGCTTTTTATGTGGAATTTGACAAGCTGACTCTAAATTCTATCTGGAAGTGCAAAACGCCAAATGTAGACAAGGCAACCTGCAAAAACAAAGCTGGATGACTGACACAACTGGATATCAATCAAGTCTGACTGTAAAGCTACAGTTAATAAGAGGGCAGTATAGTATTGACACAACATTAGACAAATGGAACAAAGGAAAGAATAGAATATTCAGAAACAGACTCACATCCATTTATATGGTCACCTATTTATAACAGAGGTAACACTACAGAGCCATACAGAAAAAACAATGTTTATGATAAATGATAATGGGTAAGTGGGATATCTAAATGGAAATTTCAGACCCTTTCCATGGCCTATCAACTTTAACCCTCCTTGCATTTTCCCACCTTTGAGTAACAAATTCCTTTCCTCTCCCCAGGACAGAGCATCTGCTCAACAGCAACTGTGGATGGTGGAAGACACACTGGCAGGTCTGGGGGGCACCCAGAAACCACCCCACCACACTGACCCTGACTCCCCATCCCCTGCACTCCAAGGCAAGGAGTCTTCAGACAGGGAGGTGAGACTCACCTTTTTCCCCACCCCCAGCTTCCTGTTCCATCTGCCTCTGACCCAGCTCATTACCTACTCCCCTCTTTCTCTCTCCCTTGACCAGCTAACCAACCTCAGGCATGTATCCTAAGCTCTGGAAGCCTTTGTTTTCTTATTCGTTGTACAATGATCATTGTCCAGTGATGTGCTGGACCCAGTTCCCAACACCTCCCAAGGTCCAATTGCCTGCATCTCTTCTCAACTCCACATTCAGTGATGTCATGTTGGTAGCTTGAAATTGACCATGGTGGGAGTAGTTACACCTGGAAACTGGCAAATGCTACAAACCAGGGCTCTTTTCTCCCAGAGGGCATTTGTTAAACATTTACCAGACACCGCTGATCTTAACCCCTACCTTGCAGGGTACTGTGAGAAGGAGAAACTGTGACTAGAATGTGCCTGACATAGAGTAAGCCGTCAGGAATCAGGAGCCACAATGGTTGTAGGTGATCATCAGATCATGTATCCGGGAGACCTGGGTTTAGATCTCAGCTTTGCTATCTTTGTGACATCAGTCATTGACCTCATTCTCTGAGCCTCAGTTTCCCCATATATCAAATAGGGATAATAATAGCTGTCTTGTTGATTTACCGAGGGGATTCAATGAGACAATGCTGGTAAAGTACTTAGCACCGTGCCAGATACATAATCATTATAAAACCTCACACGTATAATGCCCTGCCATGTGCCAGGCACTGTTCTAAGTACCTTACATGTATCGATTCAATCCTCATATCAGGGACTCCCCTGGTGGTCCAGTGGTAAAGAATCCACCTTACAATGCAGGGGACGCAGGTTTGATCCCTGGTTAGGGAACTAAGATCCCGCATACCACGGTGCAACTAAGCCCACGCGCCACAACTACAGATCCCACGTGTCCTGGAGCCTGTGCACCACAGCTAGAGAGTAGCCTGCGCGCTGCAATGAAGAGCCCACGTGCCACAAGGAAAGATCCCGCATGCCTCAAAGAAGATCCTGTGTGCTGCAACTAAGACCTGGTGCAGCCAAGAAAAGAAAAGAAAAGAAAAAAAGCTATAGGTTAAAATCCTCATATCAAAAGGTGAAATATGGTAAAGTAACTTGCCCAAGGTCACACAGCAAAAAAAATGGCAGAGCTGAGGTTTGGAAACCAGATCTGGCTCCTGGTTTTCAATCTTAATTCTACTTATGCAGTGTCTCAATTGCTAAGTGCTTGAAAATGGTAATAATAGTGGTAATGATAATTACTATTCCCCTTTCCTGACCTCTCCAGAGCCTGCCTGAGTCCTTGGAACTGAGCCTACCCCGGTCCCCTGAGGCTGACTGGGGGCGGTCCCCAGGGGGCGACAGAGAGCTTGCCAGCCCTCGCTCAGGTGAGCGTCTGGAGTGGGGAGGGACTTGCTCGTCATTCCTTGTCCTTACCAGTCCCATGGAGTGTGGAGGGACTTGCTCGGCATTCCTGGTCCTCACCAGTCCCATTCTACTCCTCCAGGTCTTGGATCTCCAAGAGTCTCCCGGGCTTCCAGCCCTGAGGGTCGCCGCCCCCCTTCCCCGCAGCCAGGAACCAAGGTAGGCAGTCCATCTGGCCTCCTCAAGTCCACTGTAACCCTTTGACCACCACAGGAAGGACCCCCTGTCCCCACTCTTGGGGAAACATCTGGGAGAGAAGAGTTTTAAGGCCACACCCTAGAGCAGAGACAGCGAGATTTATTAAGAGCCTTGGGACTGGGCTTCCCTGGTGGCGCACTTGTTGAGAGTCCGCCTGCCGATGCAGGGGACGCGGGTTTGTGCCCCGGTCCGGGAAGATCCCACATGCCGCGGAGCGGCTGGGCCCGTGAGCCATGGCCGCTGAGCCTGCGCGTCCGGAGCCTGTGCTCCGCAACGGGAGAGGCCACAAAAATGAAAGGCCCGCGTACCGGAAGAAAAAGAAAAGGCAATTTTGTCTCTGCCACTTCTAAGCTGTATGACTTTGGGTCAGTTATGAAATCTCTCTGCCTCCATTTTCTCATCTGCAAAATGGAGCTAATAGCGGTGTCTACCACCTAGGGCTGATGTGAAGAGTCAAAGTAGATGAATGCCCATAAAGCTTGAAAGTAGTGCCTTAGAGCAAGCACGTCATTCATTCATTCATTTATCAATCATTCATTCAATATATACTTATTAAATACCCTCTTCACTGTCTAATAAGGTAGCCAGTAGTCACATGGGGCTATTTAAATTTAAATGAATTTAAATGAAATAAAATAAAAAATTCACTCTCCCTAAATTTCAAGTGTTCAGGAGACATAAGTGGCCAGTGGCTACCCTGTTGGACAGTGAAAATATAGAACATTTCTATCATTCAGGAAAGTTCTGTCACAGAGAGCTGTTAAGGTGCTCAGGACCCAAACGTGAACAAGATGAGAAAACAAATCCTTCTCTCATGAATCTGACATTCTAGTGGGAAGAGGCAGGTAATAAATAATTTACTATAAATTACTTTATATGTTCTAAGTGCCAAATAAATAAAAACAGCACGGTGAGGGGATTTGGGATACTTGGAGAAGAGGTGCAATTGTCAATGGCTTGGTCTGGGGAGGCTTCTGGAGAGGTGATGCTTGTGAAGATACCCTGAGGAGGTAAGGGAGCAAGTCTTGGGGATGTCTGGTGGAAGAGCATTAGAGGCAAAGGGAACAGTGTTTGCAAAGATTCCGAGGCAGAAGACTCTGGCGTGTTGGAGGAGCAGCTAGAAAGCCAGTGTGGCCGTAACCAAGTAACCGAGCAAGAGGGTGAGGGGTGCTGATGAGGACAGAGGGGTAATAGGGGCAGATCGTGCTGGGCCTTGTGGTCCAAGGTGAGGGCTTATCTTTGACACTGGGTGAGCCCAGAGCCATGGAGTATCTGAGCAGGCACTGAGATGCTGTAAATGGGCACTTGCGCCATCTGGCGGCCACATGGGGGAACAGGCAGTGAACAAGGGCTGAGGCAGGGAACCAGTGAGAAGGTGACTGGGCTATTCCAGCGGGGAGAGAACAGTTGTTTGCAATAGGTTAGAAAAAGTGGAGATGTCAAGACAGAGTCGGATTCTAGATATACCGGTTTTCAAACCTTGTTCAAAACCCTTGGGACCAGATGTTGTTTAAAATGCAAAGTTTTGCAGATTCTAGTAATTCGGTGCATATACTGTGTACCGTGCGTTCTATAACACCGCCTGCCATGTCTGCAGCAGCACACTTAAGCAAACACATTACCATTTCTCCAATAAAATGTATGAATATGCATACAAAATGGGATAAAAGCTATAAATAACATCACCATTTAAATGTCAAGTTAAAAAAAATAGCAATGGATTACTTAAATGGAGTCAGGGGAATAAAAATAGCTTATAAATATCAGGCGCTTTTTATGTTTTTACTTTTTGGAGAGTTATTTATCTTTTTGAATTTTTGAATTTTATTTTATTTATTTTTTTATACAGAAGGTTCTTATTAGTTATCCATTTTATACATATTAGTGTATATATGTCAATCCCAATCTCCCAATTCATCACACCACCACCACCACGCACCCATGCCACTTTCCCCCCTTGGTGTCCAGAAGTTTGTTCTCTACATCTGTGTCTCAATTTCTTCCCCAGGCGCTTTTTTTTTTTTGGCGGTACACAGGCCTCTCACTGTCGTGGCCTCTCCCGTTGCGGAGCACTGGCTCCGGATGCACAGGCTCAGTGGCCATGGCTCATCGGGCCTAGCCTCTCCGCAGCATGTGAGATCTTCCCGGACCAGGGCACGAACCCGTGTCCCCTGCATCGGCAGGCGGACTCTCAACCACTGCGCCACCAGGGAAGCCCCACAATTTCTTTTTTTAAATTAAAAAACTTTTTTCTATTGAAGTATAATTGATTTACAATGTTGTGTTAGTTTCAGGTGTACAGCAAAGTGATTCTTTTCCATTATAGGTTATTACAAGATATTGAATATAGTTCCTTGTGCTATACAGTAGGTCCTTGTTGTTTATCTATTTTACATACAGCAGCGTGTATCTGTTAATCCCCAATTCCTAATTTATCCCTCCCTCCCTTTTCCCCTTTGGTAACCATAATTTTGTTTTCTATGTCCATGAGTCTGTTTCTATTTTGTAAATAAGTTCATTTGTATCATTTTTCAGATTCCACGTATAAGTGAATAAGTGATATCATATGGTATTTCTCTTACTTCACTTAGTATAATCTCTAGGTCCATCCATGTTGCTGCAAATGGCTTTATTTCATTCTTTTTTTTTAAATAGCACTTTTATCTTTTTAACTTAATTAATTAATTAATTTAATTTTGGCTGCTTTGGGTCTTTGCTGGGGCGCGCGGGCTTTTCTCTAGTTGCGGCAAGTGGGGGCTACTCTTCGTTGCGGTGCACGGGCTTCTCATTGCGGTGGCTTCTCTTGTTGCAGAGCATGGGCTCTAGGCACGCGGGCTTCAGTAGTTGTAGCACGCAGGCTCAATAGTTGTGGCTCGCGAGCTCTAGAGTGCAGGCTCAGTAGTTGTGGCACATGGGCTTAGTTGCTCCGCGGCATGTGGGATCTTCCCGGAGCAGGGCTCGAACCCGTGTCCCCTGCACTGGCAGGCGGATTCCTGACCACTGTGCCACCAGGGAAGCCCCTATTTCATTCTTTTTATGGCTGAGTAATATTCCATTGTATATATGTACCACATCTTCTTTATCCATTCATCTGTCGATGGACATTTAGGTTGCTTCCATGTCTTGGCTGTTGTGAATAGTGCTGCCATGAACATTGCCGGGGGATGCCACAATTTCTTGTTTGCATAATAATAATGCCCAGGAAAATCGTAGACACATTCCAAACATTTTGGATGTCGGCTTTTTCTAGGCACTGCCAACTGTGTCTTGTGTGTGTGCCTGTGGCTCCAGCACGCCCATGACCAGACCACCTGAGCCTGGCATCCTTCAAGCCTGCCATTGTTATCTCTCATTGCTGTCGGCGATTATTATTTTTCTTTGGCTGCACCATGCAGCTTGTGGATCTTAGTTCCCTGACGAGGGATTGAACCTGGGCCCTCGGAGTCCTAACCACTGGACCACCAGAGAATTCCCTCGGTGACATTTAAAAAAATAAATTTTTTTTTTTGCGGTACACGGGCCTCTCACTGTTGTGACCTCTCCTGTTGCGGAGCACAGGCTCCGGACGCGCAGGCTCAGCCGCCATGGCTCACGGGCGCAGCCTCTCCGCGGCATGTGGGATCTTCCTGGACTGGGGCACGAACCCGCATCCCCTGCATTGGCAGGCGGACTCTCAACCACTGCGCCACCAGGGAAGCCCCCTCGGTGACATTTTTACAGGTGCACAGAGACATGATGGAGCTCTTTGATCCACCATATACATTTTTTTCAGAACTCAGTTTTCATCAGCTGTTATCTTAGGAAACTCATCAATTGTAATTTCTGACCTGCAGATGCTCTGCCACCCAGGTATTAAAATATTTTACATCATATACTTCTTTAGTGTTGCCAGCTGATGCTCATGATCAGTGTTCTGGTCTTCATGGAATGTTCTAGCTTGTTTCATGACCAAAGGCCATTCAGGGGCATCCAGTTACTTCCTCATGAACACAGGGTCCGGGTCTTTAGGTTTTGCTCTCTGCAGAGTTTCTCTACTTGTCATCAGTTCCTGGTGTCACTGTCCCAGTAAAACTTCTGCAACGTGTTTTTCTGTTTATGTCACATCACATCTTGAGGGTCCTATTTAGCGAGATGTCCCCTGTAGAGGCTCCACAATCCTGTTCCTGACGTGATTCTACTTTCTGAGCTCTTGGAAGTGACAGATGCTTCTGTTTCTTTTCAGTCTCTTTGGGGCGATCTTTGGCTCTCTTTGACGCCTTCAGAGAGCAATTAAACTAGAAGTCATAAGTAACAGACAAAACACAAAGCAAGAAAATTGCAGCTGACGGCAGAAGCCCGATGGGTGTGACTCAGGTGATGCCTCACATCACGAACACTGGGTGCATATTGGCACCGATTTAGAAAAACAAATGTCAGTTTCAGATTTTTTTTTTTTTTAATGACAGATAAGAAATTTAGGGAACTGACTTTGAAAGTGGAGCCAACAAGTTTGCCATTCTCATTGGTGCTGGGGTGGTCCTTGGCCTCTTGTGGACTGGGTTTTGTCCGGCCACTGGGGTTCCTGAACTGAATCAGGCCAGATCCCAGGCATCAGGAACCTCAGACACAAGCACTATCAGAACAGGCAGAGGCGTGTGCTGAGATGGGGAAAGCACAAGGCATTGGGGGACTTCAGGGGACAGCTCCCAGGCAGCCTGGGCATGCTGGGGATGGTTTCCTGGAGGCAGACAGACCTTAAAGATTGAGTTAGAATTTATCCCTGGCAAAGCAGGGAAACAGCTAGTGCAAATGTCCAGCCTGAGGTGGGGATTTAGGAAGCCAGGGCTTCTGCTAGCCCACAGAATGGCTTTCTGTGAATTAGAGACAGGCTCCCCCTTCTGCATGGACAGAACCTGGAATGGTCAATGGAGGGCTTAGCCCTTGGGCAGTGAGTAATCCATACAACCGCACATGGTCACTTGGGAGCACAGAGCTCTGACCTCTGGAATGCCATCTGCCAACTGCAGGTTGTTCAATTCAGGTCCACGAATTCCTCAGACCCTTCTTGACTGCCAGGCTCTACAAGGCGAGGTCCCCAGACCAGTCCCTGTTTTCAAGGACCTACTCTTCTGAGTTTGCCATGTAGTGAATCTCTGAATCACA
This sequence comes from Lipotes vexillifer, assembly GCF_000442215.2. NCBI lineage: Eukaryota > Metazoa > Chordata > Mammalia > Artiodactyla > Lipotidae > Lipotes > Lipotes vexillifer. Next base: position 659,619 of record NW_006790237.1, on the reverse strand, counting down.
ACCCCTATTTTTCTGTGGCTTCCCCCATCCTGAAACTGGCAAAGGGGTCCGGCAGGAAAAGTATGGCTGATGGACTTGGCAGGACCACTCCGATGCCCACTAAGCCATCAGCAGATGACCAATCCAAGTAGAGTGTCAAGAGCAGTTGCTATCTCTCCCCTTCTCCCTAAACTTTGGCCAGTGCAGGAAGAAATCCCGAATTCCCTTATTTGCTTATCATACTGGTCTTCTAGGGATCAGCCCCTGTGGAAGGTGTTGGGGGTGCCCTGCCATGAATTAGTCCTGAGGCTGGAGTCTGATGGGGAAGAGGCATGAATGCAATCCTCATACACATCCGACAGGGCTGAGCCATTTCATAGGGGGACTCAGAGCATTGGGAAGCCTTTAGGTAAGGTGAGTCTGGATGAATGAAAAAAGTTTGGCCATGCAAGAAACAGTACTCCAAACAGGGAACAGGCCATGTACGCAAAGGCATGGAGGGGATAAAGAAGCTGCAGTTCTGTATCGGAAACAAAGCTGAATTTATTACTTGCTTAAGCAAGACAGACCTCTTGTAAGATATAGTCGCTCTGAGCAAAGCGGAGAGCTGATGATATGGCGTAGAGCTCAGAAACCGGTGGACTTCCGGGTTAAGAGTTGTTCGACCTTAAGATGCGGAAGCTTTGTGTCTGTTGTTGATTGGCTGATTTTCAGAAACGCGGGGCCATCGTTGATTGGCTGGCTTTCAGGAGCGTGGTTCCGGGGATGCCAGTTACGATTGCTTGTTCGAATAGGTGGTGGTGTTTTTTTCTCTCCCCTTGGCAGTGCCACGCGGCATGCGGGATCTTAGCTCCCCGACCGGGGATGAAATCTGTGCCCCCTGCAGTGGAAGCGCGGAGTATTAACCGATGGACAGCCAGGGACGTCCCCTCGAATAGGTTTAAAAGCATTTTTGGCGCTTCCTTACTATCCGTGGAAACCAAGTAATCAATCTGTCCTTTCTTAGGAGAGGAACTTTATTCTTAGTGGTGTGTATAAGGGACATGGATTGTTGGAGCTGCGCCGAATAACACTTAATCTTGGGAATGGCTCCTCCCTCAGCCGTACCGCGGCCAGCATCCAGGGGTGGTGTAAGGTTCTAGGTATTTCAGAGCTGATCAAGGAAAAAGATATGACCACTAGGTGGCAGTAGCACACAGAGCTTTAGTTGGTCCACACTGACAGATTTGCTTGTGGGAAAAGTGCCTGACAGGTTACTGCTTCGGGGCCACTGCCCAGGAAGTGGGGCGGGGGGGGGGGGGGGGGGAAAAAGCCCCTGCACGGGGCGGCCACGGTGGGGGGGCGGGACAAGGGAACTCCCAGGAGAGAAGGAGATTAGAGAAGGGACTTATGGGTCTAGGTGATGTGCTTAGCCGCACAGAGGGGAGCCTCTGGGTCAGAGAGCTCCTAAGGGCAGCAGCCTGTTGGGGTTTTTTTTTGTTTGTTTTGATCCTGCCGCGAGGCATGCTGGATCTTAGCTCCCTGACCAGGGATGAAACCCGTGCCCCCTGCAGTGGAAACGCGGAGCCCTTAAAACCGCTGAACCTCCAGGGAATTCCCCTGTTGGGGGGCTTTTATAGCTACAGGTTGATCTTACCTATGGCTAGCAGATGCTGGGTATAACTTAACGGAGTATTCAAAACAGGCAGGCTCTACATAGCTAAAAATATCCGTCTACTTGAGCTATCTTTGAAACAAGGGATGTGTAAAAGTTTCAGTTTGGCCCTAGCAGGCTTTCGGGTCAGTGGTCTGGCCTGCCATGAAGAAATAAATGACATAGGGTCAATTTACAGGGACCATGATGTATCTAACAGGTGGACATGTGACTCAGGATCGACCAAATCAGAGTCACGTAGAGTAAACTGCAGTGATTGGTCCTACAACAGCAACAGATCTAAGCTGTCTGCCTAGAATGTTCTAGTTGGAGACTGCAGTGGAGAGTTCTCTCCCCAACCCCATCCCCTTTGTTTTCTGCTTAAACAATAAATTTACTGTCTTACAGTTCTGTAGGTTAGAAGTCTGAAATCAAGGTGTTGTCAGGGCCATGCTCCTTTTTTTTAAATTTAATTAATTAATTTATTTGGCCGCGCTGCACGGCACGTGGGATCTTAGTTCTCCGACCAGGGATCCACCAACCGTGTAGTGGAAGCTTGGAGCCTTAACCATTGGACCGCCAGGGAAGTCCTGGGCCAGGCTCCTTCTGAAGGAGCTAGGGAGGGATCCGTTCCTTGGCTTGTGGCATTATAACTTCAGTTGTCACGTGGAGTTCTCCCTAGGTGCATGTCTGTGTCCAAATTACCCCCTTTCTGGAAGGATAACAGGTTTGCAGCTCTATTGGCCACTTTCCTGCCTGTAGCATCCCAGATGTCTGACAGCCTTCCTTCATTTTGTCCCATCTCTGACCCCTTCAGTTTGACTTGGCAGCTTTTCTGCTGAGTTGGTTTACTGGATCCACACATCATCACATGCCTAATGTCTCAGCAAATGGTTTTACGGACACACCCTTGGTGTTCTCTTCAGAACAAGCTTCCTTGCAATACACATAGGCTGCGAATGTTCCAAATGTTCAAGTTCCCCTTTGATTTATCTCTGTCATGTTGCATTTTAAGTTCTTAAGTCTATAAGTAGGTGATCATGATCAAGGTGTCATCAGAACCATATTTCTGGTAGCTTCTGGTAAAGTTCCTTGGCTTGTGGCAGCATAACTGCAATTGTCACATGACAGTCTCCCTGTGTGTCTCTTCCCTCTGGTTTTGAGGGCGAGAGAGAGCTTGTAAAGTCCTCCCTCAGACAAACCCAAAGCGATCCTCCTGACGATCGAGTTACACGATAAATCTCATTCTTCCTTTTAATGTTTTCAAAGCTGATTCAGAGTTTTTTTTGTTTTTTTGTTTTTAATCACAAGCAACCCGGAGTCCTGACTACCACTGCAAAGAGACTTGATCTGTCCAGGGAAGTGTGGGTGTTTGTCAGTCTGGGGCTTCGGGTTTGAACAGGGCAGCTGATGGAGTTGAGGCTGGAGAGGTGGGTAGGGACCAGGCCACAAGGGGCCTCCAATGCCTTTGTCCTGAAAGCGCTTGGGGGCCATGGAAGGACTTGAGCAGCAGAGGGACAGCCTGTGCTCCGGGTGTAGGAGTAGCCCTCGAGAGCGGGGGTGAACTTATTGGGAAGGGCAAGGCAGGGGGCTGAGAGGTTCAGGGAAGAGAGAAAACGGAGGCCAAGGTTGGAGTATCGCGGTGTTTCTCATCTCCCCAGGTCCCCCTAGCCCGGCCCCGGATGAGTGCTCAGGAGCAATTGGAGAGAATGCGCAGACACCAGGAGTACGGTCGGCCTCTCCCTCGCCCAGCCTCCCCCCGGCTCCTCACTCTGGGGAGGACACTGTCCCCAGCCAGACGCCAGCCTGACGCAGAACAAAAAGTGAGGGAAACAGGTGGGGCGGTGAAGCAGCAGTGGGTTCTTAGTTCCTAGTTGGAGCCTCAGTTTTTCCTCTCTGTAAAATGGGGATGTTTCCTTCCTCCGTACCCAGAACAGGTTTCCAGATTTTACCCCGCTGTACCTGTGCTGAAATCAGCATCTTGGCTCCCTTATCAGTGGAAGACAGGGTGGGCCAGAGACCACATCACCACCTCACCAGCATTCTCCCTCCTCGGGGAGGGGGTGGGGGTCACGGGTCTGGACTGGAAGCCCAGTTTTCCTTTTCAGTTACTGTGCGTTGTCAAAGGCAAAAAAAGAAAAGAAGAAAAATTGATCAAGTAAGGAAATAGATTTTATTCATGTTATGGTGATGGGGAGAGGACTCCAGATCCAAAGATCAGAGTGGTCTGGGCAGGACGGTATTTTTTGTTTGTTTGTTTGGTTTGTTGTTGGTGGATTTTTTGTTTTGTTTTGTTTTTGGCCACGCCATTGCGCAGTGGCTTGTGGGATTTTAGTTACCCCACCAGGGATTGAACCCAGGCCCTCTGCAGTGAGAGTGCGGAGTCCTAACCACTGGACCGCCAGGGAGTTCCCCATGGATGGTTTCATATTAGACTTTTCTAGGAAGGAATTAGACAAGTGGGGTGATTTTACAGTTGGGATTGTTTTTGTAAACAGAGAGCATCTCAAGTCAGCTGAACACCAAACATTTATCTCTATGTCTAGCTAGTTGGGGCGGGGGAAGAGTTCAGCTAATCATTTATGACAAAAGGAATGTGAATTTGGAGGGTCTGTTTCTGGCCTTGTCACAGGTAAACGGGGTGGGGCAGGGGGTCATCTGTGAATCTTGTCAACGAAAATTCTATTAAAAACAAGTTAACAAGAAAAAAAGGGAATTTTATTTGAGCCAAACAGGATTACAACCTGGGAGACAGACTCTCAGAAAGCTCTGAGAACTGTTCCATGTGTTAGAAGTCAAAAGACACACTCATATCCATTTTCCAGACAAAGGATCGTACATCAAAATGACATACTGATGGGCTTCCCTGGTGGCGCAGTGGTTGGGAATCCGCCTGCCAATGCAGGGAACACGGGTTCGAGCCCTGGTCTGGGAGGATCCCACATGCCGCAGAGCAACTAGGCCCGTGCGCCACAGCTACTGAGCCTGCGCTCTAGAGCCCGCGTGCCACGGCTACTGAGCCCGCGTGCCACGGCTACTGAGCCTGTGTGCCACGGCTACTGAAGCCCACGCACCTAGAACCCGTGCTCCGCAGCAGGAGAGGCCATAGCAGTGAGAGGCCCGCGCACCATAACAGGAGTGGCCCCTGCTCACCCCAACTGGAGAAAAGCCCAGGGCAGCAGCAAAGACCCAATGCAGCCAAAAAAAAAAAAAAAAAAAGATAAATAAAGTAAATAAATGTAAAAAATAATAATAACTTTAAAAAAATGACATACTGATATTTTTACATAAAAAGTTCACCAAGGATACATAGTCTAGGGAAGAACATACAAAGCCAGCAGCAAGTCACCGTGATCTCCTACAGAGTTGGGAAAGAATACTGTTCTTTTAAGAAGTTACATTGGAAAAAAAAAAAAAAAAAGAAGTTACATTGGTAGTGTCGGAAGAAAGGGGGAAAAAATGATCTTTACGATAGAGCAGGCACTGCCATCTCTGAGGAGCTCTGGTTAACGTGTAATGCAGATGCACACTGCACATTAGGGAGGGAGGGAGGAGACTCAAGCACACAGAGAGAATTTTATGTTTAATTTTTCTTGTCCTGCCTTAAAATAGCAATTTTACTTCATTAGTCTTATCTAAGTCATATGGAGAAGAGAGGTTCTTTGCAGTAAGCCTTTCACCAGAATGCAAAAGG
>NW_006790237.1:640071-654303 GCF_000442215.2 Lipotes vexillifer | reverse complement strand
GCGGGGGGGGGCGGGGGCGGTGATTTTCCGAACTCTCCTTGTTTTCCAGGAGCTCAAGTAAAGTTAAAAATTGGCAGTGTCTTTGGGGCAGTTTTATCCCCTTTCTGAGCCCCTTCACCCTCAAAATGAGAACATGAGGACTTCCACATGAGGAATTCTAATGCCCCAATTCCTTTGCAGCCTGTCTTGGGACACTCAGGAGCCCAGAAATGGCTTAGAAGCTCGGGGTCCTGGAGCAGGTAAGGAATTGGAGATCGGGGCAAGGAGCAGGGAAATCAGCAAAGGGTAAGAGAGTAGCATTGCTATTAATGTCTCCTGAGTACTCGTGAGTACTGAAGTACAGATCGCAGAATCTTTTAGAGACGCTTGAGTTCCAGAGGAATCAGAAAGCCCTAGTTCGCAGTGAGAACTGCAGTTCCTAGGTCGATATCAAACTCCGCCCCTCCGTCAGGAAATCTGAGAAAATTTCCGGCAACCGGACTACAAATCCCACAATGCACGCGGGCTTTTTAATAGGGGGTCGCGCCCAGTTTAAAATCCTTTAGAGACACGTGCTAGGGACTACAACTCCCAGAAGGACACGCGGGGCACAGTGGTCCTTACTGTACTGGCTAATTATACAAGTTCCCCAAATCTCTTCCTTTCTAGTCCAAGGAACACCACCCCTTATTTGCCGACATCCGAAGGGCACCGGGAGCGAGTTCTCAGCCTCTCTCAAGCCCTGGCCACTGAGGCGTCGCAGTGGCACAGAATGATGACAGGTGAGAATGGGCTGGGGACTTTGGGCTACTGGGTTTTAGGGAGGAGGGAGTCGGAGGCCTGGAATCGTAGGTGCTGATGGGTAGGGGTCTGAGGAATCCTTTATCTTTATGAGGAGAGAGCTGGACAGGGCTTGGGAGCTCTAGATCCCAGGAAGGAGGGGCCCAGGGTCCAGGAATTCTGAGTCTGGGAGAGGAGGGAGCTGGGAGGTCGGACTCCTAGGTCTGAGAGGAAAGGCCTGGGGGCGTCTGGACTTCTGGGTCCAAGAGTTTGCCATTCTCATACCCCATTCGTCCTCTCTAGGTGGAAATTTGGAGTCTCGAGGAGACCCTCTTCCCCCTGCCCCGCCGCCTCCGTCAGAGCCCCCGCCCCAGGTGTCCTCCCCCCCAAGATCTCCTCCAGCTGCCAATTCCCGCTCCTCGGGGTTCTCCCGCAGAGGTAGTGGGCGCGGCGCAGGCCCCGCCTCCTGGGAGCCGACGTGGGATTCCGGGATCGCCCCTCCCGCCCTAACCCAAGACGAGGGGGCGTGGCCTCTTCGAGTCACTCTGCTGCAATCTAGCTTCTGACCCGCCTAAACGTAGCAACCAATCAGAGAGTGAGGGCGTGGCCTGGAGGTACCCCCACCGGAGATCTGGAGCCTCTCCTGGAACCTGGGGGCGTGATCTTGTCCCCTCAGGTGGCCTAGAAGGGGAGGGGTTTCTATGGCCAAAGTTTGGTTTTCCCAACACTTGTCCAGATTTGGATTAAAACTTTGAACTTTTAGTCAAGAACTTTCTGTCTGAGGTTGTTACACTGGTGTCTCTGAGGGGTAGAGCCAGAGTAGTGGGCTTCTGGGCCCCGAGGGAGAAGGGGACAAGGACCTCGGACTTGTAGGTCTGAGGAAGGAGGAAGCTCGGGGTCCAGATTACTGGTTCTGAGGGAGGAGGGGGCTGGGGACCAGGATTCCTGGATCTGAAAGAAGAGAAGACTAGGGACCTGGAGTTTTGGGTCCGAGGGCAGAGAGGGCGAGACGCCAGGAATCCTGAGTTTGAGGGAGGAGGGGTTTGGGGATCCGGACCTCTGGGTCTGAGGGAGGACGGGGCTGGGACCAAACTTCCAGGCTTCTGGCTTTCCTGGCAACGCCCCCCAGGGCCGGGCTTCCAGGATCCAGCCCTTATTTACCGTTCGACCCCACGACCTCACCGGATTTTGAGGTGGATAGAATCCTGGAGTGAGTGACAGAGGGAGAGACAGCCTCACACGGAATGGCAACGGGAACGCGCTATGCTGGGAAGGTGGTCGTCGTGACCGGGGGCGGGCGTTCGAGCCTTCGGTGAGTGGGGTCTGGCTGGCTCTGAATGTTGGGAGTCTGGGAGAGGAGGGACCCTGGGGGGCTAATTAATGGGTGTGGAAAGAAGTATCTTCTGTACTGGAATCTAGATTCTTATCTTATAAAATCCCATTTACAAAATTAATGAAAATATAGGCAGTGGTAGCCTGGGGCCTGAGATTTTGGCGGATTTCCAAACGCCGTTGACTCCCTTTCGGCGGGTCTCAGTAATAGCTACAAAACGGGTGGTTTGGGGGAACATGCCTCTTGCAGCTTTAGGGTTTACTCTGGAACCCAGGGTTGGAGGCTCAGGAGCTCCAGCAAGCACCTGGAGCAACCAAGGAGAATATGTGTCAAAACTTCTGCCCTTTGTCCTAAGGGTTTATCATGAGACTTTGGGGTCACGAGGAGAGCATAGTGGGAGACGGCCCCACTTCAGATGGCCACTAGAGGGCACCAGAGGGCTTCGCAAAGGCCTGTGCTGGGTTAACCAGTTCTCTTCCCATCCTCAGTGGAAAGCGGTGCCCGAGTGGTTATCTGTGACAAAGATGGTGAGTGAGGGTCCCTCAGTCCTCACCCCCACCCCTCCAGGAGGAGTCCAGGCCCCCAGACCCTTCCTCCCTCAGACCCAAGAGTCCAGACCCCCAGCCCTTCTCTTCCTGCAGAGTCCGGGGGTCAGGCGCTGGAGCGGGAGTTTCCTGGCACTGTCTTTCTGCTCTGTGATGTGACTCAGGAGGAAGATGTGAGGGCGAGCGTATTTTCTATCCCTACCCCCGGTATCTCCACTTGTTTCTCCACCCAGCCCCAGGCTTTTGCACATGCTGTTCCCTCTGCCTTTCCCCCTTCTCCTGGCTAAATTGTACCCGTCCCAGAGGTTTCAGCTCAGTATCATTTCAAGGCTTTCCCTAACTCTGCCGACCAGGTCCTGTGTCTCCTGGGAAGATTCTCCTTTATCTCCCACTCCCTCAAGGCTCTTGTCACACCTGTCATGTGGATTGGGACAAATAAATTCCTCACAGTGGGTCTCTTTCTGTAAGAGTTTTTCTCTTTCCTCAGGGTTTCTGGTCTTTCTCTTTAGCCAGTATCTCTGACATCTGCCCCCGCACCCCAGTCCCAGATCTCTGGAGTAGTGACCACAGTGTGAATGTCACCAGCCCTCTGGTGTCTGGCCCCTCAGCTGTGACTCCTGTCCCCACCTTGCTTTTGGACCCTCAGCTCCAAAAGGCCTGATGCCATCACTGCTCACTCACGAGATATCTTTCTCCCCAGACCCTCATTTCTGAGACCATCAACCATTTCGGCCGCCTAGATTGTGTAGTCAACAGCGCTGGCTACTGTGAGTCATGAGTCCTGAGGGCTGTTCTCCACTGGTGTCAACCCACCTCCTGGCTTCCCACCCCAATGCTGGCTCTGTTCCATCCCTGCTGTGTGCCCCCAGGCCTGTGCCCTTAGCCCTTTTATGCATCTGTTTCTACATCTCTAAAATGAAAATCACCATCCTTGTCATCATTATAGTGTAGTTGTGAGTATGGAATAGTGTAACTGCTCAGCCTCCTAATTACTGGAACTGTCTTGGGCAAATAGCTGCCATCTTGTAGCCTCAGTTTCTTATCTAAGACGTGAGACTGATGGCCCTTCTCTTTTTCCATGACTGAGGTGATGTACTCTCTAAACATGGTCTATAGGGCTTGGTGTGGAGGCTTTGAAGGGAAATTGCCATCAGCTTCCTGCTTACCCTTCATAAGAATGCCTCACGTTGGTAAACCAAGGCTCAGAGAGGTGAACTGATCGGACTGGGGTCACACAGCAAGGCCATGGTAGAAAGAAGCCTCTCTTATTGGTTGGGCAACTTTGAACAATTGACTTACCCTCTCTGGGCTGCACTTCCCTTCTCTGTTGTAAGAATTTAGAGATGGCAGATACTAGTGCATCCTTTCTCTCTGTGTCCTTGATCCTTTCAACAGATATTTATTGAGCATCTACTATGCCCCACATTCTGTCCTAGGGACTGGGGATTTAGCAGTGAACAAAACTGACCAAGCATTCCTGTCCTCATGGGATTCACATTGTAGAGTAAGGAAATAGATAAGAAAAGACAAAGTTAATCCTCATTATTTGCGGGTTCTGTATTTGTGAACTCACCTTGCAGGGTGGGTTGTAACCCCAGAATCAGTACTCACTGTGCTTTCCCAGTATTCACGGACATGCGTAGAGAGGCAAAAATTTGAGTTGCCCGTAGCACATGTTCCCAGCTAAGGTCAAATATGGTGATGCTCTGCCCTCTGGGTTTAGCTTTCAAACAGAGAGAGGCCCAGAGGTGGAGATGGGAGAGGGCAGTGTCTGTAAGGAGCTCCCTCTGGGGCCAGCTGGATGGGTTTGAATCCCAGCTCTGGCATCTGTGAGTGGGGCAGCCTCAGGCAAGTCACTTAACACTTCCTTATTTGCAAAATAAATAAAATAGAGTCTGCCAGTATGGGTTGTTTTTAGGATTTAAGATTATAATATTTATGTTAGATAGCCATATAACTATATACATATGTACATATATACATACACATATATGTCCTGTCTTAGTCTGTTCATGCTGCTATAACAGAAATACCATGGACTGGGTGGCTTAAAGGACAAACATTTATTTCTCACAGTTCTGGAGGCTGGAAAGTCCAAGATCAAGTCAGAAGCAGATTTGGTGTCTGGTGAGGGCCTGTTTGCTGAGGCCTCACATGGTGGAAGGAACGAAGGACCTCACGGGGGTATCTTTTATAAGGGCACTAATCCCATTCAAGAGGGAACCATCCTCATGACTTAACTCCCACAGAACCCCACCTCCAAATACCATCGCATTGGTGGTTAGGATTTTAACATATGGAATTTGGGGGGAGACACAAACTTTCAGTTGATAGCATGTATATGTTATAATGTAATATTATATATATGTATTTCCGCTAGGAACAATGGGTCAGTAGTCACTAATTCAGTGTTCGCTGTGACTTTGTGGACTATAGCTCCTCGAATAAGGATAATTGATTGTATATATTAGCATGTCTGGTAGTGATAAAGGCTATGAAGAAAAATAAATCTGATTGAGGGCTTAGAGAATGTCAGGGGCTGTTTTGTACAGAGGGTCTGGGGTTGATTCTCTGAAGATGTTTGAACCGTTCTCTGAAGGAAGCAAGGCCATAAGCCCTGGGTCTCCAGGAGGAATAATCCAATATTTCATTAACTTTCCATTGTCTTGTTTCCCATCTCTCTGTCCCTTCATCCACTTTGACTCAAAGCCTTTGGAAGGTTCAGGGTCCATTTTTCCCAGTTTCTATTATTTTTTCCTGTTCTTACTCCTATCTTTCCTGCTTCTTTTCTTCTTAATGTTGATTTATCTGTCCCTCTTCCATCCACCCAGTTCTTTCTATTTTTTTAAAAAAATATTTATCTATTTGGCTGTGCCGGGTCTTAGTTGCAACACGTGGGATCTTTTAGTTGTGGCTTACAGGATCTAGTTCCCGGACCAGGGATCGAAGCCAGGCCCCCTGCATTGGGAGTGCAGAGTCTTAACCACTGGACCACCAGGCAAGTCCCCTCTTTATATTTATTTAGCAAACACATTTATAGTACTAAGTGTCAGGCACAAATATTGACTTGTGAAATTTCTAAGCCTGAGAACAAAGTGTTATCCACATTCTGCAGATGAGGAAACAGGCACAGAGGGGCAAAGTGACTTGCCTAAAGTCACACAGCCAAGAAGTGTCAGAGCTAAGATTTGAACCCAGGCCTTCTGGCCCTGAGACTGGTTTTTTGTTCTTTTTTCTTTTGATGCTCCTTTTAATTTTTAAAATATTTGTTTATTTATTTGGTTGCACCAGGTCTTAGTTGCGGCTCCAGGGCTCCTTTAGTTGCGGCTTGCCAGCTCCTTAGTTGCGGCATGCAAACTCTTAGTTGCGGCATGCATGTGGGATCTGGTTCCCTGACCAGGGGTCAAACGTAGGCCCCCTGCATTGGGAGCGCAGAGTCTTATCCACTGCGCCACCAGAGAAGTCCCTGCTCCTTTTAAGTTTTTTAATGGAAGTATAGTTAATTTATATGTATATATATATATATATATATATATATATATATATATATATATATCAAGATAATGGCTATAATTCCCTGTGCTATACCATATATCCTTGTTGCTTATCTACTTTATACATAGTAGTTTGTATCTGTAGTAGTTTGTATACTCCTAATTTGTCCCTCTCTCCTTCCTTTTCCCCTTTGGTAACCACAAGTTTGTTTTCTATATCTGAGTCTGTTTCCATTTTGCATATATATTTACTTGTATTATTTGTTAGATTCCACTTATAAGTGATATCATACAGTTTTTGTCTTTCTCTGACTTATTTCACTAAGCGTAATATTCTCTAGGTTCATCCATGTTGCTGCAAATGGCAGTATTTCATTCCTTTTTTTTTTTTTTTTTTTGCGGTACATGGGCCTCTCACTGTTGTGGCCTCTCCAGTTGCGGAGCACAGGCTCCGGATGCGCAGGCTCAGTGGCCATGGCTCACGGGCCCAGCAGCTCTGCAGCATGTGGGATCTTCCTGGACCGGGGCACGAACCCGTGTCCCCTGCATCGGCAGGTGAACTCTCAACCACTGCGCCACCAGGGAAGCCCCCATTCTTTCTTTTAAGGCTAATATTCCAAGTGTACATACAAACCACATCTTCTTAATCCAATTTTGAGACTATTTTTTAGTAACCACTATGCAGCCTCCTTTCCTTTTCAGGACCCTTGACCCTCTTGTCTGCCACTCCTCCCCCCTGCACCCCGCAGTGCCTATTCCCCTTCCCTGCTCTCCTGTCTTCATGGTTCCCTCATCCTCTCCTCTCTCTCTCTTCCACCCCCACCCTTAGATCCACCTCCGCAGTGGCCCTAGGAGACCTCTGCCCAGGGCTTCCGGCAGCTGCTGGAGCTGAATCTGCTGGGGACGTACACCCTGACCAAGGTGAGCAGCCGCCTGACAGTGAGATTGTCAGACCCACTTTGTCTCAGAGCCAAATGTTTTCTGTGCCTTGCTTTGGTCTTATTCCAGAAGGACGCCATTTTTGTAGAAAAGAAATGCATGCAGATCCCTACATCTGGCCAAAGCTACCTGTGTTGCTACATAGCCCAGTCTTCTTAGGAACCTTCCAGAACCTTCCAAAGTGGTGTGGTGGTAGTGGTGGGGGATGTTAAGGATCTGGAGAAAGGAGGTAGGACAAGGAGTCAGTAATAGACAGTCACAGCTTTGCTACCCAGTGAATAGCTATTAGGAGCAAAGAGTGTCTCCTTCTACCTCTACGCCTTTCCTCTGAATCTTCCCCAAATCGCCTCCTACTTACTGTCTCAGTTCAAATACCATCTCTTCAGAAAGGCCTTTCCTGGCTACTCCTGCTCATATGGCAGCTACATGTACATGTACATATTCGTTCTCTATGATAACAACTTATTTTCATCAAGTACTTTTTATTTATTTATTTAATTTATCATCACAATACTTTTTAATTTATTTTTTGCTGTGCTGTGGGACTTGTAGGATCTTTGTTCCCCGATTAGGGATCGAAGCCGTGCTTCCTTCAGTGGAAGCGCAGAGTCCTAACCACTAGACCGCCAGGGAATTCCCCATTATAATACTTTTTAAAAATTATTTATTTATTTATTTATTTTTGGCTGCGTTGGGTCTTCACTGCAGCACACCGGCTTTCTCCAGTTGTGGCGAGCGGGGGCTACTCTTTGTTGCAGTATGTGGACTTCTCTTTGCGGTGGCTTCTCTTTGTTGCGGAGCATGGGCCCTAGAGCGTGCGGGCTCAGTAGTTGTGGTGCACGGGCTTAGTTGCTCCGCGGCATGTGGGATCTTCCTGGACCAGGGATCAAACTTGTGTCCCCTGCATCGACAGGTGGATTCTTAACCACTGCACCACCAGGGAAGCCCCCATTCTGTCATTTTTGTTTCTTGTTGTATTTGAAAGCAAGTCTCAGATATCATTATTTCACCCATAAATAAAATAATTCGGTATGATCTTTACTAGATAAGGTTTTTTTTTTTTTCTTAAGTGTGTATCTGTGTGCTCTTTTAGACAGGGTGGGTGGTCAGAAGACTTCTCTAAGAGGTGACATTTGAGTCAAGACCCCAAGAAGGTATGTGGGCAATTGTGGTCCAGTAGAGGAACAGCCAGTGCAAAGGCCCTGGGGTGGGAGTGCTTGGCGTGTAGGAGGGACAGCGAGGAAGGCAGCGTGACTGAAGCAGACGAAGCAGGGAGAGGCTGGAAGTTGAGGGCAGATCGTGCTGGGTCTTGTAAACCGTGGAGAGGACTTGGCTTTGACACTGTCTGAGCTGGAAGCCATAGTGTTCGGAGCAGAGGAACTCGAACTGTCGTAAGTGGGATCTGGTGCCGTCTGGTGGCTGGGTGGGGAACAAAGTGGGGGGCAAGGGCAGAGGCCAGGAAGCCAGTGAGGAGGTGACGATGGGATGGTCCAGGCCAGAGGAGGTGATGTTGGATTCCCAGGCTTGTGGCTGTGGGTTTGGTGAGAAATGGTCTGATTCTGCATACATTTTTTTCGTAAGTTTTTCTGTTTATTTATTTATTTTTATTTGGCTGCCTCGGGTCTTAGTTGCAGCTTGCGGGATCTTCGTTGCAGGGAGAGGGCTCTTCATTGCTGCTTGCGGGCTTCTCTCTAGTTGTGGTGCTGGGACTCCAGAGCACACAGTCTCAGTAGTTGCGGTGTTAGGGCTCTCTAGTTATGGCACGCGGGCTTAGTTGGCCTGTGGCATGTGGGATCTTAGTTCCCTGATCAGGGATCGAACTTGAGTTCCCTGAATTGGAAGGCGGATTCTTAACCACTGGACCACCAGGGAAATCCCTGGATGCATTTTAAAGGTAGACTTGTTAAGATTTCCTTATAGACTAGATGTGGCAGCAGACTTGAGAAAGAAAGGAGTGGGTGGGGTTTTTGTTTGTTTGTTTGTTTCCCCCAACCCCAATCCCCAGCATCTGGCAGGAAGGCGTTGCCATCTGCTGCCCTGGGGAAGCCTGGGGAGGAGCAGGCGGGGCGGGGGGCTGTCAAGTGAGAGATGCCCACCAGACATCTGCGTGCGGGCCATGGGTCTAGGGCAAATGTTGAGGCCTGGAGACATCAGTTCGGAGCGCACCAGCTTGAGGCTAGAGGAGCTCAGGAAAGCGAATGTAAACAGAGGGGAGAGGGGCACGGAGTGGGTCAGGGGTCACCTGTGTGGAGAAGCTCAGGTGCTTCCCCAGATTTCATCTGAGATCCAGGTGAAATATCCCCAGGCAGTTGGATAATCTGTCTCTCAACCAATCAACCCTGGCTCCTGTCCCCAGTTTCTGTTCACCTTCTGAGATTGGCACCTCCTGGGAATTCCCTGGCGATCCAGTGGTTAGGACTGCGTGCTTTCACTGCGGAGGGCATGGATGGGTTCAATCCCTGGTCTGGGAACTAAGATCCTGCAAGTCAGTGGTACGCGGCCAAAATAATAATAATAATAATAATAATAATAATAATAATAATAATAATAATAATAATAAAAGATTGGCACCTCCATACAATAAAGCATGCACACACCACAGCCCGTAAAGGGTATGTGCGTGTGTGTATTTTTTTTTCCCTTCCTTGGCCGTGCCAGCGGCATGTGAGATCTTAGCTGCCCCACCGCGGACCGAACCTGAGCCCCTTGCATTGGAAGCAGGGATCCTTAACCACTGGACCACCAGGGGCTTCCCATGTGTGTGAGGTTTTGCTTTTCTTTCTCTCCCTCCCTCATTAATTGCCAGCATTTTTAAAAAGAGAGAAATTTCTCACAAACAACTGAATTTCTGGTTTCTCTTGAAAAGTTGGCCAACTGGATCCATGGCAAGGGCGACAGTCTGCTAAATGTGGCCTGGCTCCCCACTGTACCCCAATCCCCAGCTCTCCCTCCTTGGCCTCCTGACTCTGTTACCTGTGAGTGGCTGGTGCAGAAGCCTCACATGAGGGTCTAGATCTGGGGTCCACCTGCCTGGGTTCTCTGTCACTTCCTACTTGTAACATCAGGCAAGATTCTCAGTCTCTCTGCACCTAGGTTTTCTCATCTGTAGAAGGAGGCTAATAGTGGTAGTAATTCACAGCGTTGTCCTGAGAATTGAATGAGATTAAATTAAATACCCACAAAGCCCTTAGAACATACCTGGCACAGAGGTTACTGTCTGCAAGGTATTATTGTTTATCGCGAACCTTGCCCCATTCTGTTTCTTGCGGCCAATCCACCTCACTCAGTTTGCAGTCTCTGAGATACATATTGGGCAAATGAATCCTGGGAGAAGTAGAAGGGAAAAGGTGAAGTTTGAGCTCAACCTTGAATGGGAGGGAAGGAAGTAGAGAAGTAGGACACAGGGTGTTTCACTTGCCAAAAGAGTGTGCAAAGGCCCTGGGGCAGAAACCACCTCGGTGTATTTTAAGAACAGGAGAACCTCCATCTCCATCTCCCTTTAGCAATTATAAGCATTTTGTTAAGCTTGTTCTATCCATTGCCTCCTGCCATCCCCTACCCAGACATCATACAATTTCATTAGTAAGAACTTCATAAATACTACCAATGGATTAGAATGTTTATTTATTTTTATTTTGACATAATTTAAGACTTATTTAAGACTTATTGCCCGGACAATACAGAGGAATGCTGTATACGCAGACTCCCCGTTGTTAACCTTCTACCACATTTGCTTTATTCTTCTATCTCTCTATTTGAGAGTAAGTTGCAAGCATGATGTCTATTTACCCTTCAGTGCTTTGGAGCGTATTTCCTAAAAACTAGAACATTCTCTTACACAGTCATAGTAACATTAATATTGATATCATGATCTTAGCTAATCTAGAGACTTTCTTATTCAGATTATTAGAATTCTTATCACGGTACCGTGGCCACACCTGTGTTAGTCGGGGTTCCCCCAGAAGCAGAGTCCAGGTGGGGACTGAAAGGCAGGATGGATGGAAGGCGATCCCAGGAATCGCTTCCTTCAGCCTGGCGAGTAGTTGCCAGGCAGCTGATGAAGGACGTCACCAAGCAAGTTACCACCAGGTGGGGCACCATCCCCTGGGAGCACTCTGGGATTCAGTGAGAAACATGCACCTCAGAGTTATCCCCCCATCTAAGAGGCAAGGGAGAGACAAATATTGTTTTAACTTAAAGATACATTTGGGGGTCTTCACTGGTGGTCCAGTGGTTAGGACTCCATGCGTTCACTGCCAAAGGCCTGGGTTCAATCCCTGGTCTGGGAATTAAGATCCTGCAAGTCGTGTGGGGTGACCAAAAAAAAAAAAAAATTTAACTTCATGTTAATAATTAAAATTAAGACTTTTTTACATGACCAAATTACTATTAGATCTCCTAAGAAAATTAACAGTAATTTCTTAATACCATTTAATACCCAAGCCCTATTTAAATTCACCTAGTTGTTCCCAAATGTCTTATTATAGTTGGTTTGTTCACACCAAGCTCCAAAGTCTGCCGATTACATTTGGTTTTTCAGAGGGCAGAGACTTTTGTCTGCTTCTTTCTGCCTCTATACCAGTGCCTGTTGTAAAGAAATTTGTCAACATGTGTAAGTTGCTGCCATTATCAGCATTGTCATCATTATAACCATCACCACCATCATCATCATCACCATCATTCCCATCACCACCATCATCATCATTAACATCATCATAACCATCTTCACCATTATTGCCATCACCACCCTCATCATCATTATAATCATCACCACCATGGCTCCCATCACCATCACTGTCATCATTATTAAACCATCATCATTACCATCTTCACCATCATTGCCGTCATCATCATTGTAACCATCACCACCATCACTACCATCACCATTATCATCATCATTATTTACCACCATCATCATGACCATCTTCACCATCATTGCCATCACCATCACCATCATTCCCATCACCACCATGACTGCCATCATTATCATCGTCATCATTTACCACCATCATTACCATCTTCACCATCATCGCCATCATCACCATCATCATCATTATAACCATCACTGCCATCATCGTCCTCGTTATTAAATCATCATATTACCATCTTCACCATCATTGCCATCATCCCCCCATCATTATCATCATTACCTTCATCACCATCATCATCATCACCACCACCAATGTCCCTTGAAAGCTCTTTAAATGTTGATTCTGGGACCCCAGGCCTCCTGAATCAGAATCTCTGAGTCTTTGGCCTCCCTGGTGGATTCTGACACAAGCCAAAGTTAGCCATTCCCTAGGCTAGAGAAAACAACAGAGGAATTAGGGATATTTATATAGTTAAGGAAATGAGATCTTGTCAGTAGGGGTCGCAGAAGATGTTTGAGCACAGGAGTGTCTATTGTAGACTCTCAGAGCTGGATTGGTTCTTAGAGACCTATCCATTCGTTCATCTATTTAGTCATCAAAGACTGACCAAGCATTCGTAGGTGCTGGCGATACACCACGTGGTCTTTGCCCTTGTGGAGTTTATAGTCACGGGGCAGCCAAGTGTTACTAAATAAACAAGAGACGAGTTTATATGGGTGAGTGTGTGCTGGTGCTGGTTTGTTCTGGCCGTCAGGGTGGAAGGAAGTGAAACATGAATGACATTAACTAGGGGAGAGGTGGGGCAAAGGGAGGGAGTCAGGCCATTAAGAGTCCGGTGGGTCCTTGATGGAGCTACACGGAGATGCATGTGTCCCTGGCAGAGAACAGCCTGTGCAGAGGCCTGGCCATGGGAGAGAGTTAGGAGCTCTCAAGGTGCTGAGTGCAGTGAGTGAAGGGGGTGGTACAGGAAGGGGTTGGGGGGCAGATATATCAGGCTTGGATGGCCATGCTGAGGCATCTGGTCTTGACCTCAAGAGCAATAGGAAGCCATAGAAGATATCTGAGCAAGGAAGTGATGTGAGCCCATTAATACTAACAGATCATTAGTAGTAACAGATCTTGTCTCTTGTATGAAGAACAAATCTGTGGACAAAGTGGGGTGAGAATTCGTATCAGGAGATGATCGTACTTGTGCACCTGAGAAGAGATGGCCTTCAAGGCCTCATACACTCTGGCCCCTGTTGCTCCTCTGATCTCACTTCCCACCGCAGTGGCCTCCTGGCCGCCAAACACACCCAGCCTGGTTCTGCCTCAGGGCCTTTGCACTCACTGTTCCCTCTGCCCAGCATGGTTTTCTCTAAGAAATGCCTACAGCTCACACCTGGACTCAAAATGCTCAAATCTGGGACTTCCCTGGCAGTCCAGTGGTTAAGACTCCACGCTTCCACTGCAGGGGGCATGGACAGGTTCAATCCCTGGTCCAGGAACTAAGATCCCGCAAACTGTGAGGAGAGGCCCCCAAAAAAAGAATGAAAAAAAAAAAACCCCTCAAATCTCACCTTCCCAAAGCCCTCCCTTGGGCACCCTGTTTGAAACTGCACCCAGCCCAACACTCCCATTCCCCCTCCTCCTGCTCTCCTTCTTGTTTCATATCCCTAATTACACTCTAGAACATTCCATAGTGCACTTGTATCTGTTTCTTGCTGCCTCCCCATGGAACTTGGGCTCCACGAGGGCAGAAATCTCTCCCAGTCTTGTTTCCTGCAGTATCCGCAGCATCTACCCCAGTACCTGGCACATAATAGGTCCTGACGAAATGTTTGTGAAATGAATGAACGAGGTGGAGGGAATTGTAGAGATTCAAGAGCTCCTTGGTGATGGGTCTGATGAGGAACTGAGGGTGAGGGAGGCTCTGGAAGACCCCCAGATCTCCCGGGTCTCCGGCTTGAGAAACTGGGTGGGAGCGGGCCCTATGTCAGAGGCTGGGAACCAGGAAGAGGGGCAGATTTTAGGGGGAGACAATGGGGTAAGTTTTGCACTTGAGACACGGAGATGAAAATGCCCGAGGGGGCCAGGTCAGGAGCTCCAGAAGGGGGCTCCAAGGGCGATTTAGGAGATGCTGGTGGAAGCCCAGCAAAGTGAGGGGTTCCCACGGCAGGGCGAGGAGAGCAAGAAGCAGACCCAGGAACCTGAACATTTAGGAGACCTGGAGTCAGGCCAGGGAGAGCCTGCAGGAGTTCTCTGAGCGAGCCAGGCTGTTTCAAATTGGGCGTCTGAAGGGAGCAAGGGAA
>NW_006790237.1:627320-639922 GCF_000442215.2 Lipotes vexillifer | reverse complement strand
GGGAAAGAGGGACAGGGAGAGTCAGCAGGTCTCTTACCAACAGGTCCTTGAGGGAGCTACACAGAGGTACAGGCAACCTTGGCAGGAGGAGTGGGGGAGGTTGCCTGCCAAGGAATGCCTGGGTTAGGGCTGGAAAGGGGCCACAGGGAGCGTGGGGAAAATATTTATTGAACGCCAGCTGTGTGCCCAGTGCTGAGATGAGGGTGGTGAATGAACCCGTCTCAGCCCCCATGGACCTCACCTTTGCAGGTTGGGGGAGGGGAGGGAGTTAAACAGCTGGGCAGGGAGTCATGAGGATTAAGGAGAGAAACATGGCCAGGGCAGGGCCTGGGGAGGCAGGGTTTCAAGGCTGGTGAGAGTGAGGGGAGACGGGAGGAGAACGCGTAGAGTTGTCGAAGTTTCTTTTTTTTTTAAGATTTTTTTTCTTTTGCCGTACGCGGGCCTCTCACCGCTGCGGCCGCTCCCGTTGCGGAGCACAGGCTCCGGACGCGCAGGCTCAGCGGCCATGGCTCACGGGCCCAGCCGCTCCGCGGCACGTGGGATCCTCCCGGACCGGGGCACGAACCCGTGTTCCCTGCATCGGCAGGCGGACTCCCGACCACTGCGCCACCAGGGAAGCCCTAGATTTATTTATTTATTTTTTGATGTGGACCATTTTTAAAGTCTTTATTGAGTTTGTTACAATATTGATTCTGTTTTATGTTTTGGTTTTCTTGGCTGCCAGGCACGTGGGATTTTTAGCTCCCCGAGCAGGGATCGAACCTGTACCCGCTGCAGTGCAAGAGTGGAGTCTTAACCACTGGACTGCCAGGGAAGTCCCAAGTTGTCAAAAGTTTTTATTTGCTTATGGGTTTTGGTCTCAGATGGCCAAGACACAAATACTGGCTCGTGACCGATCACGTGACCCTCTGAGCATCAGTCACCCTTTCGCTCCTCAGTCTCCTCACCCGGAGGAAGGCGCTGTCGACTAGACCTCATTTTAGGATTGTCGTGAGGATTAAATGAGCTAATCTGTGTAAAGAGCTGAGAACAGGACTTACCTGCTGGAGCAGTGGTTAAGAATCCGCCTGCCACTGCAGGGGACACGGGTTGGAGCCCTGGTCCGTGAAGA
This sequence comes from Lipotes vexillifer, assembly GCF_000442215.2. Lineage (NCBI taxonomy): Eukaryota > Metazoa > Chordata > Mammalia > Artiodactyla > Lipotidae > Lipotes > Lipotes vexillifer. The sequence goes on along the minus strand of NW_006790237.1, from coordinate 638,811 downwards.
TCCCGCATGCCGCAGAGCAACTAAGCCCGTGCACCACAACTACTGAGCCTGCGCTCTAGAGCCCGCAAGCCACAACTACTGAGCCCGTGCACCACAACTACTGAGCTTGCGCTCTAGAGCCTGCGAGCCACAACTACTGAGCCCATGTGCTACACTACTGAAGCTCGCGCGCCTAGAGCCTGTGCTCTGCAACAAGAGAAGCCACCGCAATGAGAAGCCAGAGCACTGCAATGCAGAGTAGCCCCCGCTCACCGTGACTAGAGAAAGCCCACGCGCAGCAACGAAGACCCAGCGCTGCCAGAAATAAATAAATAAATAAATAAATAGCTGAGAACAGGGGCAGGCGCATAAAAGATCCTCAATAAATTCATTCATTGATGCCAAAGATATTTACTGAACACCTACTATGTGCCAGACACCTTAGTATGGGGGATGAATCAAGATAAGAAATTCCAACTGTCCCTCATAGGTTTTTGCATTCTGGTGGGAGAGACACAGAATAAGCGAATAAGCAAGTAAAAAAAAATATATATGGCATGTCAGAAGGAGGTGTGTGACACAGGGAAAAGGAATCAGGAAGAGGGCTGGGGACCCAGGGTAGGCAGGTTGCAGTTTTAAATAGAACAGTCAGGGAATCCTCACTGAGAAGATGACATTTGAACAGGATTTGAAGTTGCTGAGGGGATAGTATTGTCCCACTTTAGCCCTGAAACTGTGGACTGAATGTCCCATGTCCCCAGAAAACTGGGGTAAGTTGGTCACCCTAGGAGTGAGTCACATGCTGTGTCAGGAGAAACATTCTGAGCAGAGGGAACAGCAAATGCAAAGGCCCTGAGGTTGGAACTCGGGGAGTGTTTGAAGATACAGCACTGAGGACAGGGTGGAGGCCATTTTTGAGGGAGTGGAGGTTAGAAAGAGCTGGTGGGGTGAACTGGAGAGAGAGAGCTAATTTAGCTTCCCATTCTGAGTATCCCTTGGGTGAGCCAGCTTGTGCCCATTAATCTTTCGTGGCAGGAACAGTCCTTGCCCAAGGCAAGCAAGGGGAGGGATAGAATTTCAGTTTATTCAAGGTCATGTGTAATGGAAGAACAGAGAGACCGACTGGGAGGGAGAGAGAAGGAAAGGGAGAGAGAGAGAGTTGAGAGTTAGTTTAGGGACCTCCGGATAGCCAGGGGTTGCCAATTCTGTTGGCAGAATAGGGAGTACATTTCATGAAGTCTTCCCATGTTACATTCTGACCACAGAGCTTTCCCTAAAACTCAGGGAAACCATCTTCCCCTCAACGGATAAAAGAGATTCCTCCCATTTTTGTAAAATATGCAGCCATCTTGGTGTCTCTTGCATTTTCCTATCTTGTTATGGACAGGAGTTTTTTGTTTGTTTCTTTGTTTGTTTGTTTGCGGTACGAGGGCCTCTCACTGTTGTGGTCTCTCCCGTTGCGGAGCACAGGCTCCAGACGCGCAGGCTCAGCGGCCATGGCTCACGGGCCCGGCCGCTCCGCGGCATGTGGGATCTTCCCGGACCGGGGCACAAACCCGTGTCCCTTGCATCGGCAGGCGGACTCTCAACCACTGCGCCACCAGGGAAGCCCTGGACAGGAGTTTTGAGTAATATACAAAGGCTTAGAGAGAGAGACACACAGGGACCCTGAGAGAGGGGGACAAGGACACAGAAAGGGGAGGCAGAGACAGAAAGATCCCTTCCAGACAAGGAGAGACTCCTTAAGGGGTGAGACCCAGAGACCCTGGGGCAAACCAGAGAAGGTGCACCCAGAACCCTGGCTGCTGTCCCTACAGGTACCCAGATCAACTAGTGAGCATACCCGGGAGATGGCCATCAGGATGCATTTCAACGGGGCAGGCGGAGATCCAGGGGCTTGGGTGGCTTACTCTGCTTTCTGTCTCCCCAGCTCACCCTCCATCACTTGCGCAAGAGCCGGGGGAATGTCATCAACATCTCCAGCCTGGTCGGGGCAATTGGCCAGTCCCAGGCGGTTCCCTATGTGGCCACCAAGGTACACCACCGAGGTAGCCTGCCCCTTCCTTCAGGAACCTCAGCCCTGAGGCATGGCCACCTGTGACATGTTGTTATACATCAAGGGTCTCCCAAGAGACAGAGCCTGGTGCAGCCCAATGAAACCTGCAGGGAGAGCGTGACTTCCCTCTTCTGATGCCCCTGCTTGATGCCCCCTGGTTGGGAGGAGAGGACAAAAGGAACGTCATCTTCTCTGGTCTGAACTTTCTCCATGCCCCGTCTTCTGCAGGGGGCAGTAACAGCCATGACCAAAGCCTTGGCCCTGGATGAGAGTCAATATGGTGTCCGTGCCAACTGGTGAGCAGCTCCACGTGGGCTGAGAGCCTCCTGAGGGAGCTGGGAAGACGGGGAGTGAGCCCCAGAGGCAGTGTTTGCGGCAGACTTCCCTGACCCCCTCTCCTGCCTCACCCCAGCATCTCCCCAGGAAACATCTGGACCCCACTGTGGGAAGAGCTGGCAGCCTCAACGCCTGACCCCACAGTCACAATCCGAGAGGGCACGCTGGCCCAGGTAGGAGTGGGACCCAGGGCCAGGTGGCATGGGGGTGGCGGTCAGGTGGTGGCTCCTCTTGACCCTCCTTTTCCCCTTGTCTCTCCCCAGCCCCTGGGTCGCATGGGCCAGCCAGCGGAGGTGGGGGCTGCCGCTGTGTTCCTGGCCTCCGAAGCCAGCTTCTGCACTGGGATCGAGCTGCTAGTGACTGGGGGTGCGGAGCTGGGGTATGGGTGCAAGGCAGGTGGGGGCACGCCCGTGGAGGCCCCCACCATCCCTTCGTGATCTCCCACATTTCCACTTGGGCTTCCCTGACTAGGGCTCTCCCACCCAAAACTCAGTCTCCCAAATTCCAGTTCCCCCCCCCCGCCCAACTCTAGACATCAAGCCCACTTACCAATGTGTCAAACCACCGCACCGCTTCCCATAAAAGCGCTCTGCAGCCAGAAGGAAGAAGGCATCATTACATTTATTTTCGGCCCTTTATGAGTCTTATCACGCCAGGACCCCGTCTCCCCGCCCCACCCAGCCCCACGCATTCCCACGCGTGGCCTGGACCCGAGGGACTACAACTCCCGGCAGGCTTTGCAGCAGGAGCCTGTAACCAGGGTCTCCTGGGAAATGTATTGCAGGTCGGCTTCACCAGCACGCTAATTAAAAAGGCCCATAGGGGAGAGTAAATTAAGCTCCGATTGGGAGATAATGGAGGAGGTAAAGCAAAAAGATCTGCGCTTTATTCTTGGCGCTTAGGGAAAAGGAGTTTTGACCTTGCTGCCCGCGGAGTAGGAGGGTGGCCAGTGCCAAAAGTCCTGATGGAAGAGAAAGCCGTCGGGTTGAAACTCCCGGGTCAGAGGGAGGAAAGGCTTGGGGTCCGGACCCCTGGGTTTGTGGAGGAGGAAACTAGGGAGGAGGGAGGAGGAAACTAAGGGGCGTGGACTCCCGGGCTGGGAGGAGGCGGACTCGGTTCCCCGAGGTGGGGAGAGGGGCCCAGTTGGGGGTAAGTCCCCCAGGTGTGGAGGTGGAGCTGCATCGCTGCTGCGGATTGGCCGCGGCGGTGGGCGGGTTGGGGGTGGGGGTGGGGGCGTGTGAGGCAATCGCTGATTGGCCGCGGCGGAGGCGGGCGCTGTCTAGGCGCCGCGTCCTGACTGCTTCCAGCCGAGGAGGTGGGGGAGGACTGGGGAGGAGGGAAGGAAAACAGGGAGACACCCTGCGGGGGAGGGGTCAGAATTTGACTGGCTGGGCCTGTGGCTTTTAGGACTGGGGAACAGAATTTGGGAGCAAAATGTCCCAGGGTAGAATTACGCAGACTCAGCGACCTAGGGAACGGAGTTTGAGGATAGAGGAAGAACAATATTTTGGTGTCAACAGTAACCTGGATGCAGGAGTTGGGGGAACTCTGACCTCGGAAGGTTTGGGGGGCACAGTGACCGCGGAGCACGATGTAGGAGACACTGGTGCAGGTTTGAATTGCTAGCGATTAGAGGGATCCTGAGGGGCTGTAATCGTCTAACTCTGCCCCTGGGGGTCATGAAGTTGGGGAGACACTCTTGAAGGGGAGTAACCAGGAAATCCTGCTCTACGGGCTGCTCATTGAAGCTCATTGATGAACTGGGGGATTGAAAATTTTCGGGTGTCACTGATGAAGGGAGCTGGAAGGAGGCATGGTGAACCGAGTGTATGTTTATACCTTAAGAAGGTACAAAGAATACACATATATCTTCTCGTTGGAAAGAAAACCTGTATTCAAACAGGGAAGTATCTGGACAGAGTGAAGCTCCCCCTTCATCCCTACCTGCCACCCTCTTCAGAGTCCTTTCCGTTTAACGGTGCATTTTAAAATAATATCTGCGCCCACCGACATTTATAGTGTGCTTTTTCTTTTCACCAAGAATCGTGGTATGTGAAGGTTTCTGCTCCCTGCCTTTCCCCGTCGGGTTGCTTATCCTCTTCAGCGCTCCACAACAGTACTGTACCTACTGAAATGCATTTTTGAAAACCTCTGAATGCACGCTCTAGCGTGGGGGCTGGGAGGAGGGTGTATTTCCACGTACTCCCTTCGCCTCGCAGGTTCCAGCGCATGCGCTCTGCAGCAGGGCCCAGCTCCCCGCGGGCGCCCTGTAACTGGGAAGGCCAGGCCGGCCTTGGGTGGTAGGCTGGCAGCCATCCCACGGGAGGAGGCGTGAGCGGGGCGGGGCAGGAACGTCTTTCTCCCGGGCCGCGCCCTCGGCGGGCACAGATACCTGCCTCACAGACCATGGCTGCAGCGGCGTTGAGGCAGGTGGGTTCGCGGCCCAGTGCCGGGGGCTAGGGAGCCCTGCGGTGCGGCGCACTTCCGGGCGGACCCCTCTCCGGTGGCCAGTCCGACGCGGCGCCGCTCCTCCCGCACTCGGGTTCCGCTGCTGGGCCGAGGAGGAGGGGGCCCCTTGGAAGGAGCACTAGGCTTTAAGGGGGGTGAAGGGAGAGAGGTAATCGGTGGGAAGGGGACCCAGATGGGACATATAAGGAAGGATACATGGAGGAGGAGACGGTAATGGGAGAAGCATGGGGCTGGGGTGGCGGGATGGATTAGGAGGGAATAGTCAGCCTTTGGGAGCGCCGGGATAAGATGCCCAGGACTTCTGGAGTAGGAGTAGGATGAAGGCACAGAGTTCAGTCTTAGGTCTGGACTGGGAATTGGACCCAAGGCCCTATTTTCCTGGAACTAAAGATAGAAGTAGAATGTTGTGTCCCCGAAACCCCTTATCTGAAACTCTGCACCTGGGTTGGAAATCGAGGCAGCATCTCATTGTCAGTGACAGAGATCTTCCAGGCGAGAGTGGGACCCCTCCATTCTTACTGATAGGATGTCAACAGGCAGAGCTTCCGAGAGTCTGTGATTCTAGAGAACAGGGCTTCTCAGTGAGGAAGGAAACAATAACAACTCAAAGAAGGGGATCTTTACAACCCTTGACAGCTGTAGCATAACGTTGGGAGAAATGGTTCCTGTTAACTTTGCACCTGACTTTATCTGGGACTTTTATCCCAGCCTGATGGATAGCAGGACAGATGTTTACTTTCTCAGTCTCAATGACTGAGAAAGGCCTGGGCTGTGACTGGGACAATCTAGGCTTTGATGATGACACTCCTGGGCTGTGTTGGTAGGTCAGCCCTGGGCTGTGACTGGGTCAATGGAGGTTCCATCATATTACAGAGCCCTGCCCTGTGCATACCCCACCACACTCCAAACCATTTCTCATTTCCTGATTCAGCCCCAATCCTTTTACACTCTTTGTCCCAAAGGCTCATCTATCATCTGAGATCTCTTTTGGGCCCAGTTCCCCCCCCACCCTGCCCCCATGGTTTGGGGTATCAGACGGTGGAGCACCTTCCCCGAGCTGAAGTGAGACCCCTGCCCCCAGAAAAATGTCCTGGGAGGATGAAGGGAGACTCTCCCAGTGTGACAGGGTCTCTGGCCAGTACAGATTTATAATCTGGAAACAGTGCCTGGCACCTTCTCTCTGCCTTGTGGGTGTGTTTTTCTGCCTCTCCTCTCTGTCTCTCCTGGATATCTCTGTCTCCAAGTATCACTGAGACAGTTTCTCTCCAGCGGTTGGCATTGCTCTCTCTCTCCCAGTGTTTCCTCATTTCCCTAGGTCTCCCTTTCACTTTGTGCTGTCACCTAAGTTGGGTCTTGGTCTGTTCCTCTCCTTTTTCCTGTTCCTTCTCTCATGGCTTCTGTTTATCCTGCCTTCATTATTTTTTCTTGATTTCTCCGGGCTTTACTTTGTCTGAATTTCTCTCCCTCTTGTCTCTTGTCTCAGTTTCGATCTCTCTTTATGATCATATCTATTTTGGCATCTCTTGGCCTTGATTTCTGTTCTTTAAAGTTTTCTATTTCCATGTCTCTCTTTCTCATTCTTACGCTTCCCTATTTTTTCCCATTCGGCCTCCCTCTGAGTCTGAGAGCTGCTTTCCTGCCCACATGCTGGCTGCCTCCGCCCTACGTATCACAATTTTCTCCATTCCACGGGTGTCCTGTCCCCTCTTGGACAGAAGCTGGCCAGTGGCTTCGGCAGGCTACACAGCGCCACCTAGAGGCCATGCCCAGGACCCACACCCACACTCTGATCATCCCAGAAGCTCTTGGGCCCCACACCATTCAGGACCACTCCTCAGACTTCATGGCCTAGACTTTAGGACATTACAACAACGCAGCCCCCCTCTCCTCATGACTCACCTACTGACCAGTGACTTCTGCCATTCACATCCGTTCTCAGTTCCCCCAGCTCACAAGGCAGGAGCAGGCTAGGCTGTTCTGTCTCTCCGAAACCTCATGACACAGCTGCCTTCCCACCAGGCTGGGGAAAGGGGTATTGTGAGGTCAGAGACCACTGGGGAGAAGCCATCCTGCTGGACACAGCCAGACCTGCTCTCCCATGCTGGCCTCAGGCAGGACCACAAGGGAAGTGTTCATCTGAGCAGTGTCTCTTGATGACCGGGGTGGTTCTCAGGTCCATGTGGCTGCCCCTCAGCCCTGGGAACTGAAGGGAATTGGAACTGCTGGTGTCCAAGGTGTGGGATTGGGGCTTCAGGTAAGCTGAGCCCAGTTGATCTAATATCCTGAAAGAGAAGGACTTGGACTCCTGGGTCTGAAGGAGGATGAGGCTGGGGGCCTGGTGAGTGAGGAGGGGCCAGGGGCCTGGATCCTGGGTCTGAGTGGGGAGGGGCTGGGGGCCTGGATCCTGGGTCTGAGGGGGGAGGGCCTAGGGGCCTGGATCCTGAATCTGAAGGACGAGGGGCCTGGACTCCTGGGTCTGAATCCTGGGTCTGAGGGAGGAGGGGCCGGGAGTCTGGATCCTGGGTCTGAGGGAGGAAGGGCTGGGGGTCTGGATCTTGGGTCTGAGGGAGGAGGGGCCGGGGGTCTGGATCCTGGGTCTGAGGGAGGAGGGGCTGGGGGTCTGGGTCCTGAATCTGAGGGAGGAGGGGCTGGGGGCCTGAATCCTGGGTCTGAGGGAGGAGGGGCCGGGAGTCTGGATCCTGGGTCTGAGGGAGGAAGGGCTGGGGGTCTGGATCTTGGGTCTGAGGGAGGAGGGGCTGGGGGCCTGGATCCTGGGCCTGAGTGGGGAGGGGCCGGGGGTCTGGATCCTGGGTCTGAGGGAGGAGGGACTGGGGTTCTGGAATCCTGGATCTAAGGGAGGATCAGGCTGGGGGCCTGGAGTCCTGGGTCTGAAGGGGGAGGGGCCTGTGGGCCCTGCTCCTGGGTCCTGGGGAAGCATGACCTATAGGCCCATCACTTTTCTAACTCTTTTCAGGATTTGGGTCCCCCCCGGGGAGGCCTTCACTTACCTGCACACCTTCCTGTGTCGTCCTCGGTCTGATCTGGTCTCAGGGCTGGGCCAAAGTTCCCTGGGGTAGGAGGCGCCTGTGATTGACTTTGCCCCAGCATGGAGGAAGGGATGGGAGCTGATTCAGCTCTTCATTGGATGGCCCTCGTGAGGGCAGGGAGGGGAATTGGCCTCCTTTGGGATTTCCTCCTGCTACGTGCTGATCAGGACAGGGGAAGGGACTTGGCCAGGGCCATGTGCCCTGTCTAGAATGTACTGGGCCTGGGACAGAGCCAGCCGGAGGGACCTGCCAAGTGCAGGAGGTGGCAAAGATGGTGCCAGGGGTCCCTGCTCTCTCTGTCTGCTGGCCTCACCACCTTTCTTACTTCTGTCCCCACCCCCAGATTTGGACCCGAAAATTTCTCCCTGTCCCTTGGCTTCTGTGTGGTCGCAGAAGATATGACTCATCCAGCTTCAAGGTGACAGGAGGGGACTATACTTTTGGATCTCAAGGAAGAGGGGCTGGGAGCCTGGACCACTGGGTCTGAGGGAGGCAAAGGCTGGGGGCTGGATTTGGGCATCTCCAAAAGGTCCAAGGTCCAAAGGTGAAGGTGGGTGGCAATGGGGTAGCCCAATTGCCCGCCATCAGGCCATGGGAAAGAGGAGAAACCACATGTCCCAGAAGCCTCTGGGGCTACAGTTCCCTCTTCTCACTGAGTCTTAGCCCCAGGGATTTGTGGGGCTAAGTTTTTAGTTTTTTAGATTGGAGGTTGTGGTTAGATTCCAGGACACCTGTCTTTTCTCAGGCTGCAGACCTGCAGCTGGAGATGACACAGGAGCCTCATAAGAAGCCTGACCCCAGCAAGCCCCTGCTGTTCGGGAAGACATTCACCGACCACATGCTGATGGTGGAATGGAGCAGGGAGAAGGGCTGGGGCCAGCCCCGAATCCAGCCCTTCCAGAACCTCACACTGCACCCGGCCTGCTCTGCTCTCCACTATTCCCTGCAGGTGGCAGGGCGTCTGCCCTCCATCCCCATCTCTCTCCGCATCTCTTCCCTCTTGCTGTGTCTCTTGCTGGGTTTACCTCCCTGGGTTTGCTTTTTGTGTGTTTCTCATTTCCAAGCGCTCCTCACCCGTTTTCTGAGGCCTGTCACGTTCCAGGCCCCGTGTTGGGTGATGCAGGGTTCCCCGAGATGAGCAGACCCAGCTTCTTCGCTTGAAAACCCCACCCAGTGGGATCTGTGCTCAGATGGAGGCAGCTGAGGCATTGTGAGACACCAGGGGAGGAATGCCCACCCTACCTCTAATTTGACAGGAAGTGGGGTCTTTCCTGTAAAGAGGGGAGCTTAGGCTCTTCGAGGGAGAAGAGACATCAGTACAGACATAGTACAAAGAAGAGCCCAGCATGTTTGGGGGGAAGCATGGGGTTGGAGCCTGGTAGGGGTGGCTGAAGATGTCATCAGGACCACAGAGGAGCTGGGATCTTGTCAAGCGTATTGGGAGCCCTGGAGGGCTCCGAACAGGCATAGAGCAGGTAGAGAAAGACCCCTCTCAGGCCATTTGGAGGATGTGCTCGGTCCAGAGCTGGGGGGATGGCCAGGAGGCAAACAGATTCAGGGACACGAGGGATTTGGCCGGTTGGGCAAGAGATGAGCAGAGAGGACCGAGGACAGTGCCCTGAGGTTTAGTCAGGTGACCATGTAGACCACGGGACTGTCCCCATACAGGGACACAGGAGGAGGATGACTTTGCAGGACTTGGTGAGGGACCCGTGAGGAGAGACCCAGAGGCATTTAGTTTCAGACTTCATGCTATGGCTGAAAGCAAAGTCTTTCTGTGGAAGCTTTAATTGTGACAAAATTTGAAGGAACACATTGCAGTTCTAATAGCTGGTTTGCAGTTTTTGTCCCGTAGGGCATTTGGTTCTGTGACATTAGGGATGTTTTCCTTTTTTTCTTTTCTTTTCATAATTTTGACAGTTTTCTTCTTCCCACCTACTCGGGACATTTGACTAGAACCGATCAGTTCTGTGCAGGGGAGACGCAGCTTGGGGAGCAGTTAGGTGCGAAGGACGGACAGTCAGGACATGTCCACAGATCCCCCCAGGAAGGTGGCTTTTGGAGACCACCATTTGTTTACCTCCCTTTTCAGCCCAACATGCCAGGATGTTCTCCGGCTGGGGACCCAGTTCTTTTACTTTAGTTGAGTGAGTGCAGATGAAGGGGTTGAGCTAAGGCCCTGGCATCCAAAACATAACGTTCTTTGTGATGCCTCTCACAGGATGCCTGGGGACCTGAGGCCAGCTGAGGGCACGGGAAATTACATCCTCGTGTCATCCTGACTCTGGGGGCAGTGTGGAATAACACCCAGCCACTTGTGTTGTTATTTTTTATTATCATGGTAATAATGCACATACATAATAATACAGATAACATAAAATGTACCGTTTTAACCATTTTAAAGTCTACAGTTCAGTGGCATTGAGTACATTCTCCATGTTGGGCAGAGAGCATTTCCACTCTCTAATTCCAGAACTTTTTCATCATCCAAAACAGAAACCCCACACCCATTAAGGAGTCACTCCCCAAGCCCCTGACCCCAGCACCTGCCAACCATTAATCTGCTTTCTGTCCGTATCTCCCCGTATTTTTATTTTTATTTATTTATCTATTTATCTATCTATCTATCTATTTATTTATTTATTTGGCCATGCGGCTTGCAGGATCTTAGTTCCCCGACCAGGGATCGAATCCGGGGCCCCAGAAATGAAAGCGCCGAGTCCTAACCACTGGACTGCCAGGGAATTCCTCCCTGTATTTTTAAACTTTTAATTTTATTTGGAGTGTTTTTCAATCAAAAACACCTCTTTTGAAAAAGGGGTCATATATTCATATATTTACACAGTTCAAAGAAGAGGGAACAAATATACCTCCCCAGGCCCCAGCCACCTCACCACCCTCCCTGAAGCAGCCCCCTCACCCATTTCCAGTCCCCAGGTCCTTCCAGAGTTCTGCTTTCTGGATGGCAACACGGATGTGTATAATTGTTTCTTCCCCCATAAAAGTCAGCATATGGTACACTCACTCTTTGGCATCCTGCTTCCTTCTGTTAATGTAGCCTGGAGGTTCTTGAACAGCCCTTGAAGAGCTTTTTCCTTCTTTTTGCTGCTGTGTAATATTCCATCCTAACAACGCCTTGTTTAGGCCGTCCTCTATCGTTGGACACTTAGGTTGTTTCCAGTCTTGTGCTATTATAAACAGCGTTACAATAAACCAGGAAACACCTCACTTCCTTAAGAGCAAGTGTATCTCTCGATTTCTGCAACTGTTGGCTCAAAGGGTATGTGTGCTTGTAATTGTGACAGATGTTGAATCATAGCCACCTCTACAGAAGTTGTATTGATTTCCACACTTAACCAGCGGGCCCTGTTTTCCCCATACCCTGGGTGACCCTTGTTAAATTTTAGATCTCTTCCAATCTCCTAAGTGGTTTTAAAGGTACCTCAAAGTAATTTTTTTTTTTAAAGAAGATGTTGGGGGTAGGAGTTTATTTTTTTAAATTATTTTTTAGGAGTTTATTAATTAATTTATTTATTTTTGCTGTGTTGTGTCTTCGTTTCTGTGCGAGGGCTTTCTCTAGTTGTGGCAAGCGGGGACCGCTCTT
>NW_006790237.1:615301-627261 GCF_000442215.2 Lipotes vexillifer | reverse complement strand
CGCTCTTCATCGCGCTGCGTGGGCCTCTCACTATCGCGGCCTCTCTCGTTGCGGAGCACAGGCTCCAGACGCGCAGGCTCAGTAGTTGTGGCTCACGGGCCCAGTTGCTCCGCGGCATGTGGGGTCCTCCCAGACCAGGGCTTGAACCCGTGTACCCTGCATTAGCAGGCAGATTCTCAACCACTGCGCCACCAGGGAAGCCCACCTCAAAGTAATTTTAACTTGCATTTTTCCCCTAATTATGAAGTTGACCATCTTTTCACAAGCATAAGAGCCATTTTTAGTTCCTTTCTGTGAACTGTCCATTTTCTTGGCTGATTTTTCTATCAGGGTGGGTTTCAATATTTGTTTATTTGTAGGAGTACTTTGTATATTAGCTAAACCATTTGTGATATGTGTTGAAAGCCTCTGCCCAGTTTGTTTTATTTTTATGTAGTGAAATGTATCAATCTTTTCTTTTTGGTTTCTGTGATTTGTCTTACTTAGAACACCATCCCCAATTCAAAATATGAAACGGTCATCTTTTGTTTTCTTCTGTTGCTTTTATGGTTTAAAATTTTTTTTTTCCATTTAAACCTTTAATCCACCTGGAGTTTTTCCTGATGTGAAGTATGAGATAGGGATCCAACTTAATTTTTGTTTTTTCCAGAGATGAATGTTTGGTTGTTCAGCACCATTTAACTGAATTAATCATGTTTTTAAAATTTTTATTGAAATATAGTTGGTTTACAATGTTGTGTTGGTTTCCGGTGTACAGCAAAGTGATTCAGTTACACTATAATGCACTTTCTGGTCTCTTCCGTTGTTCAATCTGTCAATTCATATATCAGTGTCACTCTGTTGTAAGTGTTGTAGGTGTACAAGCTGTTTGAATATCTGATGAGGTTACTTCCCCCTCCTACCTCTTGCCCTTATTTTAAAATTTTTTCCAAAATATTCCGACTATTCTCGTTTATTTTGCATTCTTCATTCATTCGTCTATTCATTCAGTCAACAGAAGCCTGCTGTGAGCCAAGCACTGCCCTGGGCATAGTGAGGTTGGGGGTGGTGGTTCTCTAGCGACACTGTCCGTGGCACTTCGGGTCTCTAGTGAAACAGACAGGAAAGAAGCAAAATGAAACCATGGGGGAGGAATCAGGGTGCCCTGACCTGTCTGGGAGTGAGGCTACATTCATGGTGGCAGCAACAGAGGCCCAGCAGGCAGTGGTAGTCGTTGAGTATAGGGGGCTGGGGATAAGAAAGGCCAGACCTCCTGGGGCCTGGAAGGCCAAGGGGAGGTTTTGGGCTTTCTCCTGAGAACAATAGTGCGGGGGTGGGGACCAACTTTTTAAAATTATTCTTTTAAAAAGTTTTTATTATGAGAAATTTCAAAACATAAAGGTATAATAATAATTCCGCCATGCCCCCAAACCCCTGCTTCATCAGTTAGCACTGGTTGGTCACAATCTTCTTTCATCTGGAGTTTGCTAACACTTTACCCTTTCTGTATGATTTGGAAGCAAATCCTGGCTGTTGTTGGTGTTTGTTGTTGGTGTTTGGCTGCACCACGTGGCTTGTAGGATTTTAGTTCCCCAACCAGGGATTGAACCCAGGGCCTCGGCAGTGAGAACGTGGAGTCCTAACCACTGGACCACCAGGGAATTCCTGGACATGGTATTTTTTAAAATTTTATTGAAGTGTAGCTGATTTACAATGCTGTGTTAGTTTCTTCTGTACAGCAAAGTGATTCGGTTATATATTAATGTATATATGTATATATTTTTTTTTCCATATTTTTTCCATTATGGTTTACTACAGCATATTGAATATGGTTCCCTGTGCTATACAGTAGGACCTTGTTGTTTATTCATTCTTTTTTTTCGCGGTACACGGGCCTCTCACTGCTGTGGCCTCTCCCGTTGCGGAGCACAGGCTCCAGACGCGCAGGCTCAGCGGCCATGGCTCACGGGCGCAGCCGCTCCGCGGCATGTGGGATATTCCCAGACCGGGGCACAAACCCGTGTCCCCTGCATCGACAGGCAGACTCTCAACCACTGCGCCACCAGGGAAGCCCTATCCATTCTTATATATAATATTTGCATCTGCTAATCTCAAACTCCCAATCCATCCCTCCCCCACTCCCCCTCCCCCTGGCAATCACAAGTCTGTTCTCTATACCTGTGAGTCTGTTTCTGTTTTGTAGATAAGTTCATTTGTGTCATATTTTAGATTCCACATGTAAATTATACCATATGGTATTTGTCTTTCTCTTTCTGGCTTAACTTAGTATGGTAATATCTAGAGGTCTATCCATGTTGCTGCAAATGGCATTATTTCATTCTTTTTTATGGCTGAGTAATATTCCACTATATATATATATATATATATATATATATATATATATATTTGTAAATAAGTTCATTGGTATCATTTTTTAGATTCCACATGTAAGTGATATCATATGATTCTTGTCTTTGTCTGGCTTACTTAGTATGATGATCACTAGGTCCATCCATCTTGCTGCAACTGGCATTATTTCATTTTTTTAATGGCTGAGTAGTATTCTATTGTGTATATATATATATATATATATATATATATATATATACCACCTCTTCTTTATCCATTCATTTGTTGATGGACATTTAGGTTACTTCCATGTCTTGGCTGTTGTAAACAGTGCTGCTATGGACATAGGGGTGCATGTATCTTTTCAAATTAGAGTTTTGTCTGGATAGCTGGATGATATGGTAACTCTATTTTTAGTTTTTTGAGGAACTTCCATACTGTTTTCCATAGTGGCTGCACCAATTTACATTCCCACCAACAGTGTAGGAGGGTTCCCTTTTCTCCAGGCCCTCTCTGGCACTGGTTATTTGTAGACTTTTTAATGATGGCCATTCTGACCCGTGTGAGGTGGTACCTTGTTGTTGTTTTGATTTGCATTTCTCTATTAATTAGTGATGTTGAATCCCCACAAAGCCTCTTTAAAAATGTAACTTCTGGGATTTCCCAGGTGGTCCAGTGGTTAAGACTCCCAGCTTCCAGTGCAGGGGGCACAGGTCCGATCCCTGGTCAGGGAACTAGATCCCGCATGCCGCAACTAAAGATCCCACACGCTGCAACAAATATCCTGTGTGCCACAACTAAGACCCACTGCAGCCAAATAAATATTAAGAAAAAAAAAAAAGACTCCGTGGTATCACTGTTGAAAGCCTGGGTTCAATCCCTGGTGGGGGAACTAAGATTCCCACAAGCCCTGTGGTGCGTGACCAAAAAATAATAATAATAATAATATTAATAAAAAATTAATTTTAAAAAGAAAGTAACTTCCACATCATCCTCATTCCTGAGAAATAGTCCTAATAAAAAGAAAAAAAAAAAGAAATAGTCCTAATAACACAGGAAGGGTTTAAGCAAAGCATTCTCCCTGCTCTGGGTCTCTCTGTTCTGTTTTCTCTGGCCTCTGCCCTTTGCTCTCTCCTCTCTTGGCCTTTCTGGTTCTTTTCTCTTTTTCTCCCCCTCTCTGTGCTACTAGGTTAGTCTCTTCCCCCACTCTCTGCCTTTTTCTGTGTCTGTATCCCTGTGTATCGGCCTCTGTCCCTGGCTGGCTGAGCTGGTCCCCGAGCCCTGATCGCCCGCCTGCCTGTCCCTGCAGCTCTTTGAAGGCATGAAGGCGTTCAAAGGCAGGGACCAGTGCGTGCGCCTCTTCCGACCTTGGCTAAACATGGACCGGATGCTGCGTTCGGCCCTGCGCCTCTGCCTGCCGGTGAGCGGGTGGGAGGGGGAGCGGCGGGCTGGGTCCAGGGTCGCGAGGGCCCCATGACACATCTTCATCCCGCCCAGAGTTTTGACAAGGTCGAGTTGCTCCAGTGCATCCGCCGGCTGGTGGAAGTTGACAAGGACTGGGTTCCCGACAGCTCTGGCACCAGCCTCTATGTGCGGCCTGTGTTAATTGGGAACGAGGTGGGCTGGCTCCCAGGGCTGGGGGTGGGGTGGGGAGCCACGCTTGGGGGGAGGGGTGCATTCCTGAAGGGGAGGGGTGGGGACCCAGACATGGGTCAGGGGAGCGGCCGGGGGCCTGGACTCCTGGATCCCTGATGCCTGCTTCTGCCCATCCCAGCCCTCACTAGGTGTCGGCAACCCCACGCGAGCCCTCCTGTTCGTCATTCTCTGTCCGGTGGGCGCATACTTCCCTGGAGATGCTTTGAGTCCTGTCTCTCTCCTGGCCGACCCATCATTCATCCGGGCCTGGGTGGGTGGGGTCGGTGACTACAAGCTGGGGGGGTAAGTAGTCCCTCGCCCCCCGCCCGCGGTCTGGTGCACTAGGTGTCAGAGACACAAGGTGTGTCTTTGGATGTCCAGTGGCTTTCTCGTCCTGTTTCACTTGGTTGGGGACAGCTGCGCTTGCATGTTGGGATGTACTGTCATTGGCACCGTGGTGCGCGGGGATGGAGGGGCGGGTACCAGGGTGTGTGCTAAGTGCTGTGGACAAATCAGCCCAGAGACTGGAAGGGGTTGGGTGGAGGTAAGTGGAGAAACTCGGACTCGCCCTCAGGGAAGCCTCCAGAAATGAAATTTACACTTAGCTCACTGGTCTCTCCTCCAGGTAGCCTCCCCTGAAAACCCAGGCTCCGCCAGCTCCCATAGTTCCCTGGGGCTCCAGCGCCCATCACCCTGTGTGTGGACTTTCTGTGTACATCTGTCTTTCCAGGGTCCTTGGCTCAGCAGGGCAAGGAGGGTTAGGACGGGGATAAGGCAGAGGGCGGGGTAAGGGTGTGTTGGGACAGCAAGTGTGGCCCCAGCTGGGAGTTCATTTGGGTCCTTTCAAAATACATCTTGTGAGGTCTCCTGAGGGCCAGGCCTTATGCTGGGTGAAGCTGGGGGACACAGATGAATCAGATCAGGGCCCTGCCCTCCAGGGGCTCCCAGGCTGGTGGGAGCCCCAGTATCTGGGGCAGCATGTGCTCTGGTGGAGGTGACCGGGACATTGTGAAAGTCTTTATAGAGGAGGTCTGATGGGTAGAGAGGAGATGGTTTCCTGGATACAAAAATGGTAAACAATTTCTAATCCTCGGGACACATGTGTAGGGGCAGGGAGGAGGGGCAGAGTCAGGGAAGGAAAAATGAGTCTCGTTTTTTGCAAAAGGCTTAACACGGAGTCCCGGGCCAGGCCCAGCCCTGGGACTGAAGGGCTGGGATCTTGTCCCAGAGGCAGTGGGGAGCCATGGGAGGCTTGTGAACAGGGAAGGGGTGAGGTCCGCTCTGGGTGAGAGACAGTGAGTGTTAAAACAGGGCGATCTGGGAAAACATAGAGGTGGCCCAATTTACTGGGAGAGCCCAGAGAAGGCCTGAAACCCATCCTGGAGGTTCAGTAACGCCTCTCAGAGGAGATGACATCACAGGTGGTTTTGAGGGACATTGGAGGATTTGGTCAGTTGAGGAACTGGGTGAGGAGGGTGATCCGCAGAGGAAACAGTGGTGCATTTGTGATCTGGAGAGAGGAGAGATGGAGGAGGGGTGATTGAGATCCTTGACCCCAGGCTACTGGCCAGGGATTCTGTCCTGGGGCCACTAGGGAGCCATGGAAGGGCTGTGAGTGGGGGAGGAGCAGGGTCAGCCCTGGTCGGGTCCCCATGTCGGGCCACGCTGGGGGATGATGGGAGTGCCTTACCCTGGTCCACTGTGTTGCTGTCCACCAGGAATTACGGGCCCACCGTGTTTGTGCAGCAGGAGGCCCTAAAGAAGGGGTGTGAACAGGTCCTGTGGCTGTACGGGCCTGACCACCAGCTCACTGAGGTGGGCACCATGAACATCTTTATCTTCTGGACCCACGAGGATGGGGGTGAGCCCACCCATGACCCAAGCCAAGCCCTGGCAGAAGTGGGTGGGAGCAGAATGCTTAGTGGATTGCAGGTCTCAGGGGTTAGGGGTGCGTGGGGTGGCCCCTAAGAGGATGGGAGGGTGTGCCTGAGGGTGTCAGGTAACGCCCCCATCTCGTACACCTGACCCAGCGCTGGAACTGGTGACCCCCCCACTGGACGGTGTCATCCTGCCTGGAGTAGTTCGACAGAGTCTGCTGGACCTGGCTCGGACCTGGGTGAGGGCACGGTGTCTTTGGGTGGCCGGAGTGCTGGGGTACTGCTAGGTTGGGGGGCCAGAGTATGGGAGGGGCGGTCGGGGTGGGCTGGGGCACAATGGCACGTCTTCCCTCCTCCGCCTCCCAGGCGCTGTCCTTACAGAGGGAGCGACAGGGCTCTGCAGCAGGGCAGCCCACCACCGGGCTCAGATGTATCTGTGTCTTGCCTCACAGGGTGAGTTCCGGGTGGCAGAGCGTAAGATCACCATGAAGGAGTTCCTGCAGGCGCTGGAGGACGGCCGGGTTCGAGAAGTCTTCGGTTCAGGGACCGCTTGCCAGGTCTGCCCTGTGCACCGAATCCTGTACCAAGGCAAGGTGAGGAAGGGCTGCCCTTGGCCATGAGAGAGAAGAAGGGGGAGGGGCACCTCCTCACGGCCCTTTCTTCCCCAGCACCTCCACATTCCCACCATGGAAAATGGGCCTGAGCTTATCCTTCGCTTCCACAAGGAGCTGAAGGCGATCCAGGTGAGGTACACTTGCTGGGAAATGGGCTGGATGCTTGTTCCGTTCCGCAGAGAAATTCACATCCCGTGAGCCTCTGGACTGAGGCTCCCCTCCCCCTCCCCCACAGTCCTCCCATCAGCCTCTGGGCCCGGGATTGAGTCTGCTTTCCTTGAGCCTCTGCGGCCTAGCACACTTCTTGGGGCTAAATGATCCTTTTCTGTGCACCTCTGGAGCTCTGGCTTGAGAAATCCCCATCCCATGAGCTTCTGGGACCTTAAGCCAGCCTCTGGCCACTGAGGTCCGATCCCCAAGGATCCCCAGGAGCCCTGGGCTATTCCTCTGGCCTGAGAAATCTTGCTCCTACAAGCCTCTGGACCATGGCCCCCTCTGTGGCCTAGGAATGTTTCCTCTCATAAGCCTCTGGAGTTACCTTCATTCGCCTGGACCGAGGTATCTTGCCTTTCCTGGCACTCGTGTGAGCGTCTGTAAACTCCCGTGCATCCGGACCTGGAACTACCTCTTGTCTCAGCTGAAAACGACTTTTTCCCAGAGCCTTCAGGGTCTTACAAGAGCTCCTCTTTGCAGAACTACATCTCCCGTGAGCCTCTGCGCCATCCTTGCCACGACTCCCCCTCCCTGTGATTTTTGTCCCTCCCTGTGATTTTTGGTGGGCTACTGGGAAGTGGAATACACTTCCCATGAGGTCCTGGGGCGCAACTTCGCCGGCACTCAGCTTGGGACGCCGCAGGGCCTGCTGGGAGTTGTAGTGTGGCTTCTCCTCACCTCCGCCTGTGTTATCCCGCAGTATGGAACAAAAGCCCACGAGTGGATGCTACCTGTGTGATGCTGCGGGCTGTGCCGGACCACTCCACGGATCCACCGACCTGTAGCATCCAGTCCCTGTTGGACCTAAGCCTCCATACCAGTGATTCACCTGAAGTGCAATATGAAATAAAAGACGGCGGGCCGGGACGCCAGGGTTTCCGGTGCACCCACGTTACACTCCCAAAGCCATAAGGGCCCGACCCAAGTGTCTTGGCCCCTAGCCCCGCCACTCAGGCCTTGGGGACCTGGACTCCCCGCTGCTCTGTGTTGTGGGGTCAAGGATACACCTTGACTCAGACTCTGCATCTCTATTTTCAGGCCGGATCAACCGGTGCTGCTGTTGATTTTTTTCCTAGCTGCAATTTTGAAATAAAATGCCAAAGAACAAGCCATTAGGTGTCATCTCCAATGATGCAACTCAGGGACTCTAGGGTCTTAACCAGAAATCCCCGCGTTCAGCCCATTTCATTTTCAAGGGCCCAGAAATCCAAGCCCCCTGTGTCCTGGCGGTTTCTCTGACTGGAGAGATTTTTCTGCTTCCTCACAAGTTGAGCTTAGCATCTTCCCCCACTAAGCCGTGCCTCCCCCGCTGCCACATCTTGGGGACAGCCCCCGGGTATATTCCAGTCACTAGGCCAGACCCCTCAGCTCTGTACCCCTTCCCCCAAAGCCCATGAGTCCCCAGCCCTGTCCTCCTTCCCCAGACTCTGCCCTGTCTGTCTCTTCTTCTTGGCTTCAGCTCAGAGCTTGTCTCCTGCCTGGACCCTTCTCTTGGCCTCCAGTTTGACCCAGAAGGGGTCTTTCTACACCCAGAGCTGCCCCTGCAGGACCAGGTATAACTGGTTGCAGATCTGGCTTCAAACCTGCCTCTGTTATCTGCTTGGTGTGTAAACTGGCGTCTGCCACCTGACCTCTGATCCAGTTTGTTGGAGGGAGACCCTGTGGGGCTATTGGGCAGACTCCATCTGTGGCCTGTCCAGCAGCCATCAACTTTGGGACTAGAATTCTGATTTTAGGGGCAGCAGCCAACCAGTGCCACACCCCCTCATTCCCTTTTGTCAATTGTTGCTCAAGGGAAGGCCACAGGCCAAGGGGACACAGGGGGAAATTTGCCTGGAGGCCTCTGGGAAAGCTGTCTTCCCTCGATAAAACACTCCAAAAGACCTACCTCTTCTTTTCTTCTCTACCTGCTTTGTCTGAGATTACCTGCAAGTGTGATGCTTGGAGCTGCTGCAGCCATTTCTTGGCCAAGAATGCCAAGGCCTGCACACTGAAAGACCCAGCTCCTCCAACTGGAAAATGTCTGATTTCTGGATTGTTTTGTTTAAAAAAAAAAGAGCCAAGACAAAAACCCATTTAAGTCACTTTTGTCAGGTCCTTTATCTTTTGTTATTTGCAGTTGTGTGTGTGTGTGTGTGTGTGTGTGTGTGTGTGTGACTTGCAGTCAAAAGCTTCTTTGCTTCCGTGCATCTCCAGATGGCTAGAGCTGACTGCATCCAGGGAGAATCCCTGATTCTAGTAGCCAGTTCGGTTGCTGGCCAGTGACTTGGTCCCAAATGAAGACCTAGGCCAGATTTTTATCTTAGATTTGAATCCTAAGGGAATGATCAGGAAGGGGTAAGTAGCTGTTGCCTGGGAAAAAAAGTACGCAAACTGAAAGTTGAGAATTATGTTTTATTTGGCAGACAAAACAGGGGACTTAAGCCAGAGACACAGCATTTTAGATAGCTCTAAGATACTGCTCTGAAGAGGCAAGGAGGTGGGGGGAGCCAGGATATATAGGAGTTTTTGCAACGAAGACCAGGTAGTCAGAACGTCAAAAGATTACTGTTAGTTAAAGAAAATCAGGGACTTCCCTGGTAGTCCAGTGGTTAAGACTTTGTAACAGGGAAGAGTCAATTTTGACTCCACTGTTGGATCTGTTTGACCTTTGCTTTCTGTTGCTTTTGTTATTATAATCATACATAATGGCCTGCCTCAGGGAACCCTGCCCCTTTGCCTGAATGTTAGACTAAAGTGCCTTTGTTCAGCTAACAGGGAGACAACCTGACCCTGTCCACCTGTGAATGGCTGCAGGAAAGAAATTAATACATCCCCTCCCCATGCTGGCCGAGCCAGGCCAAATGAATGGTCTTTTTACTTGACTTCCTTACCTCCTCCCCGTCTCTGTTCTATAAAAGAAACTGGCATTCAGACCCCAATAAGATGGTTATTTTGAGACACTAGTCTGCCATCTTCTCAGTCTGCCAGCTTTCTGAATAAAGTCGTTATTCTTTGCCTCAACACCTCTGTCTCCGAGTTATTGGCCTGTCGTGCTGGAGCAGAGTGAGCTTGGACTCGGTAACAACTTTGCCTTCCAATGCAGGCTTCGATCCCTGGTCAGGGAGCTAAGACCCCACATGCCTTGTGGCCAAAAACCCAAAACATAAAGCTGAAGCAATATTGTAACAAGTTCAATAAAGACTTTAAAAATGGTCCACAACAAAAAAATCTTAAAAAAAAAAAAGAAAGAAAGAAAACCAGATACCTCAAGGAATTTAGTGCCTTGTTTTTGTTTTTGTTTTGCCCAGCCACGCTGGCTTGCAGGATCTCAGATGTCCAACCAGGGATTGAACCTGGCCCACAGCAGTAAAAGCCCAGAATCCTAACCATGAGGCCACCAGGGAACTCCCACACTTTTCTATGTATGGGAAGATGCAAGAGTCTGGGCTCATTGAAATAATTCCTTTGATATGCACCTCAGCTATCTGGGGCCAGTATCCTGTGCTTTCTTATCCTGAGTCTCCTCTGGGTGCACCGTCGGGGGGTGGGGCTTGGGGTGTCGGCAGCAGTTGACTGCTTGATGGCTGGCATCCTGTTTCTATCTTGAGTTCCCTCAGGGCTCACCATTAGGGCGGCAGTAATGTAACAGCTTGATGGCTGCAGCATCGTTTATGTACTGATATGGCAGGCAACATTTTTTTTATTGACATAGCCATTGTTTTGAGATAAAAAAGGCAGAGGCCCTCCTGAGGAAACAGGCTCAGAGAGGTAAACTCACTTTTTCTTTCTATTTATATATATATATTTATTGTAGTATAGTTGATTTACAATGTTGTGTTAATTACTGCTATACAGCAAAGTGATTCAGTTATACGTATATATATTCTTTTTGTAAAATATTCTTTTCCATTATGGTTTCTCATAGGATATTGAATACAGTTATCTGTGCTATACAGTATAAACTTACTTTTTTTTTTAGCTGCGTTGGGTCTTAGTTGCTGCAAGCGGTATCTTCTTTGAGGCACATGGGATCTTTTGTTGCACTGCGTGGGCTCCAGAGCACTTGGGCTCTGTAGTTTGCAGCACACAGGCTCTCTCATTGAGGCATGCGAGCTCAGTAGTTGCGGTGCGCGGACTGAGTTGCCCCGTGGCATGTGGGATCGTAGTTCCCCGACTAGGGATGCAACCCTCGTCCCCTGCACTGGAAGGCGGATTCTTTACCACTGGACCACGGGGGAAGTCCCTAAACTTACTTTTTAAAGGTCACTTGAGGCAGAAGCACCTGAGAGTAAACAGAGACATATGTTGACATGCAATAGGTTAACTATTGTTATTCTTAAGTGAACGAATGAATATTTTGTTAATTTTCTGTCATAATTTCTAATTCTATAAATATGGATAGATGTAACCCACATAAACTAAAGCTCTTAAATGTTCTCAGTGATTTTTTTTGCAGTACGCGGGCCTCTCACTGTTGTGGCCTCTCCTGTTGCGGAACACAGGTTACGGACTCGCAGGCTCAGCGGTCACGGCTCACGGGGCCCAGCTGCTCCACGGCATGTGGGATCCTCCTGGACCGGGACACGAACCCGTGTCCCCTGCATCGGCAGGCGGACTCTCAACCACTGCACCACCAGGGAAGCCCATTCTCAGTGATTTTTAAGAGTGTAAAGTGATTTTTGGTCTCAGGACCAAAAAAGTTTAAGAACTGCTGTCCATGGACAATGCCTGGCACTTAGCAAACCGATGTCAGTGTTGGTTAAATAACAAAATAAGCAACAAATCTGATATGGTTGCAATTTATCACATAAAAGAACTTTGTTTCTTGTTTTGCATTCATAGACATTTTAAAGAGTCCAAGCTTTTTCTGTTTGAGACAGACATTCCGTAGGAAGATTCCAGCAGGCTTACTTAGCATTATTGCTTCATTTGATCACTTTTCAATGTGAATAAGACACTTAGGTTGCAGATGAGAATTATTGGGGTACACACATTCACATTTCAGATAACCCTCATATGTTGCCTAATTAAAGATCAACTTTTTTTTTTTTAATCCCCTAACAGCTGTGTGATGTTGGGGAAGTGAGTGCACCTCTCTGAACCTCAGTTTTCTCATTTCTAAAATGAAGATCACGGCTTCCCTGTGGCGCGGTGTTTGAGAGTCTGCCTGCCGATTCAGGGGACACGGGTTCGTGCCCCGGTCCAGGAAGTTCCCACATGCTGCGGAGCGGCTGGGCCCGTGAGCCATGGCTGCTGAGCCTGCGCGTCCGGAGCCTGTGCGCCGCAACGGGAGAGGCCACAACAGTGAGAG
>NW_006790237.1:590500-615138 GCF_000442215.2 Lipotes vexillifer | reverse complement strand
CTACGGTACGCGGGCCTCTCACTGTTGTGGCCTCTCCCGTTGCGGAGCACAGGCTCCGGACGTGCAGGCTCAGCGGCCATGGCTCACGGGCCCAGCCGCTCCGCAGCATGTGGGATCCTCCCGGACCGGGGCACGAACCCGTGTTCCCTGCATCGGCAGGCGGACTCTCAACCACTGCGCCACCAGGGAAGCCCAGAAAATTGATTTTGTTCAAAATATTATGTCATCTTCATGCTTAAGGATGTTCTTCATTAGAAAATAATAAATATACACTAAGTGGAAAGAACCAAAATGAGAATCTTCATTTGGTATAATCAGAATTCTGAAAAGGTCACCAAAAATCCTTGGATTCATATATAATAAAACCATTTTAGGGCTTCCCTGGTGGAGCAGTGGATAAGAATCTGCCTGTGAATGCAGGGGGCACAGGTTCGATCCCTGCTCCGGGAAGATCCTACATGCCGCGGAGCAACTAAGCCTGTGCGCCACAACTACTGAGCCTGCGCTCTAGAGCCCATGAGTCACAACTACTGAAGCCCGCGTGCTTAGAGCCCGTGCTCCACAACAAAGAGTAGCCCCAGTTTGCCACAGCTAAAGAAAGCCCACGTGCAGCAATGAAGACCCAACACCGCCAAAAATAAATAAATAAAATAAAAATTAAAAAAAAAATTAAAAAAACAAAAACAAAAAAAAACAAACCATTTTGTAAATTTGTTTATCTGAAGCTGTAAATGCCTCAATTTCACTAATCATGTTTGATAATCATACTTTTGGATACAAACATTGTTACTGGTTTCTAAAAAGCAAACAATAATTAATAAGTCAAAAAAATCAGATTTAGTCTAACTGTGAACACTAAACACCAATTCTAAGTGATGAAACAATCAAAGAAATTTATAAAAATCACTTAAGTTCTATGCAGGAACATCCAGTAATATATAAAAATGATGATGTGAATATTCAACAAATAAATAAGCAAATAAATAAAAATAACTCATCCTTGTTATAAGACAAAATAATGTAGAATAAAATTAAATTGAGGGGACTTCCCTGGTGGTGCAGTGGTTAAGAATCCGCCTGCCAATTCAGGGGACACAGGTTCGAGCCCTGGTCCGGGAAGATCCCACATGCCGTGGGGCAACTAAGCCCGTGCGCCACAACTACTGAGCCTGTGCTCTAGAGCCTGCAAGCCACAACTACTGAGCCTGTGTGCCACAACTACTGAAGCCCGTGCACCTGGAGCCTGTGCTCCGCAACAAGAGAAGCCACCGCAATGAGAAGCCCGCGCACCACAATGAAGAGTAGCCCCCTCTCTCCGCAAAGAGAGAAAGCCCGCACGCAGCAAGGAAGACCCAATGCAGCCAAAAATAAACTTAAAAAATAAAATAAATGGTGAAGAAATCTCAGCTATAGTAGCAATCACTGCGAGCTCCGGTCTCAGGCGCTGCTGCGAGCTGCCTCCACCGCCATCTGGCGGCCAATGTTGGGCTAAAGCCTCAAAGGCGGAAAGAGCAGAAAGGGGATCTACGGTGGGAGCACCCAAAAAAGTGTCATCAGTTTTCAATGTGATTGAAACAGCTAAAAACAGCTTTATTGCACTATAAAAATTTACAAACATCTGGAGGGACACCTGTTTGAGAAAACTCCTCTTAGGAGGTGTTTAAGAAACACTGGCTTGAGGCGGGGGCGGGGAGGGAAGGATTACGAGTTTGGGATTAGCAGATGCAAACTATTATATATAGGATGGATAAGCAGCAAGGTCCTACTGTATAGCACAGGGAACTATATTCAATATCCTGTGGTAAGCCATAATGGAAAAGAATATGAAAAAGAATGTATATATTATATATGTATAACTGAATCACTGTGCAGTACAGCAGAAATTAACACAGCATTGTAAATCAACTATATTTCAATACATTTTTGTTAGAAAAGAAACACTGGTTTGGGTATTTAAGAAAAGCCCTCAGCATATATCGCACTCAATGGTGAAAGAGTGAAAGCTTTCCTTCTAACATCGGGAGAAAAAAATGATGCTGCCTTTGCCTCTTCTATTCAAAAATCTACTGGAAGTTCTATCCAGTGCAATTAAGCTAGAAAAACAAATAAAAGGCAGTTAAGTTGTAAAGGCAGAAGTAAGACTATCTTTATCTGCAGGTAACATGATCTTATACGTAGAAAATGCCAAAGAATCCACACAAAAATACCTGTCAGACCCCCCCCCGCTCGCCGCAACTAGAGAAACGCGTGCAACAAAGACCCAACACAGCCAAAAAATAAATTAAAAAAAAAAACCTTTTAGAGCTAATAAATAATTTCTGCAGAGTTGCAGATACAAGACAACACACAAAAATCAGTTCTATTTTTTACATTAGCAATGAATCATCTGAAAAGGAAATTAAGAAAGCAGTTCCCTTTACAATAACATCAAAAAGAATACAATACGTATAAGTGAATTTGAGCAAGGAGAGAAAAGTCTCATGCACTGAAATCTGACAAACATGTCTGAAAGAAATTAAAGGCAACATAAATAAATGGGAAGATGTCCTGCATTCATGGATTGGAAGACAATATTATTAAGATGACAATACTCCCCAAAGAAATCTAGGGATCCAATTCAATCCTTATCAAAATCCCCAAACAAGACAAAACAAAAACCCAGCCTTTATTTGCAGAAATGGAAAAGGTGACCCTGAACTTCATATGGAATTGCAAGAGACCCCACATACCGAAACAATCTTGGAAAAGAACAAAGTTGGAGTATTCACACTTCTCGATTTCAAACCTGATTACAAAGCTACAGTAATCAAAACAATGTGGTACTAGCATAAAGACATAGAAATCAGTGGAGTAGACTGAGAGTCCAGAAATCTATACATCAACGGCCAATTGATTTAAAAAAAATATTTATTTATTATGGCTGCACTGGGTCTTAGTTGCAGCATGCATGTGGGCTCACCGACCAGGGATTGAACCCGGGTTGCCTGCATTGGGAGCGTAGAGTCTTATGCATTGGACCACCAGGGAAGTCCCGGCCAGTTGATTTTTGACAAGGGAGCCAAGTCCATTCAATGGAGGAAAGAATAGTCTCTTCAATAAATGGTGTTGGAACAGCTGGATATCTCCATGCAAAAGTCTGAAGTTGTACCCCTACATCATACCAGATACAAAAATTAAATCATCAAAATCTTAAATGTAAGAGCTAAAACTATAAAACTCTTAGAAGAAAAGCTAGGGATAAATCCTCATGACTTTTGATTTGGCGATGGTTTCTTAGGACACCAAAAGCACAGGCAACAGAAGAAGAAAATAGATAAATTGGACTTCATCAAAATAAAAAATTTTGTGCATCAAAGGACACTATTAGGAGAGTGAAAAGACAATCCACGAATGGGAAAAATATTTGCAAATCATATATCTGATAAAGGTCTAGATCCAGAATCTATAAAGGCTCCTACAACTCCCTGCTCCTCCCACAAGATTCCTACAACTTGAGAGACAACCCAAATCAAAAACAGGCAAAGGCCTTGAATAGACATTTCTCCAAAGAAGAATACAAATGGCCAAAACATACATGAAAATATACTCAACACACAAATCATTAAGGAAATGAAAATCAAAACCACAATGAAATAGCACTTCACCACCACTAGGATGGCTATAACAACAACAAAAAAAAGGAAAACAAGATTGGTGAGGATGCGGAGAAATGAGAACTCTTAAGCTTTGCCAATGGGAATGTGAAATTGCAAAATAGTGCAGCTGCTGAGGAAAAGTGGAACATTATTCAACCTTAAAAAGGAATGAAATACACACACTACAACACAGATGAACTTTGAAAACATCAAGCTAAGTGAAAGAAGCCAGACACAGAAGGCCACACGTTGTATAATTCCATTATATGAAATCTCCACAATAGGTTATAGAGACAGAAAGCCGATTAGTGTTTTGCAGGAGGGAGGGAAGGAACAGAGGAGTGACTGCTTAATGGGGACAAGGTTTCCTTTTGGGATGATAAAATGTTCTGGAATTAGATAGATAATAGGACGGTTGCACAACATTGTGAACGGACTAAATGCCACTGAATTGTATACTTTATCATTTTATTGTTTATTTATTTATTTATTTTTGGCCGCATGGCTTGTGGGATCTTATTTCCCCGACCAGGGATCGAACCCGGGTTCTCCACAGTGAAAGCGCCGAGTCTTAACCACTGGACCGCCAGGGAATTCCCAGAATTGTATACATTAGAATAGCTAAAATGGTGAATTTTATGTTATATGAATTTTAACACACACGCACAATGTGTTAAATGTACAGAATGCTACAGGCTGCCCATAATAGTCAAATAATAGCTAGCATTTTACCGAGGCTTTCTCTGAACGGGTACTAGGCACCTACCCTACAGTATTTCTTTCCTCTCCATCTACAGATGAGAATGCTAAGATTCAGAGGTTCTCTGCCCATGTTACTTCAGTGATAAGGGGCTGGGTAACTCAGGATGTCTCTCCCCCCAGCCCCTCACCAACTCGCGCCTATATCCTAAACCAAGGTTTATGCTATATGCCCACAATTTGCATGTGATTTCAAAAGATTTAGGAGTACAGCCCTGATCCATAACTCCTGATTAAGAATCCCTATTCCAGGGCTTTCCTGGTGGCACAGTGGTTGAGAGTCCGCCTGCCGATGCAGGGGACACGGGTTCGTGCCCCGGTCTGGGAGGATCCCACATGCCACGGAGCGGCTGGGTCCGTGAGCCATGGCCGCTGAGCCTGCGCGTCCGGAGCCTGTGCTCCGCAACGGGAGAGGCCACAGCAGTGAGAGGCCCGCGTACCGCAAAAAAAAAAAAAAAAAAAAAGAATCCCTATTCCAGCCCACCCTGCCAATTTCTCAGTTGACGGAGAAGCTGGCATAAGGCGTAGCCAATAGGATGGCTGAACTCTCATGACGTCAGTGGTCGCTAGGCTTAGGCCTCAGGTCGCGGCTCTGGGTCGGTGGAAATCTGCGGATGCTGAAAGTGACGCAGGTGGCACTGGGCCTTTGTTGTTGGGAGGTGGACAGGCCAAGCAGCCAGGGAGGGTTAATGGGATCCCTCTCCACACACATACTCAAATCCCAGTGGCCAGGAAAAGTTTCTTCCAAGAAACTAAATTTATTAAAGGCAAGAGGGTGCAAAGCACGTTAGACTTAACCCACACCCCTCCGTGCGCCCTCCCCAGGAAGTAAGGTTTAGAGGTTAAGAACGTGGACTTTGCAGCTAGGCTATGGGTTAAAATCTGAACTCTTCCGTTTTCTAGCTGTGTGGATTTGGTTAAAGTGACCCCCTCTCTGAGCCTCAGTTTCCCCATCTATAAAATGGGAATAATAATAGCACTTCGCTCATGGGCTTGTTGGGAGATTAAATAGGACAATTGTGCCTATTTAATCTCCCAACAAGCCCATGAGCGAAGTGCTCATGAGTGTGTCACACTAACCGGGACCAGGCAGTGACCGGGAGCAAAAGGGCACTAAAAGTTGGTGGGGCCCAGCTAGACACACACAGAGGAAATGCGACCTTGCCCTCCGGGCACCCTAACATCCCAGAAGAACAACCACCTCCTCCCAGGAAACTTTGAACCTGCTCCTAAGGCCCGGGAAAGGGAATTAATTCATACCACAAATGTTGTTTAAGAGCTTACTGTGTGCCAGGCCCTTAGGCTGGGATTGGAGATCCAGCAGGGGACAAGAGTGAATACCACACATTGGTAAAATCACTATTACAGATTACATACTTTCTATTGTATATTTATATAAATTATATATTTATCTTTCTTGTAAAGTGTATATATGTATATTATAGTCTGTATTTATATATTATATATTAGTAAGCATTTACATACTTATATACTATTAAGTATACTATGTTTAGGTGTTATATCATGAAGTTCATTTATATTTCATGAAGTGTAATATGTTTCTACATTGAAATGTATATATTTATTGTAAAGTATATACAACTCATATGCGTGTATGTTAAAGATGAGTGCTATGGAAAAAAATGAAGCAGGGAAAGATGATGGAGTATTGGAAGGAAGTGTAATTTTAAATACTGTGGTCAGGAAAAGCCTCACTTAGGTGTCATTTAGAAAACCTTTTTGTTAGGAAAAATGTCAAATGTACAGAAAAGTAGAAAGTACAGTACAGTTCACTCCTATACCCAGGACCAGCATTCAGCAATTTGCCACGTTTACTTCTGTCTGATATTTCTTTTTTTTTTTTTTTTTCGCGGACCTCTCACTGTTGTGGCCTCTCCCGTTGCGGAGCACAGGCTCCGGACGCGCAGGCTCAGCGGCCATCGCTCACGGGCCCAGCCGCTCCGCAGCATGTGGGATCTTCCCGGACTGGGGCACGAACCCGCATCCCCTGCATCGGCAGGCAGACTCTCAACCACTGCGCCACCAGGGAAGCCCTGTCTGATATTTCTATATTTGTTGAACCAGATTAGAATTCATTTCACACGTCTTCACTCCCTCCACCCCCAGCTTCACTTTGTATTTCCAACATTGAGGACATTCTCCTCTGCTATAAATCCTTGTACCACACCTAATGAAATTAACAATTCCCTAATATCGTCTCATTCCCTGCAGAAAGTGGCATTGGAGAGGCCACCTGAAGCAGGTGAGGGGTGAGCCATGAGGGCTTCTGGGGGGAAGAGCATTCCAAGCCAAGAGAACAGCCAGTGCAAAGGCCCTAAGTCTAGAGGGTGCCATATGTGTCCCAGGAACTTGGAGGAGGCTAGTGTGGCTGGAACGGAGTGAGCAAGACAGGAGACGGTGGAATATGAGGGCGAAGACGAGAGGGGCCAGGTGCTTCAGAGCCTTGTAAGCCCACGGTGAGCATGAAAGCTTTTCTAGGACTGAGCCCAGAGCCAGGAAAGAGGCCGGAACAGAAAAGGACCTTGACCTGCTGTAAATGGAAAGAATCCAGGTGACGGGGGTGGCAGCAGAGGCAGGCTGGGGAAAGAAGTGATAGGATTCTGGGTGCAGGTCAAAGGTCAGACCAACAGGATTTGCTGATGTATTAATTCACACCCCTACCAGCCACGTATGAGAGGCAAAAGTGAAATAAAATAGGACTTCTTTCACTCAACGCTGCTTTGTGAGATTTTTTTCTTCATGCTGTTTTGTATTAGTGGACTCATTGAAAACTTGAATTTGCTGCCTGCTGGCAACTATTAACACAGCATTTACATGGTATTTATAGCTATTTACATTGTATTAGGTATTATAAGTAATCTAGAGAGGATTTAAAGTACACAGGAGGTTGCAACCACTGTGGAAAACAGTATGGAGGCTTCTCAGAAAGTTAAAAATAGAACCACATTATGACCCAGCAATTCCACTCCTGGGTATATATCCCCAAAAAACAAAAACACTAATTTGAAAAGATACATGCACCCTGACGTTCATAGCAGCATTATGTATGATAGCCAAGACATGGAAACAAACTAAGTGTCCATCAACAGATGAATGGTGAAACACCTGGTGTTTTCAGTTTTGTTTATATTTTTAGTTTAGTTTAGGGTTTTGTGTGTGTTTTGTTTTTTCATTTTTTTCTTTCCGTTCTGGTGGGGTACTGATTTTTTTACAAATCAACTTTTCATATTTACTAAGTAAATTTGCAGAGCTCCTACAGAAACTTCTATACCCTTCACCCAGCTTCCCTTAACACAAACAAACTAATAACAATGGTGTATTCGTCAGAACCTAGAAATGAACAGTATGATACTATTAACAAAACGACAGGCTTTATTTGAATGTCATCAATTTTTCCACAGTTGTCCTTTCTCTGTTCCAAGATCCATCGAGGATGCTACATTGTATATAGTTGTCCTATGTCCTTAGTTTCCTCCAATTTGTGAGTTTTCAGTTTTTCCTTGTCTTTCATGACCTTGACAGTTTTGAAGGATATTGGTTGAGTATGTTGCAGAATGCCCTTCAGTTTCAGTCTGTCAAATATTTTCTCATGATTAGACTATACAGCAATTTTCCTCTAGTGTGTGTGGGAAGAAATTGGGTGAGGCAGTGTTCTATTGCTTAACCTGGGTGGTGGTGGCTAAGGAGTTTGCTTCATACTATTTCTTAAATTGTACATGGTAGGCTGAAAAATGTCCTTGTAAATGGTATCCAAGTCCTAATTCCTGGAACCAGCAAATGTTACCTTATATAACAAAAAAAGATTATTGCAAATCTGATTAAATTAGTGATCTTGAGATGGGTGATAATCTTAGGTTATCTGGGCAGGTCCTAAATGCAATTACATGTATCCTTATGTGAGGGGGGCAGAGAAATATTTGACACACACAGAAGAGAAGGTGATGTAGAGATGGATCAGAGAGAGATTTGAAGATGCTGGCCTTGAAAATTGGAGTCATGTGGCCACAAGCCAAGGACTGCTGGTAACCATTAAAAACTGGAAGAGGTAAAGAACAGATTCTCCCTTAAGAGCCTCTGGAGGGAGCATAGCCTTGCCCACACCTTGATTTCTTTCTTTCTTTCTTTTTTAAAAAAAAATATTTTGGCCTCACTGCATGGTGCTGCGGCATGAGGGATCTTACTTCCCCCATCAGGGATTTAACCCACACCCCCTGCAGTGGAAGCGCAGAGTCTTAACCACTGGACCGCCAGGGAAGTCCCCATACCTTGACTTTGACCTGGTGATTCTGATTTTGGACTTCCAGGCTCCAGAACCGTGAGAGAATAATTTCTTGTTATTTTAAGGCACCCAATTAATAATACTTTGGTCCAGCAACTTTAGGAAACTAATCTACCATACATTTCAGTTTTATTTATGTAGTAAGTGTTTATGCTATATGTCAGGGTAAAAAGTTTAAAAATTAACCTAACAGCTTTCCCTTTTCTTTCATTGGCAAAAGTAATGTTGACAGTTCTTGTGATAAGGCAAATGGATTTTAACCCCAATGGAACTTTCTCCTGCTGAGTATTTCAAAATATTGATGCTCTAATTTATAACTCAGTCTTGCATAGGTAAAGCAGCCACCTGCTAGCTTGGATGCCATGAAAGGGCAAAATGAATCAAACAGGCAGAATATCTGCTATACCCTGCTTCATTGATCTAAGGGGCGCATTTTAACCTCTGAAATAAGGATGTATCTTTTTTTAATTTATTTATCTATTTTATTTATTTATTTTTGGCTGTGTTTGGTCTTCATTGCTGCGCACAGGCTTTCTCTAGTTGTGGCGAGCAGGGGCTACTCTTGGATGTGGTGTGCGTGCACTACTCTTCATTGCGGTGTGCTGGCTTCTCATTGTGGTGGCTTCACTTGTTGTGGAGCACGGGCTCTAGGTGCGCCGGCTTCAGTAGTTGTGGCACACGGGCTCAGTAGTTTTGACATGCAAGCTCAGTAGTTGTGGCACATAGGCTTAGTTCCTCCACAGCATGTGGGATCCTCCCCAACCAGGCCTCGAACTCAGCAGGCGGATTCTCAACCACTGAGCCACCAGGAAAGCCCCATTTTCCAGTTTTTATTTGTCTGCTAATGTCTTTAGTTTGTCCTCGTTTTTGGAAGTTGATGTGGTTTATATCCAATCTGGGTTTGCAATTCTTTTCTCTCAGCACGTTGGAGATATTATACCACTGACTTCTGGCTTCCACTGTTGCTATCAGCAAGTCCATTGTCAACTGAATTGTCCTTTGTAGGCAAGTTTTCCACCCCCTGGCTTTTTAAGTGTGTCTCCTCTTTGTCTTTGATGTTCTGCAGATCATCTAGGTGTGCGTTTCTTTTATCCTGCCAGGACACGTTGTGCTTCCTGCATCTAAGAAATCACTTGTTTCATCAATTCTTGAAGTGCTCAGCCATTACCTACTTGAAGCTTACTTCTCCCGCATTTCTACCTTTTCTTCTGGAAGTTTATCGGAACTTTTCATTCTACCTTCCATGTCTCTTAATTTTTTCTGCTCTTTTCCATCAACTCGCCTCTCGGTGATGCCTTCTGGGTGATACACTGAGATCTATCTTCCACTTCATGAGATCTCCCTTTTGCTGTTTCTAACCTGCTGTTCGATTCTTCTGAGTTTTTCCCGGCTTCTCATTGCGGTGGCTTCTCTTGTCGTGGAGCACAGGCTCTAGGTGCATGGGCTTCAGTAGTTGCGGCACGTGGGCTCAGTAGTTGTGGCTCACGGGCTTAGTTGCTCCACGGCATGTGGGATCTTCCCGGACCAGGGCTCGAACCCGTGTCCCCTGCATTGGCAGGTGGATTCCCAACCACTACTCCATCAGGGAAGTCACCTGCCTGGTCTTTTAATAATGCCATGGCTTTTTTCATTTCTAATCCTTAAAAAAAAAAAGTCTTTAGACATTAGAGCATGTTCATTTTACAGTAGTTAATATTGTAGGTCTCAAGTTTTATTAGAAAGATAAGCTGTGATTTCAAAATGGACCAAAGGCTTTCAATCGAACTGAAACCCAGACCAAGTTTCTTGGTCTGCTGAGGAAAACAGAAACCACCCCAGGTATTTGTTTATTCATTTAATTTATTGTTTTACTTTTGGCTGCGTTGGGTCTTCATTGCGGTGCGTGGGCTTCTCTTGTTGCCGAGCACAGGCAGTAGGCATGTGGGCTTCAGTAGTTGTGGCATGTGGCTCAGTAGTTGTGGTGCACGGGCTTAGTTGCCCCACGGCATGTGGGATCTTCCCAGACCAGGGCTCAAACCCGTGTCCCCTGCACTGGCAGGAGGATTCTTAACCACTGTGCCACCAGGGAAGCCCCACTCCAGGTATTTAAAATACAGGGAATTCATTAAAGGGAATTGGTTACACACGTGCCAGGAGGCTGGAAGAGTAAACAAGACTTGCCCTCTGACGTAGAGTCAGGAGTGACCCGAAGCAGCTCAAAGCCCTGGGGATGCAGGAATTGGAGGAGTGCTCTCTGCAGGGTAGAACTCAGACCTCTGGGGAGGGGTGTCCAGGCAGCAGGTGCTCTGGCCTGTGAAGGATAGTACCTCTGTCCAAGGAAATTGGAATTCTCCCTGCCAAGGCCATGCAGCTGGCTGTTGCTGGAAGTGCCCAAAGCATCAGGAGCCCTTGTTGCCTGTGGCTGCTGGCAAGATGCAGACTGAAGCTGGAAAAGAAGTTCCTTGGCCCCTTGTCCTGGCTCCCTGTCTCCTGCCAGGTCCTCCCTACCACTCTGGTTAGTTGTCAAAAGGGGTCACAGAGTTGGAAGGTGAGATTCACACTAAAGAGATAGCAGCACAGCCTCCCGAGAACAAACAGAGGGAAAACAGGCTCACTGTGTGCGCAAAATAAAGAGGACATATACCACACATTTAACAGGGAAGGTTCCAGAACAAACAGCTGCTAAATAATAGCCTATTAAAATGATATGATTCTTGGGGCTTTCCTGGTGGCACAGTGGTTAAGAATCCGCCTGCCAATGCAGGTAACTCGGGCTCGAGCCCTGGTCCAGGAAGATCCCACATGCCGTGGGGCAACTAAGCCCGTGCTCCACAACTACTGAGCCCACGTGCCACGACTACTGAGCCCATGAGCCACAGCTACTGAAGCCCGTGCGCCTAGAGCCTGTGCTCTGCAACAACAGAAACCACCGCAATGAGAAGCCCACGCACCGCAACGAAGAGTAGCCCCTGCTCGCCGCAAGTAGAGAAAGCCCGCCTGCAGCAATGAAGACCCAACGCAGCCAAAAATAAAATAAATAAATTTATAAAATGATATGACTCTTAAAACATGTTCTCTAGGCTGTACTACAAAGCTATGACACTCTGAACAAACAGTTGTGGGAAATAAATCAGGATCACCCAAGTCAATTTCCTAACTCATGCAGTCATGGGGTCATAAAGTCTAATTGTCCTGGAACTCAAGCTTGATGAGAATCAATTTAGAAGGGATCCCAGGTCTGAATCTTCAACCATCAAATGGTCAAACTGTTAACTCAGCTGTTAGAGGAGCAAAGACTAACTCTCTTGTAGGTAAGAAATATCACAGGTAAGTATCAAGATTGTTGAATCAAAATCTTTGATCAAAATCGAGGTATTGAAGAAACAAATTTATATTCATGATATAAATATGATATAAATATATTTGTAACCAGGTTACTGTAAGGAAACCGATCAACGTGATAATCATTGTACTCCTACTTGTCTGTCTTTGAAGGTATTTAAAGCATTTGTGAGAATCTGTTATATTAGACTTGCAAAAAATATGATCTAGACTGTATTACTCTGGGCCTCTCTCGCCTCCTGAGAGGGACCGCATTCTGCCTATGGAATGTGTATCTCTCTCAATAAACTTCCTTTCATTAAAAAAAATAAAAAGGATTGTATTACTCTTTTTCTTCTTTTTTTAAAATAAATTTTAAGCTACAGTAACTCTCTCTTTTTTAAAAATATATTTATTTATTTAGGTTGCACCGGGTCTTAGTTCCGGCACACAGCATCTTTGGTGCAACATGTGAACTCGTAGTTGCAGCATGCATGTGGGATCTAGTTCCCAGACCAGGGATCGAACCTGAGCCCCCTGCATTGGAAGCGTAGAGTCTCAGCCATGGGACCACCAGGGAAGTCCCTACTCTTTTTCTTCTCTTCAAGGTTCTTAACTCATTTAAGGGAATCTGAGAGCCCAGATTTGTGTTTGTTGATGAAATTTGCAATCCATGTTCAAATGTTTTGGGAAATCTGAAATTGTGAAACTCACCGCTTGCTATTTTTAGCTGTCAAAGTAGTCAGTGAATGTTTAGAGGAAAGTTGATTGTTTGAAAATTAATTAATCATTACCAAAAAACTAAATAGTTGTGAATATTTGCGCCTGAACACAAAAGCTCTTCTGACGTTAAAAGATCTCATCACAAGGGACTTCCTTGGTGGCACAGTGGTTAAGAATCCGCCTGCCAATGCAGGTGACACAGTTCGACCGTTGGGCGGGGAAGATCCCACATGCCGTGGAGCAACTAAGCCCGTGCGCCACAACTACTGAGCCTGCGCTCTAGAGCCTGCCAGCCACAACTACTGAGCCCATATGCCACAACTACTGAAGCCCATGCGCCCTAGAGCTCAGCTCTGCAACAAGAGAAGCCACTGTACTGAGAAGCACGCACACCTCAACCAAGAGTAGCCCCCTGCTCGCTGCAACTAGAGAAAGTGCACGCGCAGCAGCAAAGACCCAACGCAGCCAAAAACAAACAAAAAATAAATAAATAAAATTAAATCAAGGACCTAAAACTCTTAGAAGAGAGCTTTTCTTAGGGGAAAATCTTCATGACAATGGATTTAGCAAGAATTTCTTGAATATGACAGCAAAAGCACGGGCAACCAAAGTAAAAATAGATAAATTGGACTACATCGAAACTAAAAACTTTTGTACATCAAAGGACACAATCTACAGAGCCAAACTATGGAGTGGGAGAAAATATTTGCAAATCATATATCTAATAAGGAGTTAGTAGTCAGAATACAGAATGAACTTCTACAACTCAACAACAAAATGCAAACAACCTAATTAAAAAATGGGCAAAGGACTTGAATAGACATTTCCCCAAAGAAGATATACATACACATCTATATGATATACATATATAAGATATATGTGTGAAAAGACGCTCAAGGGAACTCCCTGGCAGTCCAGTGAATAGGACTTGGCACTTTCATTCAGGGGGCCTGGGTTCGATACCTAGTTGGGGAACTAAGATCCTGCAAGCCATGTGGCATGGCCATCAATAAATAAAGCAAGCGCTTTGCATTAAAAAAAAAGAAAAAAGAAAAGATGCTCAACATCACTAATCATTAGGGAAATGCAAATCAAATCTACAATATCACCTCACATAAATGTTCACAGCAATTTGGGGTTTTTTGGTAATTAGTTAATTTTCAAACAATCAACTTTCCTCTATATGTTCACTGACTGCTTCCACAGCTAAAATACATCAGTGTAGAGTATAAATACCATATATGTATCATATAGTATATATATGATATATACTATATATACATATGTATATGGAGATTTTATTATAGGAATTGGCTCACATAGCTGTGGAGGTTAAGTCCCACAGTCTCCTATCTACAAGCTGGACGAGGAGGAAAGTGGGTGGTATAACTCATTCTGAGGCCAAAGATCTGAAAACCTGGGAGCCTGGTATCTCAAGGCTTGAGAACCAGGACCTCTGATGTCCAAGGGTACAAAAAGATGGATGATTTTTTTTTTTTTTGCAGTACGCGGGCCTCTCACTGTTGTGGCCTCTCCCGTTGCGGAGCACAGGCTCCGGACGCGCAGGCTCAGCGGCCATGGCTCACGGGCCCAGCCGCTCCGCGGCATGTGGGATCTTTCCGGACCGGGGCACGAACCCGTGTCGCCTGCATCGGCAGGCGAACTCGCAACCAGTGCGCCACCAGGGAAGCCCAAGGTGGATGATTTGGCTCAAGAAGAGCTAGAGAGAATTTGCCCTTCCTTTGCCTTTTTGTTCCATTTGGACCCTCAATGGGTTGGATGACACCTGTTCACACTGATGAGGGTGGATGTCTTTACTCAGACTACTGAATCAAATGCTAATCCCTTCCAGAAATACCCTCACAGACACACCCAGAAATAATGTTTTACCAGCTATCTGGGCATCCTTTAGTCCAGTCAGGTTGAGCCATAAAATTAACCATCACAGGCAATTCCTCAAAAGATTAAAAATTGAGTTACCATATGATCCAGCAATACAATTCTGGATATCAGGGTTTTTTTAAAAGAGATCTTTGTACATTCATGTTCACAGCAGCACTTTTCACAATAGCCAAAATGTGGAAGCAACCTAAATGCCCATTGATAGGTGAACAGATAAACAAAATGTGGTCTATTCATACAATGGCATATTATTCAGCCAAAAAGGAAGGAAATTCTGACATCTGCTACAACACTGGTGAACCTTGAAAACATCTTGCTAAGTGAAAGAAGCCAATCAGAAAATAAGTACTGTGTGTTTCCACTTATACTAGGTATCTAGAGTAATAAAATTCATAGAAGCAGGAAGTAGAATGGTGGTGGCCAGGGGCTGGGAGGAGGGGGGAATGGGGAGTCATTGTAATGGGTACAGAGGTTCAGTTTTGCAAGATGAAAAAGTTCTGGGGGTTGGTTGCATCATAATGGTAATATGCTCAATACTAATGAACTGTACAATTGAAAATGGTTCAGATGGTAAGTTGCATTTGTCCGTATTAGATAATAATTTTATAAAAAAGATCTTGAACAGTCATTTTCCTCTCACGGCTCTACCCTTTAAAGTTATTGCAAGATGGGGTGGGGCGAGCCTCTCTAGCCTTGTCATTCAATACATTTGCTGGCATCTACCATGTGCCTAGTTCCCTTGTGTATTTGGATTATGAGCTCTTTCAAGACTTCCTCTATGATGTAGCTGAGCAGCATCTATCCAGAGAAGCTTTGCTTTGCTTTGCTTTGCTTTAGCCAGAAGCCCTAGAGCTATCACTAGCCCAATATTGATACTATTAATTTCTCAACTTGGGAGTGCCTCCACCACTGAGTTCGATTTTATACCCCTTCCATGTGAGACTGGCCTGGTGGTGACACAGTTTTCAATAGAGAACCATGTTTCTTCCATTGAGACCCCAAATGGAAACAGGAAAATCTCCTTGAACTTTTCTTAGTGTAGTTTGGTGGATTTTTAAAAAAAATTGTGATGGGAGTTCCCTGGTGGCCTAGTGGTTAGGATTCCAGGCTTTCACTGCCATGGCCCAGGTTCAATCCCTGGTTGGGGAACTGAGAACCCACAAGCTGTGCAGTATGGCAAAAACAAACAAACAAACAAAAAATTGTGACGACATACACATAATGTAAAACTGACCATTTTAACTACTTACAAATGGCATTAAGTACATGCACATTGTTATGAAACCACCCCCATCATCCATCTCCAGAACTTTTTCATCACCTCACTCTGGAACTCTGTACCCATGAAACAACAACTCCCCATCCCCCCCTTCTCCTGGCCACCACCATTCTACTTCCTGTTTCTATGAATTTGCCTATTCTAGGTACCTCTTATCAGTGGAATCATACAGTATCTATCCTCGTGTGTGTGGCTTCTTTCATGTAGCAAAATGTTTTCAAGATACATCCATGTTAACATGCTTCAGAATTTCCTTCCTTTTCAAGGTTGAATAACATTCCACTGTATGTGGGTTGGTGGGGTTTCAAACACCAGGCTTTCATTGAAGTTGTGGCCCTTTAAGGTTCTCCTTGAAAATTGTCCCTATCACTGAATCAGCAGATTCCAGGAAGCCGCGTGGTGATTCACACTTTCCACTTGGAGTTTCACTTATTCCTTATGTTTTTTCCCCCCTTCTGTCTCCTCCTTTTCTCTCACCTTTAGCTTTCACCATCTTTCCTTTCCTTTTCTTCCTTTCTTTCTTCCTTCCTTCCTCCCTCCCACCCCCTTTCTTCTTTCTCTCTTCCTTCCTTTCTCTTTCTTCTTTTTTTTTTTTTTTGCGGTACACGGGCCTCTCACTGTTGTGGCCTCTCCCGTTGCGGAGCACAGGCTCCGGACGCGCAGGCTCAGCTGCCATGGCTCACGGGCCCAGCCGCTCCGCGGCATGTGGGATCTTCCCGGACCAGGGCACGAACCCGTGTCCCCTGCATCGGCAGGCGGACTCTTAACCACTGCGCCACCAGGGAAGCCCTCTTTTTTCTCTTTCTTTCTTTTTTTCTCTCTCTTCCTTCTTTCTTTTTTCTTTTCTCATTCTTTCTTTCTCCCTCTCTTCCTTCCTTCCTTCCTTCCTTCCTTTTCTTTCTCTTTCTTTCTCCCTTCCTTCTTTCTTTCTTTTTTCTTTTCTCTTTCTCCCTTCCTTCCTTCCCTCCTTTCAATCTTTCTTTCTTTCTTTCATGGGTAGGATGGGGAGAGGACCTGGAGATTTCTCTTTCTTCTTAGAAGCTCAATGATGCATTTTGAAGGATGTTTGGAAAGAGGCAAGATAGCAATAGGGGCTGTAGCATGGATTTCTTTGGGGTAGGAGTAACTTTTACCTGATATAATTTTGAACTTATGGAAAGTTTCAAGACTCATACAAAGAGCAAGATAGGTGCAGGGGATTAAGGGGTACAAAATACTATGTATACAATATATAAGCTACAAGGATATATTGTATAACACAGGGAATACAGCTAATATTTTATAATGATAAATGACTATGGTGTACACCTGCAACTTATATAATATTGTACATCAACTATACCTCAATTTAAAAAAAGACTTGTAGGGATTTCCCTGGTGGTGCAGTAGTTAAGAATCTGCCTGCCAATGCAGGGGACACGGATTCGATCCCTGGTCCGGGAAGATCCCACATGCCGCAGAGCAACTAAGCCCGTGTGCCACAACTACTGAAGCCCGTGCGCCTAGAGCCTGTGCTCCGCAACCAGAGAAGCCACCACATGAGAAGCCCATGCACCGCAACGAAGAGTAGCCCCCACTCGCCACAAATAGAGAAAGCCCGTGTGCAGCAAGCAACCAAGACTCAACACAGCCAAAAATAAAAATAAATAAATTTATTTTTTTTAAAGATATTTGTACAAAGAACTCCATACATCCTTAACTAGGCTCCCCAATTATCGCTATTCCCACCCCCTTTTGCTTTCTCATTCACCCTCTATGTCTATATATTATTATGTATTTACCTTTCCAGAGATATTTGAGAAAGCGTTGGAGATACCATGCCCCTTTGTCCCGAAATACTTCGGTGTGTATTTGCTAAGAACAAGGACATTCTGTTTAATAACCGCAGTACAGAGATCAAACCCAGAAAATTTTAACATGGATAAATGACTACTATCTAAAGTTCAGAACTCATTCAAATTTCATCGTGTCTTGTTAATATCCAGGATATCACCTGGATTACTCAACGAACTGCATTTCCTTGTGCTGACTCTGGTCTCTGTTCATATACATAGTTTCATCTTTTGCTTGACCTTGACATTTTCCAAGAGTCGAGGCCAGTTGTTCTGCGGACGGTTGTCGATCGTCGACTGGAATTTGTTTGATGTTTCCTTGTGATTAGATTCAGTTTAGGCAGCAGAGTTTCTTAATCTTCCCAAATTCCACCCCTCCCCCCCGGGAGAGCCAGTTGGATAGTAGAAGGTCACAAACAATGCTTTACAAAACCAGCCGACAGTGGAGCCCCATGAACCCTGAAATATGAGTGGGTGAGGCCAAACCAGGGCCAGTACAGGAAGAAAAGGAAATGAGCAAAAGTGCTACGGGGCTTCCCTGGTGGCGCAGTGGTTGAGGGTCCGCTTGCCGATGCAGGGGACACGGGTTCGTGCCCCGGTCCGGGAGGATCCCACATGCAGCGGAGCGGCTGGGCCCGTGGGCCATGGCCGCTGAGCCTGCGCGTCCGGAGCCTGTGCTCCGCAGCGGGAGAGGACCAAAAAAAAAAAAAAAAAAGTGCTATGAAGATTGGAAACTTCCCACCAGTCCTCACTTCTAGAGGAGAGGTTGCCCTCATAGCTGAGGACTTGGTGAGATAATCTGAGAACAACAGCAAAATGGTGTGTGTGTGTGTGTGTGTGTGTGTGTGTGTGTGTGTGTATTATGGGAGTGGGAATTCCCTTGTGGTCCAGTGGTTAAGAATCCGTCTTGCAAGACAGGGCACGCTGGTTCGATCCCTGGTTGGGGATCTAAGATCCCACATGCTCTGAGGCAACTAAGCCCAGGCACCGCAACCACTGAGCCCATGCACTCTGGAGCCCACGCGACACAACTAGAGAGAGAAGCCTGCACGCTGCAACAAAGAGCCCACGCACCGCAATGAAAGATCCCACATGCCGCAACTGAGACCCAAAGCAGCCAAAAATAATAATAATCATCATAATAATAAATAAATATTTTAAAAATTGTGTGTGTGTTTGTGTGTGTGAAGCTTCACAGGCTCCAGTTAGTAATTGGGGTGTGCTGGGGTGGTCTGGGTCCTCAGAGATCTCAGAATTACTCAACGGAATCTCTCTTTTGGAAGAACAAAACTCCATACTTAAAAAAATATATTATTGAAATCTATTGACAGATAATATTGTATAAATTTAAGGTATACAACATGTTAATTTGTACATTTATATATTGTAATATGATTGCTATTGTAGTGATAATTAGCGTCTATCAGGTTACAGAATTATCCTTTCTTTTTAGTGGTTGGACAAAGCTCTATTCTTGTGAAAACGAATGGAAGCAAAACCCAGATTGATTTTGGCAGGAACTCTGGGAGTAAAGGAGAGAAAAGGTTCAGGTACGGCCGGGGGATGGGGGGGGGAAGTAAACAGAGGAGGTATATCTCTCTCTGAAATATTGGCAATGTGGCTATGCTGAGAGGTTGTATTTTTTCGTACTGTATGGAAACAGCAGAGAGTGAACTATGAGAATGATGAGGCTAGGAAAGCTATCCTGGCCACCCCACTCCCTACCAAATTCCTCAATTACTTACACATGAGCAAGAGAAGATGGATTGTGACAACTGCAAATAGAGATGCGTACTGAGTTAAATAGCATCCCCTGGAAATGCCCATCCCCTGGAACCAGTGAATGTGGCCGTATTTGGAAATAGGGTCTTTATCAAGTTAATATGAGATCATACTGGGTTAGAGTGGTACCCTCGTAAGAAGAAACAGACACTCGGGGAGAAGGCTGTGTGAAGATGCAGGCAGAGATAGGAGTGATGTGTCTAAAGCCGAGGGATGCCAAGGATTGTCAGCAACCACCAGAAGCTGGGAAGAAGCAAGGAAGGATCTTCCCCTAGAGCCTTTAGAGAGGGCATTGCCCTGTTGACACCTTGATTTCAGACTTCTAGCCTCTAGAACTGTGAGAGAACAAACTTCTGTTGTTTTCAGCCCTGTAATTTGTGGTACTTTCTTACCGCAGCCCTAGGAAACTAATAAATCCTCATTCCGTTCTCCCACCAGTTGGTGGCAGCCACTAATCTGATTTCTGGCCCTATGAATTAGCCTTTCTCCCAGAATTTTGGATTCAATAGGTCTGGGCTCCAGAATGTGCATTTCTAACAAGTTCCCAGGTGATGCTGATGCTGCTGGTTTGGGGCCACGCTTTGAGAACAGCCACTCTACAGCATGGCCACCCCCCAGCCCCAAGAGCTCACCCTGGAATCTGGACTCTCTGTCAATCA
Organism: Lipotes vexillifer; assembly: GCF_000442215.2. Classification (NCBI taxonomy): domain Eukaryota; kingdom Metazoa; phylum Chordata; class Mammalia; order Artiodactyla; family Lipotidae; genus Lipotes; species Lipotes vexillifer. Next base: position 594,967 of record NW_006790237.1, on the reverse strand, counting down.
ATTCACCTACCAGCTCCCCTTCCCAGACTGGCTGCCCAGTTTGCTGTCAATTTCAAGGGGAAGCTCTTGCAATTCTTTTGGTGCCTGTCATAGTTCCTCACTGATCACACTTTGTACCTCACCCAGTGGAGGCTGCCAGGAGTCAAGTCTAGAAGCATTCAGAGACAAGGAGGAAGATCAGCAGCCCTGTGTCAGGCAGCAACCTCAGAGGATGGTCTTTGGACAAGGGGACACTAATCTGCTTCTACCAGAAAGGAGGCACTACAAGTTAGGAGCTCAGAGTGCTCAGACAGAGTGACAGGTGCTCGTTTGAATACATTTTGCAGGTTCCCTGTCTGATTCCCTCTTTCTGGGTCCCCGCCCCCTGTGGCATTTCAGATTCTGTTTCCAGTGAGAACTTTCCCTTGACTGAGCCAGTCTGGTTCCATCGGAGTGGAAAACTGTATTTTCTACAAGACACAGACCTTCATTTCCTCCAGGCATTGAATCCCTTCCATGACCTTCTGGGACCCACACTTATATTCCTTTTGACTGAGATGTTCCTCTCACTTGGACCTTGGAATTTAGATCAAGGGCTTGAGACCACAGCTCCTGTGAGGCTGCAGTGGTCAGTCAGACACCTGGGGTCCAGCCAAAGCTGACCCACCCCTGTGAAATGTAGTCTAAATCTTTGACTTCAAATCTTTCCTAACCAGGAAATAACTTGCACAGCAATATGGAAATCTAAGTTGTGGAAAGGGAGGAAGATGGGCAACGTGCTCACTGAGATTGGATTCTGTGACAGTCATTACACTCCAAAGTCCATAAGCACCTGGATGGAAGCATTCAGATTCTCAGGTCCTTTTCCTGAGACCCAGGACTCCCAATCTTCAGCCCCTCCTCTCTCAGACCAGGGTGCCCCGGTTCTTATTCCCCTGTTCTCCAGGATCCAGGTGTCCAGTTGTCCAGCCCACTGATCCCTCAGGACCCAAGAGTGTGTTCCTAGAACCAACTACACCCCCAGAATCCAAGAGTCCTTGCCCCAGCACTGAGGACCAAGATGTCTTTCCATTCCTAGTGCTAAATGAACCCAGAAAACTACATTTCCCATGAGGCTGTGGGTCTGCTGTCCCCTGTTATTAAAATGTCCCCTGTTATTGAGTTATGTCAGAGAAATAGTTCCACAACACTAACACAAGGTTGGGGACAGGGGGAGGGGGAGGGAGAGAATAACAAGTTCTGTCCTGTCAAAGGGCAGGGATAGTCCAGAGTCCCTGGGAACAACTTAGTGGAGCAGAAATCTGAGGGCTGGCCAGGGGAGGGGGGCAGAAAGGCTGGGACCTTCCCACAGCCTTGTGGCAATGGCGGGGGGCAAGGGGAGACAAGGAAGCTGACCCCATTTCCTCCCTCAAATACATGTGCTCACTCTGATCCTCCTCTCAGACTCTTTATTATTTCAAGTAAGAAAAAAAAGAAAATAAATAAGATAAATAATACAATAAATAAAGAGGAGACACAGTAAGAAACAGCCTGTGGCTTCAGGAAGTGTAGCTGGGGCTTCGGCCATGTGAAGGTCCCACCATGCTCAAGGGGTCCGAGGAACCCACGTTGGGAGGCTCGGGGGCCAAGATCCCTGGAGGCTCCAGGGGTGGTGGGAGGAAGCCTGGCAGCGGCAGGAAGCGAGCAGGTCCCCGGGGGGCCAGGTCCCAGTTGGAGGAGCGGTGCGGGGGCAGGCGGAGGGGAAGGCCAAGAGCCTCAGACTGGTAAACGTTGTATCCATCCTCAAGAAGCAGCTCCCGGAAGCTGCAGGCCTGGGGGTCGAAGTGGAGCTGAGGATGTGGGATGAGAACAAAGATCAGAGACGTGGGATTCCGGTACACCTTCCTCCTGCAGGAACCCCAGCTCCAACCTCTCCCACACGCAGGGGTGCAGGCCCCCAGCTCTCTCTTCTTTCAGACCACAGAGTCCTGTCCTCCAGCAGGATGTGGGAGTCCCGGGACTCCTGGGGAGCCGGGGAACCCACTCCTTCCTCAGATGCAGAGTCCAGGTCCCCAGCCACTTCCTCAAAACCACAGAAGCAGGCTCTTCCTTTACCCCTAGGCCGTCCCGCCAGGCTCACCTCCTTGCCCTCACTTCACAGAGAAGAATATTCCAGCCCAGGGATCAGTGGAGGCTCTCTAAGACCTGGCAGGGGCATCTGGCATCTGGCTAGCACCCAAGGTCATGTTCACTTTACAGGCCATCGATTCCCAGAGTGACCCTGCACCCAGCATGAGTCAGGTCTGTAGGAGTCTGTGTGGTCAGCATGGGTTACGAGTCACAAGGCTCGGTCTCCCAGGTCATTCTGTCATTCACAGGCTTTGGGACTTGGGGCCGGTGGTGGCCCTGCCTGAGCCTCAGTTTCCTCTTCTTGTGAACATGGATGACAACAGCTGCCCTCTCCAGGGATTGTGGCGAGGTCGGGGCATGCAGAGAGCATCGAGCCGAGCCTGGCCAAGGTCAAAGGTGCAAAACATGGTCCCCCAGCCTGTGAGGGTGGGGAGAGGAAAGGTGGAGCGCAGGGACAGGGGTCCTGGGAACTCACCGATCCATACAGCCTCCCCTCTGGCCCCTGGCACAGGAACCTGGATGTTTTAACTCCCAAGATTTGAATGACCCCTGGCTTTAGGGCTTTCAGCTCCAGAAGACCTGAGAGGAGAAAGTGATCAGCGACTCAGAAGGCCTTTGCCAGCCCCTCTCTCCTCCTTCAGGACCAGGCCCTACCCCTACACTCACTTTCGGGGCTCTGGCGGGCCGTCCCCACCACTGTGCCATCAGCCCTGATCTCCAGGTGGGCCTCCGTCTCCTGGGCGTCATCCGTGTAGAGGTGTCGCTGGCGGACTTGGCCCCCAAATTGGAGGAGGGGGCTGGAGTCAGGAATGGGATGTGCCTGGCAGGCTCCCAGCAGGACAGCTAGCACAGGGACCCACAGTCCCAGGTGCTCGAATTTGGCCTTGTCCCAGCCCATCAATGGTTCACGTCCTCAAGTGAGGTATGGGGTCTGGGCTTTGAAGACCTGAATGGTCTAGATTCTGTTTCAGAGCCTGGTTGTCGGGGAGAGCAGATTCACGATGGCTTCTCTGGTAGCTGAAATGCCTGGGTCCTCTTGCACGTAGATTCACAGCAGACAGGACACCCAAATCTCTTGGGAAGAATGCAGATGCTCCAGAATTTATACCCAGACAGACCCGCCCAATCACCTTCCCGACGCTTGACCCTTGATATTTGACCCACATGGCAGATGCTAGAATTCCACGGTGGCCAGGTCAGCCTGAACGGGTGATGCAATCAGGGGTCCTTCCAGCTGGGGCCCTGGGCTCCTGGGTCTGAGGCATCAGGGGGATAAAAATGTGATGAAGTGGGACCTGAGTGAAAGGGGCTGGGGGCCCAGACCATTTGGTCTGAGGGAGGAGGGAGCTGGGGTTTCAGACTCGTGGGTCTGAAGAAGCAGGAGGCTGGGGGTTCAGGCTCTTGGGTCTGAGGGAGGAGGGGGCTGGGGGCCTGGACTCCTGAGTCTGAGCAGGAAGGGGGCTGGGATCCACCTCTCTGCCTGACTGATGCAGATTGTGTCCCACAACTGGCATTTCTGCACCTCACCTGACTTTTTGGGTTTCTGGGGGTATGACACTGAGGTTCCTTGGTCATTAAGAAAGCAGCAAGTGCCACATGATCCAAGCGTTCTCCTCGAGGACACAGGAGTCCTGGTGTGGGAGCTTCAAACCAACCTGCTCACAAATCCCAGCCCAGGCACTCATACACCAAACATCCCGGCCTCCTCCTCCTGGACCCTGATGCAATCCTGATGTTTCTTTCACCAGAGAAGCTAACCAAGATCAGACCGGTGCCCTCAAAATAGCCTGGGGAAGTGGGGGAGGGTGAGAATCTTTGACTCAGAGTTGGCAACTGACGCAGGCTCAGGGGGGAGAAGTTAGACCCAAGATCCCAAAGGGAATGAGGGGTTGGGCAATTTCCTGGAACCTAAGCGTGCAAGAGTCTGAACACCAGATCTGAAGGAGGCGGGTGACTGGAGGCCCGGACTTCTCATTCTGAGGAGGGGGCTGGGGGCTGGGAATCCTGGGTCTGGAGAAATTATGATCAGATCTCTGGAGAGTCAAGTCCAATTCCTGGGTCTTTGCTTTCTTGAATGGTGGTAATGGTCAGACCGCTCGGGCCAGGCTGGGGCTTGGTGGGAGGAAGCCTCGGTGGAGGGAAGCCGCCTCGGGTCTGCAGAAGAGGGAGGCTTTTGCTCCTCGCAGGGTCTGCCTCGGCCTCCGTGGAAGAGAGTTTCTTTTCCACTTCTGCTTTCTCTGTTCCCGTCCTCGGGAGAGGCGGGACGTTCGCTTCACCGTCAGGTGCCTGACGCTAGGGTTCGCTCAGACGGAGAGACTGGGAGCCGGGACTCTCGAATTTGCGGGTGGATGGGGCGGAGGGGGGATCGGCGGCCGCTGG
>NW_006790237.1:589622-590059 GCF_000442215.2 Lipotes vexillifer | reverse complement strand
CGCGGGGACACGTTCCCGCCAGAGGCTCTCACGCCGGGACTCAGAGCCGGCGGAGGCTTTGCACCCGCCCACGGAGCAGCCAGGTTAACAGGTTCTCCACGGGAGGACGCGACAGGGGGCGGAAGCCGCTGGGCCGTGGCCGGACTCGGCGCATCCTGGCACACAGGGCGGATGGCGAACCCAGAAACTGGAGGGGAAGAGGAAGAGGTCGAAGTCCAGCGTTGCAGCTGGGCGCTAGATCTCGGTGTCCACGGAAGGATGGGCTGCTAGGAGGCCAGGTAGGCTGCCCCTCGCTGGCCGATGTCAGGCAGGAGGGGGGCTGGGGCGTGGGTCTCCTGGTCCGGGGGAGGGCAGACGGCGGGGGCTGCGGCCCTAGAACTGGGTGCTGGGGCTCGGCGCCAGGGAAGGGGCGGGGCTCCGCCTCCGAGCTACCTCCC
>NW_006790237.1:585788-589554 GCF_000442215.2 Lipotes vexillifer | reverse complement strand
AGCTACCTCCCGGCCGGGGCGGGGCGGGGCGGGGCTGGGATCCTCCGGACAGCGTCCCCTCTCCTACCTCCCCTTCCCGAGCCCTCGCAGCCAGTCGGGGGAGGCGGCGTGGAGGGGGAGGGCTGTCGGGCCTGGGAACCTGGAGTCCAGGGTTCCGGGGGCCGCCGGATGTGGGCTGCACTTCGGGCCGGAACGCTCCGTTCACGCCAAGCTGACTGTGGAGCTCAGGTAAGTGAGAAATGCAGATGCCTCGGACCCGGGAATCGGGCCTTCAGTCCCAGGAGGCGCTCCGCCAACCTCTAACCCCCTGTGACCTCCAGGAGCCTCCTCCACCCCGAGCCCCAACTCCTGCTTCTCCAGGAAACAAGATCCCCCATCCAGGCCTGGACCTCCAGCCTCTCATGTTCTACTTGGCCTGTTGCTTCCTGCCACCTCCCTGGTGGACACTGCCCCTCACACACAGGTTCACTGAGAAAGGAGTTGGGGGAACACTGTCCAACGTCAGTGGACCTTACTGCCTGGGAGAGTGAAATTCCAAGATGTGAGGACAAGGTGGTGGGACCTGGACCATTACTGTTTTGGAAACCACTCATTTTCACCATCTTCCATCTGCCGAGATTCCAAGCCCTTAGCTTCTCCTAATTCAGATCCAGGAGCCCTGATCCCCTTTTCCCTCAGACCCAGGTCTCCAAACCCAGAGTTTCCTCATTCTCTCAGGCCTCTCCTCCTTGACATTCATTCTCAAGCTTCGAGTATCTCGTAATTCACTTTTTCTTCCCTTGCAGCCATGTGGGCACCCAGGCTCCATCACCTCTGTCTGACCTTCCTGCTAACCTGTGTTTTTACCTCAGTCTTCTTTCTCCACATCCACCAAGACCTCTTTCACAATGGCTTAGGCCTGTCTGCCCTATGCCCAGACCGTAACCCAGTGACATCCCCTGTGGCCATCACCTGCCTGTCGGGCACACCCATAAACCCCAGCGCCTCTTTTTCCTGTCCCAAGCATCCCGCTTCCCTCTCAGGAACCTGGACTATCTACCCAAACGGCCGGCTTGGGAACCAGATGGGGCAGTACGCCACGCTGCTGGCCCTGGCCCAGCTCAACAGCCGCCAGGCCTTCATCCAGCCTACCATGCACGCCACCCTGGCCCCCGTGTTCCGCATCACCCTGCCCGTGCTGGCGCCTGAGGTGAACAACCGTACGCCTTGGCGAGAGCTGGAGCTTCACGACTGGATGTCGGAGGAGTACGCCCAACTGAAGGAGCCCTGGCTGAAGCTCAGCGGTTTCCCCTGCTCCTGGACTTTCTTCCATCATCTCCGGGAACAGATCCGCAGTGAGTTCACCCTGCACGACCACCTTCGGCGAGAGGCCCAGAGTTTACTGAGTCAGTTTCGGCTCAGCCGCACGGGGGGCCGCCCGAGCACCTTCGTGGGTGTCCACGTGTGCCGTGGGGACTACCTGAAGGTGATGCCCTATCACTGGAAGGGTGTAGTGGGTGATCGCGCTTACCTCCAGCAGGCTATGGACTGGTTCCGGGCCCGGCATGAAGCCCTGATCTTTGTGGTCACCAGCAACGGCATGGAGTGGTGCCGGAAAAACATCGACACCTCCCGGGGGGATGTGATCTTCGCTGGCGATGGGCAAGAAGGTGCCCCCAGCAAAGACTTTGTGCTGCTCACACAATGCAACCACACCATCATGACTATTGGCACCTTCGGATTCTGGGCCGCCTACCTGGCTGGTGGAAACACCATCTACCTGGCCAACTTCACCCTGCCTAACTCCAGCTTCCTGAATATCTTTAAACCCGAGGCCGCCTTCCTGCCTGAGTGGGTGGGCATTAATGCAGACCTGACTCCACTCCAGACATTGGCTGAGCATTGAGCAGCAGGGAGACTTTCTGAAATAGTCTGATCAACCTAGGGCCAGTGTTATGTATCTCTGGAAGCCCAGCAGCTTCTGGAGAAGCTGGTGGTCCTGCAGCAGGTGGACATCCATTTCTAGAGTGATTCTAGTTGGCTAGACTTGGAGAAAAAGGGGGGCTGGCTTTCTGCAACTGCTGGAACATTCTAGAATCAATGGAAGATCTTTTCATGATGGCTGGCAATGTCTGCAGAAGCTCATGGCGGTTCTAGAAGGCACCTGTTCTTCCCAGCCCATATCCAGAGTACTTCTAGATCACTGCCCCACCAGGAACAGGGAACTCCCTGTTCCATCATTGACCATCCTGGTCTTTTTGAGAAGAGATATTTCTCTTCCCTGGGTCATCAGGACAGAAGGAACTCATGGATGTGCTATAGCAAGCACTCACCAACTTCCCTTCTGTGTTTCTGGAATGATTCCAGAGGAGGGATTTTTTCCGGAGAGGGTCAGCTCTAATGCCTGTAAAGAACCCTGTGGGGACCTTCCAGAGGGCTTGGGATTCTGGAATTCCTGATTACCTCGGCAAAGGATCTAACAAAGGTAAAACCAGCAGCCCAACACCTCACCACTGCTAGAAAGGTTGATGGACGACAAACTCTCTGTAGCTGGGGCAGTTTGTGTGACAACTGGAACTTTACCCAACATTTCAGCCCCTGAAAAACCACAGATATGCTAAAACATGGGAGGGGTGGGGGAAGGGATGCTGCTGAATGCTTCAGCTTAAGGACCAAGGCTCTGCAGAGATCTAGGGACACCTTTTTTTTTTTTTTTAAGCTCAAAACTGCCAAAGGTAGACATGCACATCTTGGCTACAAGTTCATGTTGCTTTACCCAATTAAGGAATTTTCCTCCTCTGCAGCTGGCCTGCTGGGGAGTGATGGTGTAACAGGGAAGAACAAAATCTGACTCCATGTTGGATCTGTTTCTTTTATGTTAACTTTTGCTTTCCCTTGCTTTTGTTACTATAATCACTAAAAGGATGCTATCTATAGCTATAAGCATACATAATGGTCTGCGTGGGGAACCCTGCCCCTCTGACTGAATGTTAAACCAAAGTGCCTTTGTTCAGCTCACAGGGAAACATCCTGCCCGTCCACCCATGAAGGACTGCAAGAAAGAAGAAATTAACACACCCCCTCCCCGATGCTGGCCAAGCCAGGAGATGTTTTGCAAGACTTATGGCCTTTTTACTTTACTTCCTCACATCCTCCCCCTCTCTGTTCTATAAAAGAAACTAGCATCCAGGCCTCATAAGATGGTACTCTAGGACACTAGTCTGCCCTCTTCTCAAACACCCGGCTTTCTGAATAAAGTCACTGTTCCTTGCCTCAACACCTCATCTCCCAATTTATTGGCCTGTCATGCAGCGAGCTTGGACTCGGTAACAATGGGGTTGATTTACTGAAAGTCAGCTGGCGTAAGGGTGCCCTGTGGGCTTGCAGAAAGCTGCAGGTATTGTGCCCCTTGCCAACCACTCTCTGCCCCTGAATTCACAGAACCTCTAAATCTGACTTTGGGTAAGTCAGGGATGAAAGAATCAGAAGGTATGCAGACCCAAGACTGGTCTCCAACCCAGGCAGGAGCACAGGGTCTGGCCAAAGAGGATGGGATTCTTGACTCAGATTTCAGGACTCCCTTGGGGCTTTTTGAAGGAAGCGAAGGTAGACACTTTAATTACAGAGTTGTCTGAGAATTTAAGCCCTTTTCTAGTCTTCTCAGAGAGTTTTGGAGGACCAGTCCCTACTCAGCTGCCATAGGTGGGAGAGAGGGAAGTATGAATTAAAAATCCTCATCATCGGGCTTCCCTGGTGGCGCAGTTGTTGAGGGTCCGCCTGCCGATGC
>NW_006790237.1:580269-585472 GCF_000442215.2 Lipotes vexillifer | reverse complement strand
GGTATGCGGGCCTCTCACTGTGTGGCCTCCCCCGTTGCGGAGCACAGGCTCCGGACGCGCAGGCTCAGCGGCCATGGCTCACGGGCCCAGCCGCTCCACGGCATGTGGGATCTTCCCGGACCGGGGCACAAACCGGTGTCCCCTGCATTGGCAGGCGGGCTCTCAACCACTGCACCACCAGGGAAGCCCTCTGCAGGTTTTTTTGAGTCTCGTGTGCATGAGGGTGTGTGTAAGTGAGTAGGAGTAAAGGTGTGGAGCTTCCGGGGACTCTCACTTCTCACGTCTTGGGATACTGTTCCTGCTCTCTTGTTAGTGCACTTGTGTGAGTTATGGTCTCAGAGACCCAATTCCTTTCTCGGACTCTCAGCACTGGCCTCCAGACCTCTCTTTCCCCTGGGACCTCGGCATCCAGCCCGAGGCTGAAGAAAGAAGGCGGAGGGGTGGATGGGGGAGTGAGCAAAGATTATAATTTAAAAAAAAAAAAGTTTTTTGGCCGCGCAGCTTGGCATGCGGGATCTTAGTTCCCACACCAGGGATCAAACTCTAGTCCCCTGCAGTGGAAGCGCAGCCTTAACCGATGGACCGCCAGTGAAGTCCCACCATTATAATTCTTGAACTACATTTCCCATAAAGCTATGGGGTTGTCTGCAGTAATCTGCTACGGAGAGACCCCAGGGCCTTCTGGGAGTCGTAGTCCTAGGGCTAGAAAGGAGCACTTCCCACGTTTTCGTGGCTAGAGGACAGTGTTTCCCGAGGGCCGGGGTCAGCTAGCCAAAAGCCTGGGTCCTGGGGCCCAGAGAGAGGCGGAGATTGAAGGCCAGAAGCCCTTCCCTTAACTTGGAAACCAGAGCCCCCAGGGTAAGTCCCCTTCGGGAGACGCTGGGAAAGTTCTAGTCTGAAAAGGGGGCTGTGACATCATGGAGCTGTGGGCGGGGCCTCCTTTTATTGCGGTCCAATCAGGCTAAGAGTTAGGCTTCTGGGCGGGGCCAAGGAGACCTCAGGGAATATCTCTTGGGAATTTGGGGCCCTGCGTGGGTAGCCGGAAGGCAGAGGCTTGGGAGTTCTTATTAGTAAGGGGCGAACCGTGGCTGTGACCCCCAGTTAAAAACTGTCTATACCACGCAACCAGCCTCACCCTCACCACCCTCCTCCGCCAAAATCTTTAATTTTAGTCGTGGGAAAAAGAGTGGAAGGAGTGGCCTGTTCTTTCTCTCTGAAAGCCCTCAGAACCTGGACTCTTCAGCGAACCCTAGTGTTGGAAGGTACAACAGTCAGGAGTCAAGGTCGGGCTGCGGCTGTTTAGAGTGCTTCGGGACTCCTCGATTTTCTAATGAGAAGTGTGCGCCCTGCAAATTGGGGCTCCCATTAGTCTCGGGGAAGGGTTTCTCTCCGTTTAGCGTTCACCTTCTCGGTTTGGGGTAAGAGGAGCCTCCCCGGAGTTCGGCGCGAACTGCGCGCTCTGGCCGCAATGGGGCCGCTGCGGCTTACCCTCCTGGTGGCGGCTCTGGCCGGCTGCCTGCTTCCTGCCCGGGGCTGTGTCATGTGTGATCCAAATGTCGTGGAGGCGCTAAACTCCTTGGAGACGGATTACCTGCCTGGCCACCTGGAGGCCAAGCATCATAAAAACGTGATGAAAAGGGTAAAGCAGGCAGTGGAAGCTTTCAAGGACCTGCCGATTGACGAGGATTCCTATATGGGGGTCGTCGGTGAGGGCGGAGTGCGACTTCTGGGTCCTGGGAAAGGAGGGGTCTGGGGCTAGGATTGCTGGGAGGTGCTGGGGAGAAAGGGCTGGAGGTACAGTCTCCTGGGTTCGGGAATGGAGAAGGCTGGGATGCAGATTCTGGGGTTCCCCAGGGCTGGCAAATACTGTTCTCCCTACCTTTTATCCTGCAGTTTTATTCCATATGTAATAAATAAGACTACAACTCCCAGAAGGCAACGGCGTGGGTTAATCCCTTTACCAGGCCAATCCTTGCCCATTGGCCCCATGGGTGTTGTAGTTTCTAAGACTAGGTGAGCCAATGAGACAGCAATGCTTGGAATCTGGGGTTTATCTCCCCCCACAGATGAGGCCACACTGGAAAAGGCAGCTTGGAGTTTGCTGAAGGATCTGAAACGCATCATGGACAGTGATGTAAAAGGTGAATGCACAGAGCGGGCAGGAGAGGGCTTCCAGAAACTCAGGGAAGTGATTGCGGGTGACACCTGGTCTGGTGGTCAGGTACTGGACTCTGGAACCAGACAGCCTAGGTTCAAATTCTGGCTCTGCCGGTTTCCTAGCTGTGTGGCGTTGAGCGCTTTGTCACCTCTAAAATGGAAACCATAACAGAGCCTTCATCCCAGTTGTTGCTTAGCCCAGTGGCCAGCATTACGTTAAGTGGTCATTAAATTTTATTGTCTTACCCTGAGAACACCCAAAAGCCAGGCTCTGCAGGCAGAGGTCAACTTCCTGTACCTCACATCTGGGAGGAGCAGGAGGGTGGGGGTGGGGACTACTCTGCATCATCCTGCTTCTTCCCAGGTGAGCTCTTCGTGAAGGAGCTGTTCTGGATGTTGCACCTGGCAAAGGATAATTTTGCCAGCTACGCTGCTCAGTTTCAAAAAGCGGGTGAGAGAAGATGGGAGTCCGGCATCTCAGCCTTCTCTTTTCACAGAGTCCAAGAGGCCCTGACCCCAGCCTTCTGCTTCTCCGAGTCCCATCCATCAGCTCTCCCAGCCCCTTCCTCCCTCAGACCCAGGGGTCCAGACACCCTACCTAGTCTTTCCTTCCTGGAACTCAAGAACCCTAGCCCTAGCCTGTTCCTTCACCCCCTCTCTCATCCCCTTTAACGTAGAAATCTGATTTTTTTTTTTTTTAATTCTTTCTACCGAGGCAGCGTTTTGTCCCAACAAGTGTGGTGAGTCCGGATTATGGGAACTGGTCCTCTATCCCTCATCCCTGCCCCGTGAATACCCAGCCTCCGTCTTTTGGGTCTGTGTGTTTTTTCATTCTCTGCGTGGAGAGGTTCCTGGGTCTCCTGTATTCCTTTTGCACCTCGGATTTCTTGGGAAGCGGGCATATACCTTTTGCACTCTTTACTGATCTTGGTTAGACCGGCTTCCTACAGGGCTGTGTTCTAGCCCAGCCCCGCAGGCCGACCTCCTCAGGACTCGGCTCTTGAGCCCACCCCAGCCCTTGGCCCTGCCCTCTCTTCTTAGCCCCTCCTCTTAGTGGGAGAACCCAGCCTCGAACCTGCCCCTTCAGGTTTGATGTTGCAGCCTCTGATCTGGTGCAGTACCTGCCAGAAGCAGGTTCACTCTTGTCGAAAGTCCTCGAATTGCGGAGGTGAGAAAGCTGGGACCAGCCGGAGGGGTTGGCGCAAGAGGGGCGGAGCCAGAGGAGAGATCAAGAGTCTAAACAGGTCGGAGACTGGAGACAGCCAACAAGAAAAGGCTGGGCGAGACCAAGTGGAAAGGGGTTGGGAGAGGGCCCAGAACCGTGAAAGAGCATCCCACAGTAACCCCCTATCCACAGAGCGCAAAGTCAAGGTCCATCAGATGGAAGATATGATCCTGGACTGTGAGCTCAACTGGCATAAAATCTCTCAAGGCCTGACCGATTACAGCTTTTACAGGGTGGGGCCCTCCAACTCCTGTTACCCTTGAACTCCATCAGGCTTGCATTGAGCCCCCTGGCCCCTGTATCCACAGGCCTGCACCCATAATGCCCATCACCCATGACCTACCAAGTTTGGCTTCTCCTGATCCCCTGGGACCCCATGCCCTGACCAGTACACCCTGGACTCCCATCTTCCCACTGAAGCCCCATGATCTTCTCACCCCTGTACTCCCCAACCCCTGAATTCCCCAGGCCTCTGTGACCCCTTGAGCTTGGGTTTAGGTTTGGGGGAACAATTCTGAGACACTGATGTCCAAGGGGAAGGAGCCCACGCTGACCAAGACCATGGTGCGTCCAAAGGATGCAGGCACCTATCGCTGCGAGCTGGGCTCTGTGCAATCCAGTCCAGCCACGGTCATCTATTTTCATGTCACAGGTCAGTGCTGGGGAGTTGAGAGAAGTGGGATTCAGGGTCCTGGTGGTGGTGGTGGGGCGGCTTCAGGGGAGTGGCCTGCTTCAGGGGCGTGGCTTATGGGGCATAACTTCCCATCGGGGTGTGGTTTCAGGCCACGAGGGTATGGCTTCCTGTCCTGAGTGTGGCCTCTGGCCACTGGGCCAGGGCTCCCTTGTGGGTGTGTTTGGGCTTCACGCAGTTGGAGGCGTAATTATGTCCCAGAGGGCCTGGGTCCTGGGGCAGGTTACTGTGGGGAGAGCTTGCCTTGGCCTTGGCAGGACCTTCGCGCCCTCCCAGGACTGCTCCTTAACCCTGTTCTATCAGTATTGCCCAAAAGAATCGTGGAGGAGATACCATCACCAAACACTGAAACCAAGGATGAGGTGGCCCCAGGTGAGGTGACTTTGGATCGCCCCCAGACGGCCACAACCCTCCAGTCACAGTCTCCGAAGCCAGAGAAAGTGCTGAGAAGCCGCCTGGTCGGGCTGCTGATCTGGGGCTTTGTCGTGCTGATAGCCAGCGTTGCCACCGTGTGAGCCGCCCACTGAAGAAGGCAGGGCTTGGAGCGAGGGGCGGGGGCTTCCAACTACCTAATACAGAAGGGGTCTCCAGCCAAGGAACGCTGAGAGCCGGACTTCCTCTGGGAGCGGGGCTTACCTAGGAGGGCGAAGCTTGGATAATTGCTAGAATAAGATCAAACATAGGGAGGCCGAGAGGGGTGTTCCTCCCTCATTAGGACCTAACCTTGTTTCTGCTATTTGTACCCCAACCAGGATACTTTTATCTCGGTCTGGGAAAGTGATCGATTTCATAAAGTCCTCCTGGTTCAGCACTGGCAGTGGAGCTGCTCAGGACTATGAGGTTTCAGAAGAAAAGGCCAAAGAATCAAGGAGAAAATAAATATTTATCTGGTTGTCTAAGTATCTGACTCACTCCTCCGGACTGATTCTAACTTTTGGTTCCCCTAGGGAAGCCTGGGGATGGTCTTCTGTCTGAGGGAGGAGGGGCTGGGAACCTGGTCCTGTGGGTCCTGGAAGGGGCCAACTGGCTGCGATGTAATTCCAGAATCAAGGAGTGGGGCCGGGCCAGCCGTCCCCAGGCCTCCTCCCCCAGGCCCGGTCCCCTCACAGGACGCCCCCTCCCCGCTCTTC
>NW_006790237.1:578422-580204 GCF_000442215.2 Lipotes vexillifer | reverse complement strand
CCCGTCACAGGCCGCCCCCTCCCGGCTCTGCCTGCCGGTTTCCTCTTGCCTTTTCCTGTCCCCCACCCAGTGCTGGGAGCTGGGGCAGAGGCAAAGGCTGAACAGGAGCAGCGGGGTCAGGAACCAACCAGGGCAAGCGGAGCCAGGGCCCCCGGGTGCTGCCGGGACCCGAAGCAGGGTAAGAGCTGGGGACCCAGGAGTCCAACACCCTCCTCCCTCAGACCCAGGAGTCAGTCCCCAGCCACCCCCCATCCCAGCAACCAGCAATCCGGGCTCCCATCCCCTCCTCCGCCCAGATTCTGGAGTCTGGGTCCCAGACCCCTCCTCCCTCCGACTCAGGAGTCCAGGTCCCCCTTCACCCCATCCCTACCTCTCAAGGCCTCAGGAGCCGGGGCTTTATCCACCCTCCCGTAGGGCCATGCTATCTGGTGAGCGGAAGGAGGGCGGAAGCCCCCGTTTTGGGAAGCTCCATCTCCCAGTGGGCCTGTGGATCAATTCTCCCAGGAAGCAGCTGGCCAAGCTGGGTCGACGCTGGCCCAGCGCTGTCTCTGTCAAGTGAGTGCCCAACTCCTCACGGCTCCTGCCCCTGCCCCACCTGCATCCCATCTGTCCCTGTTGATGACCCAGTCCCTGCACTGGGTAATGCCAGGGAACCGGAAAGAGTTGGCTCCAGTTCCTGTCCTGAATGGGCAAGTGAGATGGCAGGCGGTAGCGGACAGTGGGCCCCAGTGATATAGGGTCCGGTGAGGGAAGTGCTGGGCCTGGAGATGGGCTTAGGCCAGTGGACACGGGGATAGGGACACAGTAGGAGTAGCGGTTTGGTTCACCTTCCTCCTCTCCCTGCTCACCTCTTGGAATTTCCTTCTGTGGGACTCGCCTTTATTTATTTTCTCTCCTTCGCTCTCTCTTTGCCTCTGGCCTCTGCCCACGCCACCCCCCATCTCTATACACCCCGCGTCTCTCGTCCTTCTGTGGGTGTTTGTCCCCCACTATCTCTGGGTGCTGTCCCTCCCTTTCTGGGTCTCTGTCCCTCCCCGCCCCCCCACTCTGGGTCTCTGCCCACCTCTCTCTTTCTCTAACCCCTACCCCCGTCTCTGCATGTCTTTCTGGTTTTCTCTCCCGTGTCTCTGCTCGCCGGTGGGCTCCCAGGTCTTCGTCTTCAGACACGGGGAGCCGCAGCAGCGAGCCACTGCCCCCGCCGCCGCCGCACGTGGAGCTGCGGCGAGTGGGCGCGGTCAAGGCGGCCGGGGGAGCCTCAGGGAGCCGTGCCAAGCGCATCTCTCAGCTCTTTCGGGGCTCGGGGACCACGGGGTCCGGTGGCGCGGGAGCCCCCGGGACTCCGGGGGCCGCGCAGCGCTGGGCCAGCGAGAAGAAGCTGCCGGAGCTGGCGGCGGGCGTGGCCCCCGAGCCGCCACTGGCCGCCCGCGCCACGGCGCCCCCGGGGGTCCTCAAGATCTTCGGCGCCGGGTTGGCTTCGGGCGCCAACTACAAGAGCGTGCTGGCCACGGCGCGCTCCACGGCGCGCGAGCTGGTGGCCGAGGCGCTGGAGCGCTACGGTCTGGCCGGCAGCCCCGGCAGCGGCCCCGGCGAGAGCAGCTGCGTGGACGCCTTCGCGCTGTGCGACGCGCTGGGCCGGCCCGCGGCGGGCGCCATCGGCAGCGGCGAGTGGCGGGCGGAGCACCTGCGAGTTCTGGGCGACTCGGAGCGCCCACTGCTGGTGCAGGAGCTGTGGCGGGCGCGGCCCGGCTGGGCGCGGCGTTTCGAGCTGCGCGGCCGCGAGGA
>NW_006790237.1:568004-578412 GCF_000442215.2 Lipotes vexillifer | reverse complement strand
GGGCGGGTGGGGTGGGGAAGCCGGATTCTGGGGGCGGGGCCTGATGATGGGTGGGTGGGACTTGGGGCGGGGCCATGGTGGGCGGGGCCTGAGGGACTGTTGGGACAGGATGGCGGGCGCCGGGGGAGGGGTCCGCGGGACGGGGACTGCGCGGGACCTATAGCACTGGGTCTAGGGGAAGGCGGAGGTGGGGCAGGACCTAGGTCAGCCAGATGGCCTAGGCCCGAGGACTTTGCTCTTGGGATAGGTGCAGAGTTGATGGGCGGGGCCTGCGATGCTGGGGAGGAGCCGCGGAATGGAGTAATAGGAAGGCAGAGGTATAGCGCGGGGCAGATGAGTGGTCCTGATGGCAGATGGCCTCTCAGTAGTAGGCTGAATTGGCTCGTGAGGGGCAGGGCCTATGTGGATGGAAGCTAGAAGGGGGACGCGCTTGGAAGGTGAAAAAATGGGCTATTAGATCAGGGCCTAAGAAAGGGCGGAGCTTCAGAAGGGTGGGCCTTGGACCAGGTGACCTTAGGCTGGGTTGGCTGCAAAGCCTGAGTGGGGGCTTGAGGGTGGTTCACGGGAAATGAAGCGGTATTTGTTTTGGCCAACGACCAGGCTACTTGGGGGCCTAGTATTTGAGAAGGCCCGGCCTGGAACAGGAGGTGCGCCTGTGATGAAATAACAAAGGAGGGGGCACAGTCTGGCAGGGGTGGGGCTGGGCTCACAAAGATAGTGTCTGCTCAGGGAGCCTTCTCACAGCTTTTCTGTTCCCGAGACTCCCTTTGAGAGATAGAGTGGTGTAGCAGTTACACTCATGGGCTTTCTTCGCCGGTTAAACACAGCAAAATCCTAGGCGAAGATTCAATGATATAATGCATATAAAGGGTTGTAGCACAGGGCTTGGCACATAGTAGTTGCTAAATAAAGAATGGCAATTATAACCATCATTGTCTTTTTTTCTTTTCCTTTTTTTTTTTTTTTTTTTTCCAAAAAGCATTCACTGAACACCTTCTGTGGGCCACACACTATTTAGGGCCCTGGCGGAATATGGTGGGGACATTGACAAGTTCCCACCCTTCTAGATTTCACAGCCCAGTGAGAGAAACATCAGTTCACTCATTCAGCTCATTTCCACTGGGCACCTACTAGATGCCAGGGCTGTGTGTGACAAAGTTCGGAGTGCCAGTGGTGCCCTTCTCTGCTTCGACTTGGAATGTCAGGGAAGGGTGTTCAAGAGGAGGTGGTTTCTGCTTTCCTTGGGGCAGTATCTTCTCGGTTCTTCGTGAACAGTTCTAGTGCCTAAAACAGTGCCTGGCACATAGTAGGGGCTCAAAAAATATTAACTGAAAGAATGAATGAATTTATGAGCTGAAATTACAAGATGGGTAGGAGTCAAGCAGGAAGTGTGTTCCAGGCACAGGGAACAGCATATGCAAAAACCTAAATGTGGGAAGCAGCCTCACCTCTTTGCAGCCAATTGTCTCTTTAGAATCTCTCGCTCTTTCCAGTCTCTGTCTCATCTTTCTCCATCTCTCTCGGCAGGCACGGGCGCCCCCTCGTGGCGGCCACAGAAGAACCGCTCCCGCGCGGCGTCAGGTGGGGCGGCGCTGGCCAGTCCTGGCCCGGGGTCGGGGTCAGGGCCCTCTGCTGGGTCCGGGGGCAAGGAGCGCTCGGAAAACCTGTCCTTGCGGCGCAGCGTATCGGAGCTCAGTCTGCAGGGTCGGAGGCGGCGGCAGCAGGAGCGCAGGCAGCAGGCACTTAGCATGGCCCCAGGGGCAGCCGATGCCCAAATCGGACCTGTAGACCCCGGCGACTTCGATCAATTGACCCAGTGCCTCATCCAGGCCCCCAGCAACCGCCCCTACTTCCTGCTACTGCAGGGCTACCAGGACGCCCAGGTAAGCGCAACCAATCCTAACGAGAGAGACCTATGCCCCAACCTTCGGTTGAATGGGCGGCAAAACTACAACTCCCAGAATCCCGTGGGTCGCGTTAGTCTCATGTATGTTGGAAGGTATGGTCCCAGCCAGGTTCCAGAGTAGGAAATAATATCAGAGAAGAGAATGGGAGTGGTGGAGATAGATGTCGGAGAAGGATTTCACTGGAGGGGCAAGTAGGCGATGATTCATTTCTTTCAAAGTTGGGAGAAAGCAGTATCTTCCTCCAGGGAGAATGGGAGAGCCCACTTTATTTTATATTTTATTTTATTTTCCTATGCTGTGCGACTTGCGGGATCTCAGTTCCCCGACCAGGGATTGAACCCGGGCCACAGCAGTGAAAGCCCGGAATTCTAACCACTAGTCCATGCCTAGCCGTAACTCCTGGGAGAGCCTATTTTAGAAAGATCTTCTTGGAGGCCTCTCTTTCTTGAGGGAGAGTAATGGAAGAGTATCTTCTGGGGAGGGAGATAATTTGATTGATGCCTGGAATCTTGTTCGGGGTAAGCCTATGTTGTCTTAGGAGGAGTGGATTGAATCATTTTTAAAAAAATATTTAATTAATTAATTAATTAATTAATTTTTATTTTTGGCGGTCTTGGGTCTTAGTTGCGGCATGCAGGATCTTTTGTTGCGGGCACGGACTCTTCGTTGCGGTGCAAGGGCTTCTCTCTAGTTGTGTCGCGCGGGCTCCGTACTTTGCAGCACGCGGGCTTAGTTGCCCCGGCATGTGGGGTCTTAGTTCCCCGACCAGGGATCGAACCCGAGTCCCCTGCATTGGAAGGCGGATTCTTTACCACTGGACCACCAGGGAAGTCCCTAAATCATTTTTTAAAGTTGATGGTTTACTTTGGAACGATTGTGAGCATTGTTGATGGGGACAGGTGGTAATGATACTTCTATTTTACATATATGAGTGGCATTAGGAGAGCTTGTTTGAGTGTTGGGGAACAAGAGAAAGAAAGGATTAGTGGTTGGGGGCCAGTGGTAAGTTATTTCATTAAAGAAATGTAATGTATTATTGGAAATATTCGTGTGTGTGTGTGTGTGTGTGTGTGATAATTAGGAGAATCATTCTTATGGTTTTGTCCACCTTTGGATAACAGTGGTACAGCCAAGCTCAACAGGTACAACTGGAATCAATGGGAAAGCCCACTCTGGAAGATGGCGGAGTTTACTGAACAGTTCCATTTTTACTCTCAGAGCGGGATCCATCTGGGTTAGGTCACTTGGCTGTGTATATGGGTGAGAGGTTAAAACTATTCAAAGAACTTGCATTGGAGGAATTCATTCTTCCTTGTTGGGGCAACAGGACAGGGAAAGTTCATTGTAGGAAGGGGTTTGTATATATTATAACAGCCCATTCCTCCAGAAAAGGTTGGTGAATAGGAGGCTCTGTTTAGGAAAGGTGGTCAAATTGGAAGGTTCTATTCTGGGAATATAAGAAAGTACATTATGGGAAGAGAGGGAAACATTGGAAACATCCATTCCTTCAGATGGGATTCATGAGAAATTTCTTTGTAAGAGGCTTCATTGGAAGTGTCCGTCCCTTGGGAACAGGAGTAAGAGTTTAATCTCTTGTAGAGAGGAATTTGTTTGCATTCATCTATTCATGGGTGTCTGTAATGTGAGAGTTCATGTGAGGTGCAGTGGAAGAATCCCTTCTTGGGTTAAGGAACAGGAGAGCCCATTGTAAAAAGGGGGTTCGGGTATTCAGGATCATTCCATTCCTCCAGACAGGGATGAAAAATAGGAGATTCTACCTTCAGAAGGTGATCAGAAATATGGAAAGATCCATATTTCTCAAGAGGCAAATGAACCAATACATTGTAGTAAGGAAATTTAGAAATGTGCATTCATGGGGTGGAGGTAGTGGGAGAGAGTTCAGTGTAGGGAGGGGATTTATGGATATCAGGATGACTGTTTTCTCAGACATGAATGGGGAACAGAAGTGTCTACTTTAGGAAGGGGGTCAGACAGAGTGCTTCCCTTTTTATAGGATGCAGATGGGAGAGTCTTTCTTAGGAAGGGGTCTTCTGGAATGCACCTCTTCATCTGGTGGATGAAATGGGACACTCCATTATAAGAAGAGGGTCTCCTTGAAAACATCTATTTATAAGATGGGGTTACTAGAAGTGCCACTGTATGGAGATCTCCTTGGAGACGTCCTTTTTGGGGATGGGAATATTGAGAGCATCCATTGATGGGAGGGAGAGTGTCTTTGGAATCCTCCATCCTGGGAGTGGGGGGAATAGGTGAGTCCATTGTAGAATTATGGCTCCTTGGAAGTAAATTCATGGGGTGGGAAAAAATGAGAGTCCGTTACAGAAAGTGGGTCTCCTTGGAAGTGTACATTCATGGGGCAGAGATAATGGAAGAAATCTTTGTTCAAAGGGGAAGTCTCTTTAAAGGTATCCTTGCTTTGGGAATATTGAGAGAAACTATTATTGGAAGGGGAAATGTCTTTGAAAGCCTCCATCACAGGGGTGGAATGATGGGCAAGTGGGGACTGTGGTAGGGAAATGGGAGAGTTCCTAGGAGAAAGAAGGTTTCCTTGGGAAGGTCCATTCTTAGAGGGTGAGGGTAGTGGGACAGTCCATTTTAGTAATGGAGATGTGGTGTCCTTGGAAGCACCCATTCTTTGGGCTGGATGTTATGGGAGAATCCACTGTAGGAAGGGATTGCCTTGAAGGAGTCCATTCAGAGGAGGTGAGAAGATGGGAGAATCCATTGGAAAAAGATCTCCCGGGAAGCATCCATTCTTTGAGGGAGGGAAATGGTAGAGCCCATGTCAAGAAAGGGGTTTCCTCGTATCCAGTCTTCAGGATGGATGTTATGGGACAGTTCACCATA
Organism: Lipotes vexillifer; assembly: GCF_000442215.2. NCBI lineage: Eukaryota > Metazoa > Chordata > Mammalia > Artiodactyla > Lipotidae > Lipotes > Lipotes vexillifer. The sequence goes on along the minus strand of NW_006790237.1, from coordinate 573,637 downwards.
GGAAGTGCCTTTGAAGAGTCCACTCATGGGAGGTCGGAGGTAATTGGTGAGTCCTTTGGGATCCCAGGAGATCTCCTTGGAAGTGCTCATTCAAGGGATCTGGTCAACTGTGGGTAAGGGATTTCCTCAGAAGCATCCAGTCCTCGTGGAGTGGTGTCCTTTAATGCATCTTCACTTTCCCTCCAGGACTTCGTGGTGTATGTGATGACTCGGGAGCAGCACGTGTTCGGCCGGGGTGGGAACTCCTCGGCCCGCGGTGGGTCCCCAGTCCCGTATGTAGACACCTTTCTCAACGCCCCGGACATCCTGCCGCGTCACTGCACAGTGCGCGCAGGTCCTGAGCCCCCAGCGATGGTGCGCCCATCCCGGGGAGCCCCGGTCACGCACAATGGGTGCCTCCTGCTGCGGGAGACGGAGCTGCATCCGGGCGACCTGCTGGGGCTTGGTGAGCACTTCCTGTTCATGTACAAGGACCCCCGCGCTGGGGGCGCGGGGCCGGCGAGGCCTCCGTGGCTGCCCGCACGCCCCGGGGCCACACCGCCGGGCCCTGGCTGGGCTTTCTCTTGCCGCCTGTGTGGCCGTGGCCTGCAGGAGCGTGGTGAGGCACTGGCGGCCTACCTGGACGGCCGCGAGCCCGTGCTGCGCTTTCGGCCGCGCGAGGAAGAGGCGCTGCTGGGTGAGATCGTGCGTGCCGCGGCCGCCGGCGCTGGGGACCTGCCGCCTCTGGGGCCTGCCACGCTGCTGGCACTGTGTGTGCAGCACTCAGCTCGGGAGCTGGAGCTGGGCCACCTGCCGCGCCTGCTGGGCCGCCTGGCCCGTCTCATCAAGGAGGCTGTCTGGGTGAGCACTGCCAACCTGCGTCCAGTCCCATCTGCGCCCCAAGTCCTTTCCCGAGCCTCCTCTAGCCACCTCCAACCTTAGTTCCGTAGTTGGGCAGGACAAAACTACATCTCCCAGGATACCTCAGGAGGGGGCTTGGGCTATTAAGCAAGGGGCCCCAAGGGATGCTGGGAGTTGTGGATTAATCCACAGTGCTTTAAGAGAAGACAGTACAGTAGTACCTATCTTTGCAGCTGGGGGATATTGGAAGAAACCATCCTGGGAGATGGGGTAGGGGAAGAGATCCCTGAAGGTTGGAGCCGTAGTGGGCGAGACCATTCTTGGAGGCGAGTGAGAACAAACCCACTGGACCAGCAGATGGATCTGCCGGGGAGAAGCCATTCAGAGTTGGGGGTGGGGGTGGGGGAGGGGGGGAAGTTCCATCCTATTGAGCTGGGGCCTAGTTAGAGGAAAAGTTTAGGAGGTTTTTTTTGAATAGGGGGAAACTCCATTTGAGCAGAAGTAGACCTAAAGGGAGACAGACCACTCTTAATCATAGGTGTGTGTGTTTTAAACTGTAAGAAGAGGATTGACTATTCTGAAGCTTGAGGATCAGAGTCCATTTGAAAATTGGGGAGAGTCTCTTGTCAAAAAGAAAAACTCAGGGCACTAACTCATAGGCCTCTCTTTCTCGTCCACCTCACCTTAATTCTGATCTTACTGTTCCACAGGAAAAGATTAAGGAAATTGGAGACCGTCAGCCAGAAAAGTAAGAGAAACTCTGGGGAGAAGGGTCTAGAGTGATGTAGGGGTCGGGATTCGCAGCCAGTTCTATGTTCACGTTTCCATGCATGTTTTAGTGCAAGCTTCTTTGGGACTCAACTTTTCTAGTTGTGAAATGAGGGTTGGACTCTGACCCCCGTTAGACCCAGATCTCGGGGCTTGGACATATTTGGGAGGGGGTGGATTGGGCAAGGATTACAAGTCCCTTCCCCTTTTCCCAGCCACCCTGAGGGGGTTCCTGAGGTGCCCTTGACCCCTGAGGCTGTGTCTGTGGAGTTGCGGCCACTCATGCTATGGATGGCCAACACCACGGAGCTGCTGAGCTTTGTGCAGGAGAAGGTGCTAGAGATGGAGAAGGAGGCCGACCAGGAGGGTGAGCTCTGACCCAGGCCCATGCTTGTCCAAGCCTCCTGCCGTTCCCTGCACCTGGGGACCTGGGCTTCTGCCTGGCAGCCTCTGGTTCTCCCTCTCACTCCTATGCCTGTCCTCAGACCCACAGCTCTGCAATGACTTGGAATTGTGTGACGAGGCTATGGCCCTCCTGGATGAGGTCATCATGTGTACCTTCCAGCAGTCTGTCTACTACCTCACCAAGGTTGGCCTTGATCCCTGCTTCCTGTTTGGCACAGCATCACTTTCTGTTTGAACCACATCACACTGCTCTGGTGTCACTTCTTATTTGACCTAGCAACATTTCCTGCTTCTCTGACATCACTTCCCATGTCCCAGCCCCTCCCCCACCTCGCACTTTGGTGTTCTGGTACCACTTCCTGTTTGAGCTTACATCACTTCCTGCCTTCCTGACTTCTCTTCCTGTCTCCGCAACTATCCCCTCCTGATAGGCTGACTTTACTTCCTGGTTTTATCACTGTTACCACTTTCTCAAGCTCCTGTTTTCTAAGTCCACTCTTAAGTCACTGATAAGTTAGATAGATAGATAGCTGATAAATATAGATCAAATAATACTAGGCACTGTCATTTAAATTAAACCTCTTTATTCAGGCCTCACTTTCTGTGTTTGCTGACCTCACTTCCTATAGCTTTGAATTCATTCCCTTTGCTGAGCCACAAGCCTTTTTCTCCCTGGAGTGCCCATCCTTAGGGCCTGCTTCCTGCCCCAGTCCCCCGCCACCACTCTTTTTTTTTTTTTAATATTTATTTATTCGGTTGTGCTGGGCCTTAGTTGCGGCAGGTGGGCTCCTTAGTTTTGGCATGCAAACTCTTAGTTGCAACACACACACATGTGGGATCTAGTTCCCTGACCAGGGATTGAACCCGGGCCCCCTGCATTGGGAGCATGGAGTCTTATCCACTGTGCCACCAGGGAAGTCCCACCACCCCCACTCTTGAACTTAACATTGCTTCTTGGAATTCTCAGGGTTTCTGTCTTATGTAGGGCCTCATTCCTTATCTGTAGAATGAAAGGGGATATTTTGGGACAGGTAGTCTCTATGTTCCTTGAGCAGCCTTGATTTGTGAAGCCCTTTCCTCCCAGGCTTCACTTCCTGTATATCCCTGCCAAGTGTCGTTTTATTTCTTCTTTGGCTCTGACCTCATTTCCTGTCCTTGGCCTGATCTCATTTTCCACTGGCTAACTGCCACCCCACTCCCACTTCCTGACTCTCCATTCTTTTCCTTTCCTTCGGGAATTCTGGATAAATAATTCTTTGATTGAAGGGAGCCTCTTTTTTCAACGTCCTTTGTCCTCCTTGAGCTGTCTCTGTTGAGAACTACATCAGAGGTGGTCTTAAAATACCCAGGACACTTCTGGAAACCCTTTCTTAAACTTGAGGTATCCCAGGCCTGATGAATGCTAGGAACCTATCTGGAAAGTAGGATTTTGCTCATGGAGACCTTTAGGGTGTTGAAGGTGGAATGGACTACAATTCCCAGAAGCCTTTGGTGGAGCTCCCCAGTACCTTCATGCTCTACTACCCTGAAGCTTCCAGGGAGTTGTAGTCCGATCCCTTGTTTGCATCTCTGTGTGTCCTCAGACTCTGTATTCAACGCTGCCTGCTCTCCTGGATAGTAACCCTTTCACAGCTGGGGCAGAGCTGCCAGGGCCTGGAGCCGAGCTGGGGGCCATGCCTCCAGGGTTGAGACCTACCCTGGGCGTGTTTCAAGCTGCCCTGGAACTGACCAGCCAATGCGAGCTGCACCCGGACCTTGTGTCTCAGACTTTCGGCTACTTGTTCTTCTTCTCCAATGCATCCCTTCTCAACTCGCTGATGGAACGAGGTGAGGGTTGGTCTGGAAAGGGTCCGGAAACAGAGACAGAAGCCACTGAGACCTGCATCAGTTAAGACACATCAGAGGCTCAGGCCTCATCTTTAGGGACTCTGGAGAGCAAGCTCCAGATCCCAAGCTGAAGAATAGGAAAGGTCTGGGAGGCAGGAGGGCAGAGTCCGTGCACCTATTGCTTCTCACACCCTTCCCTCACAGGTCAAGGCCGACCTTTCTATCAATGGTCCCGAGCTGTCCAAATCCGAACCAACCTGGACCTTGTCTTGGACTGGCTGCAGGGGGCTGGGCTGGGTGACATTGCCACTGAGTTCTTCCGGAAACTCTCCATAGCTGTGAACCTGCTCTGTGTGCCTCGCACCTCCCTGCTCAAGGTGACTCCTGACCCCTGACCTCTGAGTCCCCAGTCCCACTCATCCATCCTCTGTATTCAGCTTACCCTTGGATCTCCCCTTAGACTCCATGTTATCCCCAGTCCCAGTTCAGACACCATGGGTGATGCATCAGCAGCTAGAAGGAAGCCAGCCACATAAATGTCCAAGTTTGGCTGCATCTGAAACCCAGTTGGACTTACTAATAATAGTTTCCAGGGTCCCCTCCCTCAGACATGCTGATTCAGAAAGTCTGGTATGGGACCAAGGAATGTGACGTTTAAAACATTCATTGAATGTAAACTACATGCCAGATACTGTGTTTAGCCCTTCTCACTGAATGCTGACTAAGCCTTGTGAAGTAGGTTATTAATTGACAATTTTGTTCAGACAAAGAAACTGAGAATTAGGCAGGCTAGGTCACTTGATTTCATTTATTTACTTTTATTTATCAAACTTTTACAGAGCATTTAATAAGCACCAGTCAGAGTTCTGTGTACTTTACAATCTTGCCATATTAAATCGTCCTAACAACCCTGTTAGGTAGTTCCTGTTCTCCCCCAATTTACAGGTGAGGAAACTGAGGCACAGGGTTTGTGAGAAGGTAATGAGTAGCCTGGGACTTCTGAACCCAGGCAATCTGGGTTGAGTCTCTTGTTTTAACCACAGTGATGATTCTGTTGCCTAGATCTAGGTTAGGTACAGAAATTTTCAAACAGTTACCAAAAGTAGCCACAGTAGAATAATGAACACCTATGCACACAGTAACATAAACTAGTGGTCAATTTTGTTTCTTCTCCACCCCTGCCTACTCCTACCTCCTCATGTATTCCGAAGCAAATCACATTTTTCTTTTTTAAAGCTGAGAGTATGCCCTTTCCCACTATCACTTTGGTGACAACCATGTCTCACAGTACCTGGAAGACACTGCACAGACATCACTGTCTACCCACTACATCCATGCCCTCTTCTATGGAGGGCCTTCCACTTAGGATTTCTCAGCTGCCCCAAAATGATTGTAGATTTTTCACCTCATCTTCCCACCAGGCTTCATGGAGCAGCCTACGAACTGACCACCCCACGCTGACCCCTGCTCAGCTCCACCATCTGCTCAGCCACTACCAGCTGGGTCCTGGCCGCGGGCCTCCACCTGCCTGGGATCCTCCCCCTGCAGAGCGAGATGCTGTGGACACAGGTGAGGAGAAATAGGGACAGAGGCATTGGGGCTGTCAGCTTTCTTCTGTCCTCAGGACCTAGGGATCCATAGCCCCAACTCCTTCCTCCTGGTCCAAGATTCTGGACCCCTATCCCTCTCCTGCCCCGGGATCTAAGTGCTGGATCCCAGGATACAGTATTCTCCCCTAGGATACAGGAGTTCAAGCCCCCAGCTCCTTACTTTTTCCGCAGCGGTTCCGGTTC
>NW_006790237.1:547369-567883 GCF_000442215.2 Lipotes vexillifer | reverse complement strand
CCTCTTCCCCTCTTTCCTCCTCACCTAGGAGGCCGAGTTCCAGGCCCCTCCACTCTAAGGAATCTGTACAACGAAGTTCCCAGTCCTTCCTCCCTAATGGACCCAAGAACCCAACTATATCGCCCGTTGCCCAGGCAACGGTGGCCTGTCATAGTCAGAACTACAGCTCCCATGATGCTTGGGGACTCCCAAGAGTCGCGTTTGAGGGGACCCTGCTCCAGTAGTTGCCGGGTTTTCTTCCTTCGGGCGTGACGCAGTCTCGGCTATCCCCGACATTGCTGCCTCACGCCCACTTTCAGAATTTAACTCCGACTTCTTCGGTCTCATAGGGGACATCTTCGAAAGCTTCTCCTCCCATCCTCCCCTCATCCTGCCCTTGGGCAGCTCGCGCCTCAGCCTCACCGGTCCTGTGACGGACGACGCCCTGCACCGTGAACTGCGCAGGCTCCGCCGCCTCCTCTGGGATCTTGAGCAGCAGGAACTGCCGGCCAATCACCGCCACGGACCTCCCGTGGCCACGCCTCCTTGAAAACCAATAGCAAACGAGCGCGCGAACCTTGAAAATTCATCGGCTTCTCTAGAGTCTAGAGCCTGTCTGAGCGCAGAGCTTTCTGGGAGTTGTAGTTTTTCCCCGCGTGGGATGCTGGGAGTTTGAGTTTTGGGGTAGTAGAGGATGGGACCGTGGGAAGATGGGTTTGGGAATTTGAGTGCCAGGAGCAATAAAGGTATCTGTGGTATTGGCAATGCCTCTATTGTTAAGACTCGGGAGCGGTAGTGATGATTTTCTGTGGAATAAGGCATCAGGGCCCTTGCCTGGAGCATTGGGCTCCTGCCGAGTCCTCCGTGATATTTATAGCCACGGCCTCAGCTTGCCCTCTTGCATGTAATCCAATCCAGGAGCACTGTGGCCTCCCACGCATCTCAGGACAGAGGCCTAAACTTGTTCTGCCAAAGATCACGCCCTCAGTCCTGCCAGTGGGAAATAGCCAGCGCTCCCTTCGACCTCCCATAGCCCATACTCCAGCCTCCTCCCTCAGACCCAGGAGTCTGGGTTCCCAAGCCCCTTCTGGACCTTTCTGCCTGTCGGGCACACTGATGAGTCTCAACGTTTCTTGTCCCTGTTCTGGAATCCCTCTTCCCTCACATCCAAAAGTATGGGCCCGCAGCCCACTCCTTCCTCGGGCCCAGGAGTCCAAGCCTCTGCCTCTTTTTCTTCAAACGCAGGAATTCAGGTCTCCAGCCCCCTCCTCCCTCAGACCCAGGAGTTCGGGGCTTCAGTTTGAACTTTTCCCTCCCCTGAATCCGACTCTGGCTGCTGCGTCAGGGAAAAAGTAAGCGACAGGTGGCACCTGCGTATAGGGACGGGGCACGACCACCTGCCGCTGCTGCTCATCTTGAGCCTCTCTCCTGGCACCTGCTTCTGTCAATCCTCCCGCCGCTGCCCCTTTCGACCCCGCAGCCCCAGGACTTGGAGGAGGAGCGAGCCGGGAACCCCGACTTCCGCCCCGCCCCAGGCCCTCCCAGTCCGTGCTCCCGCCCCTTCTCAGGATGCCAGGAGGGGCTCCTGTCTCCCCCCGCCCCTCTCCATCGCTCCCGACACGCCCCCAAAAGGGGGGTACGAGGCGGTCCCAGGCTGGTAGGGCAGAACCTGCTGCCTCCAGCCTTGACTGCGGGACTCAACCCGCTCTAGAGCACAGCTGAGCCGAGCCCACCTGGTGAGAAGCCCCTGGGGTGGGGGGGGTGGGAGGGGAACCCGCCTTAACTCTTCTGTCACCTCTCTGATCCTAGTCCCTTCCCCACAGACCGTGGCGGCTGACACCCACCCACGCCCTTCTCAAATGCAGGTGGCAGAGACCCTTCCATTCCCCAGGGACCTATCGGGTCCCCTTTCCCCTCTTGATCGAGGCTGTTGGATTCTAGGCCCCTTAGAGTATTGAGTTCCTCCCCTTCACCCCCTTTTCCTCCCTCTCCTTTCATAGACCTGGGGTCCAGGCCACCAGTGCCCTCCTTCTTAGGACCCAGGAGTCCCAGATCTGAGGTCCTCCCTCCCCCAGACTCCAGGAGTTGGGGCCCTCAGCGCGTCCTCCCTCACACCCAGGAGTCTGGGCACCCAGCCCCCTCCTCCCCCAGGATCCAGAAGTTATGGCCCAAGGCCGCTCCCATCTCTAAGTTCCTCAGGCCCTTTCCCTGCTGCGTTCACATGCAAGGGACGCCTCCTGACCTCCACTCTGACCCTGCCTCCTGTGGGGGCCCTGCTCTATGTAAAGGAGGCCCCAGCAAAGGGGTGGAGTTGTGGTTGACAGTGAGTGTGCAAATGGCTGGTGCAATGCTCACGTGAATAGTGGGGAATGGGCGGCTAGGGGTGGGTGTGCAGAGGACCAGGTACTGCAAAGGAACAGGGGCTTAAATTGACACCTGTGCAAATCGGAGGAGCACCCAGTGTGGAACTGTGGGCAAGGGGACAATGAGCTCTCAAGCCTTGAAAGCAAAGGTTGCATTTCAAGTCCCAGCGCAGGTGAAAAGTGTGCAAGTGGGTACACCTGGAGGTAAAGTCCTGAGTAGGCAGAGCATACTTGAGTGTGCAAGTGAGTCTGCTTCTGTGGTTGGGTGGGTGCGAAGACACCAGTAACCAGAGCAAGGAGTGTGCAAGAGTGCATGTGTACAAAGAAATGTGCAAAGAGAGATCCTTGCTCCACAACTGGGGGCCAAATTCTGAATGCGTTAACGTGGCTGGGTGTGTGCCGAGACAGTGAGCCTAGGATGAAGAGTGGCAAAGGGTACCAGTGCACGAAAGTGCTGTAGATGCAAAACTAGAGCCCAGGGAAATGCGTGTTTGAAGGTGGGTGTGCAAAGGGGGCGACTGAGGGGAGGCCCAGAGGTAGTGCAGAAGGGAGTGGGTGTGTGCAAAACGGGGTGCGGGGATGAAAGGGGGCGAGGTACAAACACTAAGATGGTGATTGGGCGGAGGATGGGGTGGGCATCGGCTGACGAAGGGGGCAGGTGGAGGAGTTGGGGGCAGGGCTGCCTCCTGCCCGCACCGCTGGCTGGCTCCTGGCCCCAGAACGGCTCTGGCCTTCGGCGCTGTGCTGGCAGGGAACAAGCAGGAGGCCCTGGAAGGGAGCAGGCTGCCCGCCCACCCGCCTGCACGGGGTGTGTAAGGGGGCTGGGCACACGTGTCCCGCCAACAACTGCAGCTCACACTCGCCTGCCAGGCCAGGCTCTTGGACACTCCCTTCCCGCCTTTCTCTCCCACCTCCCTCCACAGTCCTCCAGCTTCGGATCCACAGACGCTATCAGGACACGAGTAAGTGTGGGCTCTGAAAGGGAGGGGATGGCGGCCCTACTCCCTTGGGGCACCCTGGAGTGCAGCTGCCACACATCTTGCTTCAGTTCCTGAGCCTCAGTCCCTATGCCCCAGGGTACATTGCAATCCCATCCTGCCCTTCCCCAGTACCCAGGAGTACAGATCCCTGGCTGCCCCACCCCTAGGAGCTTTTCTTCCTGCTCTTGGGCTTTTCCCACTCCAATGAAATGCATGAATTCAGATCCTGTTTCTTTGGAGAAGACAGGCATCCCACACCCCACACTTGGCACACATGCAAATCTCAGGATGTGGCTTTCAGCTTCTCTCTCTCCCCAGGAACCAGGAGTGCTGGTCCCACCCCTGTCCCAGCAAAACCCCAGGAATCTGTGATACTCAGCTACCACACCCCTTGGTGACTGGGGATGAGATTCCTGCCTTTCTTCAGAATGTAAAATTCTGGGTCCTGGGGAAGGGCAGCACTTCTGCCCTTAGATCCAGGAGTCCAGACAACCAGCTCCCGCCACTTGGGTTTCACTCCCTGGCTCTGTCCTCTTGCACCCGGGGGGGCTGGGGCCTCCAGGGTCCTCCTTCCCATGCAGCCTTGTTTCTCCCTGCCTGGCTTGCTGCCTGCAGGCCTCTCAGGGTCCTTTGCTGCCTCTCCATTCTCGGATCCAGATCCATGGATCTCAGCTGCAGACCCGGCTCTGGCTCCGGCCCCAGCCTCACCCTCGAGCCTAGCGCCTTTCCTCTTCAGCCCTGGGGTCCTTCTCCCTGAGCCAAAACACTACCCTTGGCGGTCCCTGAAGAAGGTGAGTCTCGATCAGAGTGAAGGGAAGTCCCCCTGAGAGTCTAGCCTTGGTCCTCCTTACTGCTGCCCAGTTTGCTCCTCTCTGATGGGGACGAGCTGACCCCATTACTTTTCATGGGGCTCTGGGGCAGGAAAGTGGGAATGGAGCAGAAGCGTTTGACATCATACCTGCTTTTTCAGGAGTCTCCCAAGATCTCCCAACATTGGAGGGAGCCCAAGCCCAAGAAGAACTTGACATACCACCAGTACATGCCCCCAGAACCGAGACAGGGGTCCAGGGCAGACCCCCAGGCTGAAGGTTCGGCCTTGGGTCCCCCTGGACCACCTCCATGGGAATGGACAAACTCACAGCAGCCACCTCCTAGGTATGACCCCTGTTTTTGTTCTCTGGGAAGTTCAGGCCCCCAGCTCCCTCCTCCCCCAGGACGCAAGAGTCCAAATCCCCGGCCCGACCTCATCCCCGAGAGCCTGAGCCACCTCCTCCCCACCCCCACCCGCTGCTGGGGTTCCTCTTAGGCACCGGAACTAGCCTCCTCAGTTCTCTCGGAACTTCAGAACTCAGGTCCCTTGCTTTCCTGCATCTTCATGAGCCCCTGTCTTTGAGGACTCCAGAATGCCTTTTCTCTCTGCTCCTTCTAACCTGTTTTCCCTTCACAACTCTCACCAGGATGAAGCTCAGTCCCCTCACTCCCTCCCCACCAGGAGTCCCCAGCCCTTCGCCCTCTCCACACAAGTTGGAACTTCAGACTCTCAAACTGGAGGAGCTGACGGTGAGTTTGGGGAGTAGCTCCCCAGGCTGGCCCTCTCGCTCAGTGGGGACCCAGAAGTCTAACCTTGCAGCCTCTGCTCCATTGGAGATCCAGAACCTAGGGTCCCCAGTCCCTCCTCTCTCGGTTTCCAAATGTCCAGCTCCAACCCCCCCTCCCCCCCACCTGCGCCCCGGAGCCCGCCTAGCACGGCCTCTTTCCGCCTCCCTCCCTAGGTCTCAGAGCTCCGGCAGCAGCTGCGCCTGCGGGGCCTCCCAGTGTCTGGAACCAAGTCGATGCTCCTGGAGCGCATGCGCGGCGGCGCCCCGCCCCGCGAGCGGCCGAAGCCGCGGCGCGAGGAAGGTCCGGCGGGTGCTCCCTGGCCTCGCTTCAGGCGCAAGGCTTTGGGAGCCGCTGGGAGGCCGGGCTCGGTGAGAGCGGGACTACGCGCGTGGACCAATGAGGAGAAGACAAAGCGGGACGGGGCGGGAAGTCGAGAAAAGAATAGCCAATAAAGTGTGGGGGGCGCGGTTAAGCGCAAACCGGGAGGATCTTAAGGGAAGGGAAGCCAATGAAAGAATAGGGGGCGAAGCCGAAGGGAGGCATGGGTGAGTGAAGGCCCGGGCCGAGACCAAGAGGTGGAGCCACAGGTAGCGAGCGGATAGGGTTGCTCCCAGTGGGCACGGCTTATAGGAACTCGCCCTCTTCGCCGTTATAGTTGAAGCCGAGTCCAACATCTCACTCGCTGCCCCCTCCACGTGCCACGGAAACCCTTGTGACGGCTCCGGCTCCTGTTCCGGCTCCGGCTGCATCGGCGGCTCAGGCTCCAGCTCCAGCTCCAGCTGCAGTACCGATCCCTTCTTCAGCAGCAGCCTCGACAGCCCTGACACTGGAGGAGGAGCTGCAGGAAGCGATCCGCAGAGCGCAGGTGAGAGGGAGCGGGCCTAGGGTCTCAGTCAGGATCAGGCTGGAGTCCCAGGTTCACGCCAGTTCTGCCCGTCCACAGTTGCTTCCGAACCGGGGCATCAGTGACATCCTGGAGGATCATGTGGAGCCTGAGGGTAAGAGCCGAAGTCCTAGATTTGGGGGGAAAGGGGGCCGAGGTTCTGGGCTTCTGTGTTCGCGGGAGGAATAGGTTGGTGTCTGGACTCCTGAGTCCTAGGGAGGAATGCGCTGGGGGCCTAGACTCCTGGAAAGGACGAATAGGGAGCTGGGTTCCGGATCCCTGCCTTCCTAAGCTCACACTTCATTCCTTCCCCTACAGACATGCTGCCCCCCATCCCCCTGGACTTCCCCGGCTCCTTCGACTTGCTGTCCCCCTCCCCGGACTCTGAAGGCCTCTCATCTGTCTTCTCTTCCTCGCTCCCATCCCCCACGAACTCCCCGTCCCCCTCTCCCAGGGGCCCCACCGACTCCTTGGATTGGCTGGAGGCTCTGAGTGGGGGTCCCCCACTGGGCTGTGGCCCCCCAGCCCCCAGCATTTTCTCTGCTGACTTATCTGATTCCAGTGGCACCAGGCTGTGGGACCTGCTGGAAGATCCATGGTGATGGATTTTGGGGTTTCCAGGGACTGTGAACTGGTGGGGATGGAGAGGCCACAGAGATAGACTCCCTGAGGGAGGGGTTGGAACAACCAGCAGAATCCCTCCCACCACAGACACAAAATCAGAGACAACTCTCATGCCCACCTGGCCCCTGCACTGCTGCTGACATGCCAACCTCCTGGCTTCTGCCTGACCTCCATGTGATCCCCTCCATGGTTGTGTGGTTGGGGGCAAAGAGGTTTCATTTGCTGCTGACCAGGGCAAAACAAGCTGCTTGCTGCTTCCCTCAGAGACCTCATGGATGTTTTTGTTCCCACTTTCAACCCCCCATCCCACTGACTAGATGGATGCCTGTTGCTGGGGAGTCTGGAAGGTGGTCTGTGCTTTTTGGATGCAGGAGAGGGACAGGGAAGAGTAGGGAGAGAGAATAGTCTGCCAGACCCTTAGCTTCTGATTGGAGATGAGAAAAATCAGATGTGTCACATCTGAGGTCAGATTCTCTCAGAAGCAGAGTCTGAGACAAGATTTGTGTATCCATGACTTAGGAAAGAAATGCTCCCAGGAGAAACCAGTGAAGGAATAGATGAAACAGGACAGTGACGGGGGAGAAGACTAGCTAGAATGTGATTTCAGGTGAAGTCCCAGCGTCAGCCTGATCCTGTGAGGAGCTCTGCAGGATAAATTAAGTGGTAGAGTCTTTCCCACCTTGAGACAAAGGGAACTGGGCCTTTGAGACAAAGGGAGATCCCTGTTTGGGTTTATTATTGCTGAATAACAAACCACCCCAAAATTTAGAATCTTAATTACTGTCTGTGATTGTTCACAATTCCATGGGTTTACTGGGCTCAGTGAGGCACCATATAATGTCAACTAAAGCTCCAGTCATCTTAGGGCCCAGCTGGGCTGGAATATCCAAGATGGCGCACTCAGGTGCCTCTGGCACCTTGGCAGGGATGGCTAATAGGCTTGACCCTACTGGGCTCTGGGATATCTGGACTTCTCTCATTCTGGGTGTGGTCTCAGTGCTCTCCCTCTCCATGTGGTTCCTTTCTCCAGCAGGTAGCTGGACCCCTCACATGGTAGCTCAGGGTCCCCCAAAGTGAGCATTCCTAGGGGAGGAAGCAAAAACTTCCACTCTCTTAAAGACTAAGCTTTGAACTGGCATGTCACTTCCACCACATTTTATTGGTTAGTGCAAGTCAAGGTAGCCCAGGCTGAAAATGGGAGAAGACTACACAAATGTATGAGTATCGGGGGCATGGTCACTGGGCATTGTCTTTGGAGACCTGCCACTGCACCCCTCTAGGCAGTCATGGGCCACAGGTCACAAGAAGGGGGCAGGATATAAACTCCAGGCACCTCAAGCTCAAGGGCAGTCTTGGGAACAGGGTTGCAGGGTAAGCCCTTAGCAGCAAACTGTTTTAAAATATAGGTTTATTATCATTCAGGTATGGTGAGGCCAATAGATTGGGAGACAATTGCCATTGAAAAGATAGTTTGTTATTTTCACAGATCCCAAAGGAAGGGGGCATGCCAAGCTATGCAGGGCGCCAGGGTTGGTCAGGAGTTAGAGGGGAAGAGGAGAAACTTGGACAAGAGTCTTTCCTGTGGTTTCTTTGGGAAGGAACAGATGAGGCAGGGTAAGCTTAGGATTGTCTAGTTTGAATAATTTCAGCAGGCTCTGGGGTGTAAGGGTTGTCCCCAGTTGCCTGCAACTTGGCCCTGGGGTGATTAGGCAGATGAATAGTGGCCTGAAGTATAGAATGGCATAAAGGAGGTGGTTGGGGGTATGGGCTCTGGGTTGGTTGCTTTGCATGTGAAAGGCATACTTACATGTCAGTCCTTTATTACCTCTAGGAATTGGCTAGCCCTGGGAGGGGCAGTCCCTCCAGTGTCAGCAAGGCCCCAGATGTCAAAGCACCAGAAATACAGAAATAAAAAGCCATGATTAATGCATAAAGCACAAAGAAGCCGGGTGTTGGGTGCACAGAACTGGTAAGAGGAATCTGAGGGGACCTGGGCAGGCTGCCAACAGTGTCCACTACAGGTGGGAATGTACAGTGAATTAGTTATGTGTTACAGAACCTAGAACCAGTGACTTCCCTTGGCTTGCTGTCATGTCAGTTTCCTTATTTGTACCTACAGCCAAGTGTGGCTGAGAGAGTTCACTGAGAATGTCCATGAACTGGACCTGGCATGTGACATGTGATGATAAACATTAATCACCATTATTAGCTGCCGATCGACAATTCTAGTGCCTAGAAGTGTGTAAACTCTGGTGAACACTGAAGACCCAAGATAAAAATGGAAGGGAACAAATGCTCGTTACCATGAGGCAAAGGGAATCTTTGATGTCTTCCAAACCAATCAGGTAGAATTTGTCCTCCTTACTTTCCAGATGAATTAATTAAAGATCAGAGAAGGGGAGCGACCTGCTCAGTGTCACACAGACTGGAGGTGTTGGAGTAGGGTTTTTGTGGGGTTTTTTTTTTGTGGTACGCGGGCCTCTCACTGTTGTGGCCTCTCCTGTTGCGGAGCACAGGCTCCGGACGCGCAGGCTCAGCTGCCATGGCTCACGCTCCGCGGCCCAGCCGCTCCGCGGCATGTGGGATCTTCCCGGACCGGGACACGAACCCGTGTCCCCTGCATCGGCAGGCGGACTCTCAACCACTGCGCCACCAGAGAAGCCCCTGGAGTAGGGTTTTAAATCAGATTAATATGTCTACAGCCTGTGCCCTCAGGGTTGAAAAATCAAAGAACCTCAATCTCTGCTCTGGTGAAGCTCAGACATTTGCAAAGAGAGTCCCAAGGCAGGGTGATAGGTATTTTCATGGCAATGGTACAAGGAATAAGAGGGGCCTGACTCCTAGAAAGTGACCAGAAGCTGCAGGGGAATGGGACAGGGTGGTTAGAGAAAATATTTTTGCAAAGACTCAAAGGGTGGGGAGAAGCTGGTCAGAGGAACCTCTTGGAAGACAGCATCCTTGTAGAGGGAAAAGAACATGCAAAGGCTTGAAGGTGTGAAGGGCGCTGCCACCTGGGGAACCTTGTGAGGTCAGGGTTCCTGGAATAAAAGGTGGGTGTTGGTGCTGTGGCAGAATTCATGGCTGAAGAGGTGGGTGGCGGCTGAGTCCTATAGGACCCTTCACATCAGGATGAAAATTGGTGGGAAAAGGGTACAGTCAGCCCTGGAAAGATCAGACGGGGTCTGGCAGGTCTTCCTCTGTCTCTCTCTCCCTTCTGACACTTCCATGCCTATACCCCTATATCAGTCTGTTCCCACCTCTGCCTGCCTCTGTGTCTTCACTCTGTCCCCATCTCTCCTGTGTCCAGAGGAGGGCGGCCTTGGGCTGAGAGCCTGTAGGTCCTGTGTGCAGTCTCAAAGAGAGTCAGGGCTAGGGGCGGCTAAGGAATTCTCCGGAAGGTGGAGATTTGAAAGACAGACCCAGGATTGCGAGGAGTGTGCAGGTTTGAGTCCAGAGTCTGAGGGACGGGTTTGGGTCCTGCATCCTCCATGGCCTGTCCCTCAGCCCTTTTCCAGACATGTCAGCTCCTTCCTCCTGCCCCTGAGGCAAGGACGGAGCCTCCCCCAAGGGGGTGGGGAAAAATGAGGGCTGGACCTATGGGGGAGCTGGGGGGAGGATGAGGTCAGATGGGGACCCCTCCCCCCACCATGCTGCCATCCCACGATCTCAATGGAGGCATGAAAAACACCAAGAATATATTTGACAAATTACCAATTTATTTTGTAGACGTGTTCCCCAGAAAGATACATTCATATTCATTGGGTAGACGGGAGGAAAATGTATTTTGCTTTTCCCCCCTTCTTCCCCCTGCTTCTCTTCTCTCCCCGCCAACCCCATTTCTCCCTCCCTCCCTTCGTATCTCTCTTTCTCCCTCCTTTCTCTGTTACCACATAGCCAACTGGCTGCTTCCAATCACTGACTTCTATTCTGTTCTGCCTTTTACCTCTACGTTATTATTATTATTATTATCATTATTATTTGGCCTCGCAGTTTGTGGGATCTTAGTTCCCCAACCAGGGATTGAACCTGGGCCCTCAGCAATGAAAGCATGGGGTCCTAACCACTGGACCGCCAGGAAATTCCCACTGTCCACCTTCTTTTTTCTTTCTGCTTCACCAGAGCTGACCACCCCCCAGCTCCCAACTCCACCAACCACCTGAGATCCTCGTCATCATCAAGCACAGCCTCTTAGGGACCTGTGGGAGAATTTCTCTGGGAAACACACCCAGGAGAGCTTGACACAGAAGCAGGTGCCATGGTGGTTGAGGGTCATCTCTGGGGCCAGATTCACCTGTGTGGACTTATCTCTCCATCACTAGCTGCTTGGCCTAGGGCAAGCCATTTAACCTCTCTGTGCCTCAGTTTCTTCATTCATATAATGGGAACAAGGGCAATAGTACTTTGTGTGGGTGGTGTGAGGAATAAATGAGTTAACTTGTGTAAGGTGCTTAGAACAATGCCTGGCGTATAGTAAGTGCTCATTAAGTGTCAGTGACTGTCACCGCCCCACAGGATTGATTTGATTTCCACTCCTCTGCCAGATGGCTGTGTCCCCCCCGTGTGTGCACGAGGGTTGCCCTGCCCTTGGTGTTGTCCAGCTTTCTCATTTTCAGTCTGTCCACTGTTACCTCTTGTTTCTCTCAAATCTTGTTTATCCCTGATGGTGGATGATGGGGACTCCCATACCTCAGACAGCCTGGTGATGAAGACCTCAGAGCCAGGGCAGGGGGGAGTTAGATGGCTGAACTGGGAGGAAAAGAGGGAAATGGGAATTGTGAACATTTATTCTCTAGAAGACAGGCTCTCTCCTTCCCTTGGGCCAACTGCTTCAGTGCCAAACCTTCATTCAGACTTTGAACCCAGCCCCTCCCTATCTGGGGATCCTAGACAAGTCACTTCTCTCTGACCTCATAGATGACCTGGTTCCTAGGTATTTTCCCAAGAGAAGTGAAAACATGTTTGCATAAAGACTTGTACACAAATGTTGATAACAGCGTCATTCATTATAGCTCTAAATTGAGGAGAGCCCAAATGTCCATCAGATGGTGAACAGATAAGCACCCCATGGGACACCCACACAGTGCAAAACTACTCAGCAGTGGCAAGGTGGTGAACGGTTGATACCTGCAAGGATATGAATGAGTCTCAGAAACATGATGCGAAGTGAAAGAAGTCAAACACAAAATACTAAACATGGAATGATTCTTTATGATTCTAGAAAAGGCAAAACTAAAGTGACTAAAGGAGGCGTAACCAAGCAGGACCCTATGGAGCCTTCCCGGAACAGATCCCCCTACGTCCTCCACACACCTCTTGTCTGTAGAAAAACTTTAGCCTCCTAGGCCTTCCCCGAGTTACAAAGAATAAATTTTATCAGAGAGGTGAGATCTGCAGAAGCAAAGGAAAAACAGTCTAGCAAGACAAAATAATAATAGTTTAGCCATTAAACAAAGTCAAGGACCTTTAGTTCCTCCTCAAGGGCTATAGATGATATTCTGAGCCGTATCCTTTGAGCTGTTTCGCAGATACTGAAACCCCCACCAGGTGGAAGAAATTAATTGTATGCTGCCCACAAGCACGTAGACCCCAGACTTGTTGGAACCAGAAGGTTGATGATGTTGACTCCCAATTACCTCACTACCAACCAATCAGGAGAATGTCCAAGAGCTGATCACGCACCCCACAACCCCTCTCCCTTACCCTGTCTTTAAAAACCTTTCCCTGGGCTGCCCTGGTGGCACAGTAGTTGAGAGTCCGCCTGCCAATTCAGGCAACGCGGGTTTGTGCCCCGGTCTGGGAAGATCCCACATGCTGCGGAGTGGCTGGGCCCGTGAGCCATGGCCCCTGAGCCTGCGCGTCCAGATCCTGCCTGTGCTCCGCAACGGGAGAGGCCACAGCAGTGAGAGGCCCACGTACTGCAAAAAAAAAAAACACAAAAAACAAAAAATAACACACCTTTCCCTGAAATCCATCGGGTCTTTTAAGCACTAGGTGCCTGGACTCCTTGCTTGGTGCCCTGCAATAAACACTGCACTTTCCTTCACCACAACCCGGTGTCAGTAGATTGTCTTTACTCCATGTGGGCAGGCAGACCCAAGCTAGGTTCAGTAACAGAAGCAGCTCAGTGGTTCCTTTTAGTATATACACAGAGTGGCCCATCCAGCAGTACAATCAATATCAGCGCATTTTCATCACTACAAAAAGAAACCCCATCCACACCCATTAGCTGTCACTGCCCATTTCCTCCCAAACCTCTGCTCCTCCCACTAGGCAAACACTAATCTACTTTTTGTCTCTGTGGATTTGCCTGTTCTGGATATGTCATATGAATGGAATCATATGTGGTCCATTGTGTTCACCTTCTTTCACTCAGCATAATGTTTCCAAGGTTCACCCATGTTTTAGCATGTACAGTATTAAAATGGAGCAGGACCCTATGGTCCTTCCCCGCCATGTCCTCTGCCTGCCTTTTGTCTGTGGAAAACCTTTAGCCAAAGAATAAATTTAATCAGAGAAGTGAGAAGATGCAGAAGCAAAAAAAAGCAGTCAAACAGGACAAAACAATACTAGCTTAGTCACTAAGCAAAGTAAAGGACCTTTCATTCCTCTTCAAGGGCTATAGATAATATTCTGAGTCATGTCCTGTGATCCATCTTGTAGATACTGACACCCCCACCAGGTGGAAGAGGTTAACTACATGATGACCAGAGTGTAGCCATGACATAAGCTGCCACGATTCCGAGAATTGGCCTCAAGGAAATGGGAACAAACCGACCCTGGAACTGAAGATTAACCGTACTTAAAACAATCAAGATGATGCTGGTCAGACCACCAATGACCAATTTCAAGATGACAGTCAGAGCTGACTGCTATTTCTGCATGTAGCCCCCTCCCTCTGTCTATAAAAGCTCTTTCCCACTGATTGTCAAGGGGGCGAGTTGGCCTTTGGACAGAATTCCACCTTCACCCCCACCCCAGTTGCCAGCATCCAAAATAAGGCAAACTTTCTTTTCCACCAACTTTACCTCTTTATTAGCTTTTGAGCTGTGAGCAGCCAGACCCCCACTTTCGGTTACAGTATTTCACTTGTTTTTATGGCTGAATAATATGGCATTTTATGAATCCACCATATTTTGTTCATCCCTTCAGCAGGTGATGGACATTTGGGTTGTTTCCCCTTTTTGGCTATTATGAATAATGCTATCAAATGGGTGGATATTATTGTATATAAATTGTATTCACTAAAGCTGGGAAATAAAGACCAAGCAGAACAAAATGATTGTGTTTACAGACACATCCAGAGATGGTAAAAGGATAAAGAAAGATAGAAATATGCCAACAAAAGTGAGAATCACCATTAGCTGCAGTGGAGGGAGAGAGGCTTTCTGGGTGTTTCCGTATCCTGACAGCCTCCCTGGTGTGCAGTAAAGGGTTAACTCAACAGTCTTGGGGTGCTTAAACCCTGCACATTCCGAAGAGAGGACTGACCAATGATCAGCTCCTGGGACATAACCTCTAAGCTCTTGGCTTGTCCTACCTGATAAGAGTGTCTTTGTTTACTTGGGGCCTTGGACCACATGGTATCAGCTTAACTTCTGGAGGTACTGGAGACTGAGTAGCTGAGGTCAGTCACATGGGCATCCAGCCATTCCTACATGACCAACCCGCAGTAAAAATCCTGGACGCCAAGGCTCATGGGAGCTTCTCTGGTTGGCAGTACTTAGTATGTGTTGTCACACATCGTTGCCGGGAGACTTAAGTGCTGTTCATATGACTCCCCTGGTAGAGACAACTGGAAGCTTCCACTTGGTCTCTCCTGAACTCTACCCTGTGCACCTTTTGCCTTTGCTGATTTTAATTTGTATCTTTTCACTGTAATAAAACACAAACATTAGTATAACGGCTTTCCTGTGAGTCCTTCCAGCAGATCATTGAACCCGAGAGCGGTCTTGGGGTCCACCGACACACCAGGTCTTAATCTGGATAGAAGTTTCTGCCGTTATTCTTTTTATTTATTTATTTATTTAGGCTGCACCGGCTCTTAGTTGTGACACGCAGGATATTCGTTGCTGCATGTGAACTCTTAGTTGCGGCATGCACGTGGGATCTAGTTCCCCGACCAGGGATGGAACCCAGGTCCCCTGCATTGGGAGCATGGAGTGTTACGTACTGGACTACCAGGGAAGTCCCTGCCCTGTTATGCTTTTTTTTTTTTTTTTAATAAATTTATTTATTTATTTATTTATTTTTGGCTGCATTGGGTCTTCGTTGCACGGCCTTTCTCTAGTTGGCGGCAAGCGGGGGCTACTCTCTGTTGCGGTGCGCGGGCTTCTCATTGCGGTGCCTTCTCGTTGCGGAGCACGGGCTCTAGGCATGTCGGCTTCAATAGTTGTGGCTCGTGGGCTCTAGAGCACAGGGCTCAGTAGTTGTGGTGCACGGGCTTAGTTGCTCCGCGGCACGTGGGATCTTCCTGAACCAGGGCTTGAACCCATGTCCCCTGCATTGGCAGGCGGATTCTTAACCACTGCACCACCAGGGAAGACCTGTTATTCTTTAAACTGTGCATTTTATGAATGTGTTTCACAGGTATGATGTTAGAATTAAAAAAAGTAATCAGGACTTCGTAATGAACAGAAGGCAAATAAAGAAAAGGGAAGAATTAAAAATAAGTTTCAGGGCTGGGTTGTTGCAGAAGGCTTGCTGTGGCTGTTAAGAAAACATGCAAAAGAGAAATAGCTTCAAGGCGAGCATCACTCAATTCACTTCGGCCTACTGAGTTTTAGAATCCGAGAATCTCGCTTAGCAGACTGACTTCAAACCTCAGGAGAAGGGATAAAAAGATTAAAAGAGACCTCATTCAAAGAGAAATGGAATTGAAAATGGTGCCATTTTCCCCCAAAGAAATTGGAGAAAATTTTAAAAGATGGTAATATCCAACTTTGGCAAGACTGTGGGAGAATGGGGTTGGACAGAATGTAAATGGGGTTGGACAGAATATAAATTTTTTCACAAGTTATACAGCATAGTTGATTTTAAATGCACGCTTCATGACCCAGAAATTTCAATTCTAATAATATATCCTTTAAAAGAAATATTAATATGCATGCATAAAGATTTCCCACACTATAGCCAAAAATGGCAAATGACAAGGATATTCTCCCCAGCATTATTTGTAATAGCAAACAATAACAAACACCCTAAAAACCTTCAGGTGGAGTATGGATGTGCCATAGTTGATGAATACAATAGAATCTTTTGCAACTACCAAAAGAGATTGGAAAGATGCTTACTACACAAAGCAGATTTAAAAAGAACAGCAAGGACTTCCCTGGTGGCTCAGTGGTTGAGAGCCTGCCTACCGATTCAGGGGACACGGGTTCGTGCCCCGGTCCGGGAAGATCCCACGTGCCGCAGAGCAGCTGGGCCCGTGAGCCATGGCTGCTGAGCCTGCGTGTCTGGAGCCTGTGCTCCGCAACGGGAGAGGCCACAACAGTGAGAGGCCCGTGTACCGCAAAAAAAAAAAAAAAAAGTGAGAGTCATTAAAATACAGCATGTGAAACTATGAAATCACCCAGGGAGAACAATGGGCCATGGATAGAACCCTAGGAAAACGAATTCTTGGAAGGAACACCCCATGACCATGAACATAATTAATTAAATTAAAATGGACAGGGCAACAGCCAGCCTTCTACTGGAGCTTGGTTCACTGAAGAAACTCCATAAAATCACCAGAAACAATCCTCTCCCCTTCCCACTTTCTTAGGTACTTTTAGTTTCCTAAGGTTGCTGTAGCAAAGTACCCCAAACTGAGTGGCTTCAAAAGCAGAAATGTAGGGTTGCGGGGTCAGAATAATTCCCTAGGTAATGACAGGAGATGCAGTAGTGAGGAATCCCAGGAGAAAATACCCCTATCCTAATATCCCACCACATACAGTCAGCCTCCAAAATCTAAAGTGATCTGAGAATCACCCCCTTCCCTCAGCTATGGGGTAGAGAGGGTGAGCTATAAAAAGAAGCAATTGGGAGTAGATCTCGGGACAGTGATGGAGGGGGAAGGAAAATAAGCAACCTGAAAATGAACACATATCTTCATGTGCTAATTGATATTTGCTTATCATCATTTTCAAACCATCTGTTCAATTTTTTTTTTTTTTTTTTTTTTAAACATGAGTTATTTTTCCTATTTTGGATATGATGTACTTCGTAGATTCACTGGTTCTAGGAAATTTACAGCCATTATTCATGTAATACATGCTCTCCATTCTTTCTGTTTGTGCTTTCTTAAAATCCAGCTCAGTATATGTTAGATTTTATGTGCTTTTTTTTATTTATTTATTTTTTTTGTAGTACCTGGGCCTCTCACTGTTGTGGCCTCTCCCGTTGTGGAGCACAGGCTCCGGACACGCAGGCTCAGAGGCCATGGCCCCCAGGCCCAGCCGCTCTGCGGCATGTGGGATCTTCCTGGACCGGGGCACGAACCCGTGTCCCCTGCATCGGCAGGCAGACTTCCAACCACTGCGCCACCAGGGAAGCCCATCTGTTCAATTTTTTTTGCTCATGTATTCTAATGAAGTTTTTGTCTTTTTCTTATTGACTTATAGACCTTCTTTATATCTTCTGCATATGAGCCTTGTTAAATGTAGATACTGCAAACATGAAAAGTGTTTTTTTTTCTTTAGCTTTTTATTTTTTTATTTTTATTTTTTTTGCCACACCTTGTGGTAGGCAGAACTTTCCAGATCATAAATTGAACCTGCACCCCGTCTCGTGGAAGCATGGAGTGTTAAATGCTGGACCACCTGGGAAGTCTGAAAAGAGTCTTTTAATGAATCAAAATTTTTCATTTTAATGAAATCCAACATACCAATTTTTTTATGGTTACTGGGTTTTTTGTGTGTGTGTGTCATTGTTAAGAAACCTTTGCCCACATCAAGGTCATGAGCTTTTCTTCCGTGTTTTGTTCTAGAAGCTTTATGCTTTTAGCTTTCACCTTCTGGTTTGTGATCCATCTTGAATTCAAACATTTGTGCATGGTGTGAGGTGGGGGTCAAGGCTTACTTTTTCCCTATGGATATAGGATTTCTTGCATTTATTTTAAAATTATTATTATTATTTTAATATTAGTTTCTTTAACATCGTTATTGGATTATAATTGCTTTACAATGTTGTGTTAGTTTCTGCTGTATAACAAAGTGAATCAGCTATATGCATATGTATATTTCCATATCCCCTCCCTCTCACCCTCCCTATCCCACCCCTCTAGGTGGACACAAAGTACCGAGCTGATCTCCCTGTGCTATGCTGCTGCTTCTCACTAGTTATCTATTTTACATTTGGTAGTGTATATATGTCCATACCACTCTCTCACTTCGTCCCAGCTTGCCCTTCCCCTCCACCGTGTCCTCAAGTCCATTCTCTATGTCTGCATCTTTATTCCTGTCCTGCCCCTAGGTTCTTCAGAACCAGTTTTTTTTTTTTTTTTTAGATTCCATATATGTGTGTTAACATATGGTATTTGTTTTTCTCTTTCTGACTTAACTTCACTCTGTATGACAGTCTCTAGGTCCATCCACCTCACTACAAATAACTCAATTTCGTTTCTTTTTATGGCTGAGTAATATTCCATTGTATATATGTGCCACATCTTCTTTACCTGTTCATCTGTCATGTCAATGGACAATTGGGTTGCTTCCATGTCCTGGCTACTGTACATAGAGCTGCAGTGAACATTGTGGTACATGACTCTTTTTGAATTATGATTTTCTCAGGGTATATGCCCAGTAATGGGATTGCTGGGCCATATGGTAGTTCTATTTTTAGTTTTTTAAGGAACCCCCATACTGTACTCCATAGTGGTTGTATCAGTTTACATTCCCACCAACAGTGCAAGAGGGCTCCCTTTTCTCCACACCCTCTCCAGCATTTATTGTTTGTAAGTTTTTTTGATGATGGCCATTCTGACCAGTGTGAGGTGATACCTCATTGTAGTTTTGATTTGCATTTCTCTAATGATTAGTGATACTGAGCATCCTTTCATGTGTTTGTTGGCAACCTGTATATCTTCTTTGGAGAAATGTCTATTTAGGTCTTCTGCCCATTTTTGGATTGGGTTGTTTGTTTTTTTGATATTGAGCTGCTTGTATATTTTGGAGATTAATCCTTTCTCAGTTGCTTCGTTTTCAAATATTTTCTCCCATTCTGACGGTTGTCTTTTTGTCTTGTTTATGGTTTCCTTTGCTGTGCAAAAGCTTTGAAGTTTCATTAGATCCCATTTGTTTATTTTGGGTTTTATTTCCATTTCTCTAGGAGGTGGGTCAAAAAGGATCTTGCTGTGATTTATGTCATGGAGCGTTCTGCCTATGTTTTCCTCTAAGAGTTTGAAAGTGTCTGGCCTTACATTTAGGTCTTTAATCCATTTTGAGTTTATTTTTGTGTATGGTGTTAGGGAGTGTTCTAATTTGATTCTTTTACATGGTGCTGTCCAGTTTCCCCAGCACGACTTATTGAAGAAGCTGTCTTTTCTCCATTGTATATTCTTGCCTCCTTTATCACAGATAAGGTGACCATATGTGCATGGGTTTATCTCTGGGCTTTCTATCCTGTTCCATTGATCTATATTTCTGTTTTGTGCCAGTACCATACTCTCTCGATTACTGTAGCTTTGTAGTATAGTCTGAAGTCAGGGAACCTGATTCCTCCAGTTCCATTTTTCTTTCTCAAGATTGCTTTGGGGCTTCCCTGGTGGCACAGTGGTTAAGAATCCGCCTGCCAATGCAGGGGACACAGGTTCAAGCCCTGGTCCAGGAAGATCCCATATGCCATGGAGCAACTAAGCCCGTGTGCCACAACTACTGACCCTGTGCTCTAGAGCCCACAAGCCACAACTACTGAACCCACGTGCCACAGCTACTGAAGCCTGTGCGCCTAGAGCCTGTGTTCCTCAACAAGAGAAGCCGCTGCAGTGAGAAGCTGTGCACCTCAACAAAGAGTAGCCCCCGCTCGCCGCAACTAGAGAAAGCCTGCACACAGCAACGAAGACCCAATGCAGCCAAAAATAAATTAATTAAATAAATAAATTTTAAAAAAAGATTGCTTTGGCTCTTTGGGGTCTTTTGTGTTTCCATACAAACTGTGAAATTTTCTGTTCTAGTTCTGTGGAAAATGCCACTGGTAGTTTGATAGGGATTGCATTGAATCTGTAGATTGCTTTGGGTAGTAGAGTCATTTTCACAATGTTGATCCTTCCAATCCAAGAATATGGTATATCTCTCCATCTCTTTATATCAACTTTAATTTCTTTCATCAGTGTCTTATAGTTCTCTGCATACAGGTCTTTTGTTTCCTTAGGTAGGTTTATTCCTAGGTATTTTATTCTTTTTGTTGCACTGGTAAATGGGGGTGTTTCCTTAGTTTCTCTTTCAGATTTTTCATCATTAGTATATAGGAATGCAAGAGATTTCTATGCATTAACTTTGTATCCTGCTACTTTACCAAGTTCATTGATTAGCTCTAGTAGTTTTCTGGTAGCATCTTTAGGATTCTCTACATATAGCATCACGTCATCTGCAAACAGTGACAGCTTTACTTCTTCTTTTCCGATTTGGATTCCTTTTATTTCTTTTTCTTCTCTGATTGCTGTGGCTAAAACTGCCAAAACTATGTTGAATAATAGTGGTGAGAGTGGGCAACCTTGTCTTGTTCCTGATCTTAGTGGAAATGGTTTCAGTTTTTCACCATTGAGAATGATGTTGGCTGTGGGTTTGTCATATATGGCCTTTATCTTGAATTTATTGAAAAGCTCTTTCATTCCCCCACTGAATTGTGTTAATATCTTTGTCATAAATAAAGTGATCATATATATGTGGTCTGTTTCTGGACTCACTATTGGATTCCATTTCTCTATCTTTTATGTCGGTACCACTCTGTCATAAGTTTACCTTTATGTTACACCTTGAAATCTGGTAATCTCACTGGTCTCTAGCCTCACTTCCACTATTACCTCACTGATCCATCATCACTGTTTGCTGGTTAATGTAAATCAAATTCATTCCTCGAGGTATATATATATATATATATATATATATAT
>NW_006790237.1:544967-547359 GCF_000442215.2 Lipotes vexillifer | reverse complement strand
TGCGGTACGCGGGCCTCTCACTGTTGTGGCCTCTCCCGTTGCGGAGCACAGGCTCCGGATGCGCAGGCTCAGCGGCCATGGCTCACGGGCCCAGCCGCTCCACGGCATATGGGATCCTCCCGGACCGGGGCACGAACCCACGTCCCCAGCATCGGCAGGCGGACTCTCAACCACTGCGCCAACGGGGAAGCCCCCGAGGTATATTTTTAATGCATATTTTTACAGCATAACTTTCTTATAATTGTGATACAGAATTATGCGCACACAGACACACACACTTTTTAAAATATTTATTTATTTTATTTTTGGATGTGTCAGATCTTAGTTGCAGCACGTGGGCTTAGTTGCCCCACGGCATGTGGGATCTTAGTTCCCTGACCAGGGATTGAACCTGTGTCCCCTGTACTGGAAGGTGGACTCCCAACCACTGGACCACCAGGGAAGACCCTGACACACACACTTTTTAGCTCTAACTCTGGTTCACAGGAAATGCAGGGAACACAGGAACATGTTGAATGACAGAAAGAGGACTCAACCAGCCAAATGAAAATGACAAATGACTTGGTTTCATAACAAATTAATGGCTTTTTTAAAAAGAAAAGGAAGGGGATCATTAAAAGATATTTAAGACACTTGTCAACCAAAGGCAATGGGTGAAGTTTGTTTATTCTTTTTTCTTTATTCTGCTCTGCAGTAGTTATTTCCACTATTTTATCTTCCAGGTCACTTATCCATTCTTCTTCCTCAGTTATTCTGCTATTGATCCCATCTAGAGTATCTTAAATTTCATTTATTGTGTTGTTCATCGTTGTTTGTTTCCTATTTAGTTCTTCTAGGTCCTTGTTAAATGTTTCTTGTATTTTCTCTATTCTATTTCCAAGATTTTGGATCATCTTTACTATCATTATTCTGAATTCTTTTTCAGGTAGACTGCCTATTTCCTCTTCATTTGTTAGGTCTGGTGGGTTTTTATCTTGCTCCTTCATCTGCGGTGTGTTTCTCTGTCTTCTCATTTTGTTTATCTTACTGTGTTTGGGGTCCCCTTTCACAGGCTGCAGGTTCTTAGTTCCCGTTGTTTTTGGTGTCTGCCCCCAGTGGCTAAGGTTGGTTCAGTGGGCTGTGTAGGCCTCCTGGTGGAGGGGACTGGTGCCTGTATTCTGGTGGATGAGGCTGGATCTTGTCTTTGTGGTGGGCAGGTCCACATTTGGTGGTGTGTTTTGGGGTGTCTATGGCCTTATTATGATTTTAGGCAGCCTCTCTGCTAATGGGTGGGGTTGTGTTCCTGTCTTGTTAGTTCTTTGGCATAGGGTGTCCAGCACTGTAGCTTGCTGGTCGTTGAGTGAAGCTGGGTGTTGGTGTTGAGATGGAGAGCTCTGGGAGACATTCGCCATTTGATATTATGTGGAGCTGGGAGGTCTCTTGTGGACCAGTGTCCTGAAGTTGGCTCTCCCACGTCAGAGGCACAGCACTGACTCCTGGCTGCAGCACCAAGAGCCTTTCATCCACACGGCTCAGAATAAAAGGGAGAAAAATGAAAAGAAAGAAAGAAAAGAAAGAGAGAGAGAAAGGAAGGAAGGAAGGAAGAAGAAAGAAAGGGGGAAAGAAAAAAAGAAAGAGGAAAAAATAAAATAAAGTTATTAAGATAAAAAATAATTATTAAGAATTTTTTTTTTATTTTTAAAGTAAAAAGAAACAAAGAAACAAAACAAACAAACAAAAAACCGGAAGGACAGAACCCTAGGACAAATGGTGAAAGCAAAGCTATACAGACAAAATCTCACACAGAAGCATACACATACACACTCACAAAAAGAGGAAAAGGGGAAAAAATAATATATCTTGCTCTCAAAGTCCACCTCCTCAATTTGGGATGATTCGTTGTCTACTCAGGTATTCTACAGATGCAGGGTACATCAAGTTGATTGTGGAGCTTTAATCCGCTGCTTCTGAGGCTGCTGGGAGAGATTTCCCTTTCTCCTTTGTTCGCACAGGTCCCGGGCCTCAGCTTTGGATTTGGCCCCGCCTCTGCATGTAAGTCGCCGGAGGCCGTCTGTTCTTGGCTCAGACAGGACGGGGTTAAAGGAGCAGCTGATTCGGGGGCTCTGGCGCTCTCAGGCCGGGGGGGAAGGAGGGGCACGGAGTGCGGGGCGGGCCCGCAGCGGCAGAGGCCGGCGTGACGTTGCACCAGCCTGAGGCGCGCTGTGCGTTCTCCCGGGGAAGTTGTCCTTGCATTACGGGACCCTGGCAGGGGGGCTGCACAGGCTCCTGGGAGGGGAGGTGTGGAGAGTGACCTGTGCTCACACAGAGGCTTCTTGTGGCGGCAGCAGCAGCCTTAGCGTCTCATGCCCGTCTCTGGAGCTCTGTTAAGCAGCGCTCTTTATCCCCCCTCCTC
>NW_006790237.1:540644-542103 GCF_000442215.2 Lipotes vexillifer | reverse complement strand
GCACTGGCGGGCTGCACAGGCTCCCCGGACGCGGGGTGTGGATAGTGACCTGTGTTCGCACAGGTTTCTTGGTGGCGGCAGCAGCAGCCTTAGCGTCTCATTCCCGTCTCTGGGGTCCGCACTTTAAGCCGCGGCTCGCGCCCGTCTCTGGGGCTCCTTTAAGTGGCGCTCTTAATCCTCTCTCCTCGCGCACCAGGAAACAAAGAGGGAAGAAAAAGTCTCTTGCCTCTTCGGCATGTCCAGACTTTTCCCCGGACTCCCTCCCGGCTAGCCGTGGCGCACTAACCCCTTCAGGGCTGTGTTCACCCCGCCAGTCCTCTCCCTGCGATCCGACGGAAGCCCGAGCCTCAGCTCCCAGCCCCGCCCGCCCCGGCGGGTGAGCAGACAAGCCTCTCGGGCTGGTGAGTGCCGGTCGGCACCGATCCTCTGTGCGGGAATCTCTCCGCTTTGCCCTCTGCACCCCTGTTGCTGCGCTCACCTCCGTGGCTCCCGTGAAGTTTGTTTAGATCTGGATCCAAACACAGTAATAAGACATTTTTGAGACAGAAAAGTTTCAACACAGACTTCTGATAGACGATATTAACATATTATTATAAAATTGTCTTAGATATTTATGTGGTTATATTTTTATTAATTCCTCATCCATTAGAGATACAGAATTCATGCATGGAAAAATTTGCTGTCTGAGATTTGCATAAAGTAAAAAGGGGGAAGATGAGGGGCATAGATGAAAGAAGAATGGGGACATTTTGAAATTACTGAATTGCGTGATGGGCATTTACTACACTCTCTATTTTATGTATAAAATGTTTAGTTTGTTTTTAAAGAGACTTCTACACCTGTCCAGGTGGAGATGGTGGTGACTTGGACAGAATGGTTATGGTAAAGGAAGGAAAGAAGATCAGATTCAGGGTATATTTTCAAGGTAAAGCTGACAACTTGCTGGTGGATAAAATGTGAAAGAAAGAATCAAGGGTAAGTTTAAGTGTTTGGCTGAAGTAAATGGACAGTGCCATTTACTGACATGGGAGTGGACAGGGGAAGGCTTGGTTGGCTGAAATCAGGGGAGATGTTGTCACAGACATTTTGGGAAACTATGACCAACCATGATGTTGCTTTAATTTAGAAACATGTAAAATGTGCCCCCCCCAATACATTTTTAAATGTACATGAAGAAAATAGAGAATGCTGAATTAATAAATGAACATAGAATTTCTTTTATTTTAAATAGCAAAACCTGGTCCAGTGACCACCACCCATTCAAGCTGTATAAAATAAGGCTGGAGGGCTTCCCTGTGGCGCAGTGGTTGAGAGTCTGCTTGCCGATGCAGGGGATGTGGGTTCGTGCCCCGGTCCGGGAGGATCCCACATGCCGCGGAGCCGCTGGGCCCCTGAGCCTTGGCCGCTGTGCCTGTGCGTCCGGAGCCTGTGCTCCGCAATGGGAGAGGCCACAACAGTG
>NW_006790237.1:532001-540634 GCF_000442215.2 Lipotes vexillifer | reverse complement strand
ATGCAAAAAAAAAAAAAAAAAAAAAGTCTGGAAATTTGAAAGGGGAATCCTTAAATAGGGTTACCGAGAAAACTATTAGCCTAGTAAGTACTGTGGCATCCCATTCCATGGGTACCAAGCCACAAGAAAGAGGCCCTAAGAGAACCACCCAGAGAGACTGAAGAGGCCTGCAAGGGGATGTGTGGTAGTCGTTAGAGCCATGCATGAATCTGGGGCATGTGGGCAGGTTGGTCTTGCTTGCCCTCTGTGAAATAAAATTCATGTATTATGGCAAGATGAGAAAAATTTAAACATAAAGATTCTTCTCTGCCCTTTGGCCTCTCCTCTCCCCCCGCACTGTGCATTGCGTGTCTGCATTACCCATTGACAAACTCCCCCTCCGCCATGGGCAGGAATCCCTGCTCAGTCATACAGAGCAACATTCTCCTAGCACTAACAAGACAACTCCTTAAAAGGTAACATTCCTTCTTGATCTCGTAAGGCGTCACATGACCCACCAGGATGACGCTTAGATCTGGATTATGTAAACTGTCAATAACACATCATTTGATGTACAGCCCTCTGTCTCAAAAATACTTATATACCTGTGCCTTGATTTCTAACCGGTGGAACAGTTCTCAGAGCTTTCTGAGATGCTCTTCCCTGGTTATAATCCTCAAATTTGGCCCAAATAAAAATTTCCATTTCTTTCTTAGGTCCACTGATTAATTTTTCGTCGACACCTCTTTGAAATTGGGTATGACCACATGACTTTCTTCCGTCACTGAAATGTGAGTGGCAAACCTTTTTTTCCTATGTACCCATTTTTGGAGCTTCCTCCCAATGTTTTTTTTTTTTTTTTTTTATTTGCCACACCGTTCGTCATGTGGGATCTTAGTTCCCCCACCAGGGATGGAACCCGTGGCCCCTGCAGTGGAAGTGTGGAGTCTTAACCACTGGTCCACCAGGGAAGTCCCAGCATCTTCCTAATTCTTAGGGTATTCTTTCATTACCTTTTCTTGAATCAGCTCCCTTACAAATATGGTGGCCGTGTTTGTATTAGGTGACCCCCGCCCCTCCCCATGACCTCAGGTAATTGACTCATGGTGGATGCCTGACTCAAATATCAATCCAATTGAGCCAATCAGATTATCTTTTTCAGGAATGTCAAACTGTGGCAGAGAGACACTAGGAGTTTCTGTCGGGCCCTTGGAATGAGACTTCTGTTTCACCATTACCTCCGTGGTCCACCATCTCTGCATGCTGTAAATGTTACAGTAGCCTTCTCACTGGTCTCTTTGTCTCCATCCTTGCCCTTACAGCCCTGTCTCCACATAGCAGCTAGATATGTCCATACAGCAAATCAAATCATATCACTCCCCTAATTAAATTAAAGCCCTCTGATGGCTTCCCATCGGTCTTAGAATAAAACCCAAAGTCCTCATCATGGTCGACAAGGCATTTCATGGTCCCACCCTGCTAACTTCTCCACCTATATCTGTCTCCATGTGCTCCAGTCACACTGGTCTCATTTCACTCTCATGTATAACTAGACTACACCCCGCCCTGCCACAGGACCTTTGCACGTGGGATCTCAAGTCAGATGAGGATATGCATGTTGGCCTACTTCATGCCAAAGTCATAAAAGATTTTGCAAATGCAGAGACTAATCTTTTTAGTTTGTTATCCAGTTATTTATGGCTGCCTAACAGATTATCCCAAAACTTAGTGGCACAAAACAGAGTGTTGTGCTCACAGAATCTGTGAATCAGGAATTCAGATATGGCTTGTCTCTGCAACATGTTGTCAGGAACCTCGACTGGATCACTCTAAATGCTAGGTTGACTGGAACAACTGTGGAATCATCTGGAGGTTTCTACACTCATATGTCTGATGTGTGGGCTGGGATGACTTGAAGCTGGCCTCAGCTAAGACTGTTCATCTGTGGCCTCTCATTGAGTTTGGGCCTCCTCACAGCATGGTCGCTTCAGATAGCTGGACCTCTTACATGATGACGACGACTAAGGACTCCAAGAGTAAGTGTTTCAGCAAACAACTTGAAAGCCATGTTGTGAGGGAGTCCAAGCTATCCTGTCTTGCAGGATATTCCAAATGAGCGCCACTAAATGCAGCTGTATAACAGCACTCAGCCAACGTTGCACTGGAGCAGAGAATCACCCAGCTGACCCACAGACTGGTGGGAAATAATTAATTGCTGTCACTTGAAGCCACTATGTCTTGTTAACACAGTCCTTGAGAGCAGGGATCCTGTTAGGTTCATCACTACAGGTATTTACTAAAAGAATGAATAGACTCTCGTCAAGTTCATTGAGCCATGATGGTCTCTGAGTTCTCAACAATAATCGTCGTGGTCCCCAGAAGCCAGGGTTGCAGAGGTGGGGCACAAGGTCTTGGATTCACACCAACTACTAGCCAATATGGCTCTCTTGTGAAAACTGGGCAAAAGGTCCCCACTCTGAGTGGACTAATTAGAAAAAGTGAGCCCTCTGGGTGGACACAGTCCCAGGGACACATGGCTTGGAGAGCAGACTGTAGGCTCTATTTAAGCCCCACTTGCCTCCTTGTCTAGAGACCTTTGTGTAGTGACCAACTTGCACAATAATCCAGGGCTTCCCTGTTTTGCACCCTACAGACATTCCTCCCTTCTTCCTTGGTAAGAGCACCCCAATTTTCTTACTGCAAGCCACCATGTCCTTCAGAGGAGGCTGATCAACTCCCCAGCTGCAGGGGGCAAAGATTTATTGATCTGAAGCTAAGTCAATCCCAGGCTCTCATTCACCAAGCCTTACAAGGGGTCAGGGGGCATGTGACACACTTCTGGTCAATGAGACATGGGGCCAGTTGCTGGAGGATTTGGAAGGTTTCCCACACTGTTCAGAAGGGACCTAAGATAAGAACAAACCTCTTTTTGCTGCCTTGGGAAAAGGATATCTGTGTGACACCTGAGTATGTGGCAGCTTTCTTGGAACCACGGGGAGCATGTGGGAGCTGATTTAAGAGATTATGGCAGCTCAAAAAGATGGATAGAACTGGGGTCTTTTTTTTTTGACTTATTTTTATTAAAAAAAAATTATTTATTTTATTTATTTATTTTTGGTTGCTTTAGGTCTTTGTTGCTGTGCACAGGCTTTCTCTGGTTGCGGTGAGCAGGGGCTACTCTTTGCTGTCATGCGTGGGCTTCTCATTGTGGTGGCTTCTCTTGTTGCGGAGCATGGGCTCTAGGCATGCAGGCTTCAGTAGTTGTGGCACATAGGCTCAGTAGTTGTGGCTCGCAGGCTCTAGAGCGCAGGCTCAGTAGTTGTGGCGCACTGGCTTAGCTGCTCCAGCAGCATGTGGGATTTTCCTGGACCAGGGCTCAAACCCATGTCCCCTGCATTGGTAGGCAGACTCCTAACCACTGCGCCACCAGGGAAGTCCCAGAACTGGGGTCTGGTTGAGCTGCTAAATTAACCCTGGAGATGTGCCACCTCTGGTCCTGTTGTGTGAGACACATGAACATGTTATTTAAACAAGTTAGTTGGGACTTCTGTTACTTGCAGCCTGAAGCATTATGGTACAAGAGGGCAGTGTTCTGGAACATGTAATAATGTGCTTCTCATACCTTGGAACAGATCTTGGGGGAGCCAGAAAAGGGGAATGGAGTGCTGAGGACCAGCTAACATCAGTGCTTGAGGAGTGGGGACAGGTCTGCCGCGATCCCAGTCCAATCTGGCAGGAAGGCTGCCTCTGGCTTAAAGACTTTGAGGAAGGGAGAGTCTGGGAGGGTATAATTGGCCAGGTAGATGGTCTCTCCACCTGCGAGGTAGGCGGCCCAGATCCCAAACGTCCCAATGGTCATGACGGTGTGATTACATTGCGTGAGTAATGCAAAGTCCTTGGCGGGTGAGCCCTCAATGCCGTTGCCGGCAAAGACCACATCCCCGCGGGAGGCCTCAATGTTTTCCCGACACCAGGCCATGCCGTTGCTGGTGACCACGAAGATGGGGGAGGGGTAGCGAGCCCGGAACCAGTCCAGGGCCTGCTGCAGGTAGCCCCGGTCGGCCACCACGCCCTTCCACACGTTGGGCATAACGTGGACGTAGTCCCCCCGGCGCACGTGGACCCCTACGTAGGTGCTCGGCCGGCTCCCATTCACCTGCAGAGCCCGCAGAAAATTCTGGGCCTCCTCGCGCACGTGGTCGTGCAGGGTGAACTCCTGGAGGATCTCGGCGCGGAGGTGGTGGTAGAAGGTCCAAGAGCAGGGGTAGCCGGTGAGGCGCACGTACTCGCCCGGGATGTGTCGGTACCCCCCTTCCCTCCCGCCGTTCCGGGGGTAGTTCTGCCAGGGGATCCTGCTGGCCGTGGTGTCGTGCAGGACGGGGAGGGTGATTCTGAAGATGGGGGCCAGCGTGCTGTGCATCTGGGGCGGGATGAAGGCCGGCCGCCCGTTCATCTTGGCCAGGGCGTACAGGGTGGCGTACTCCCCCATCTGGTTCCCCAGGCGGCCTATGGCATTGATCGTCCACATGCCCTTTGGCTGCGGGCTCCGCTGGGGGCCCGAGGGAGATTCCTTGGTTGCTGGCTCCAGCATCTGTAACTCCCATGTGGGCTGAATCTTCGCTAGCCTCTGCTGAAGGTGAAATATGGTGGAAGCCGTGAAGACAAAGAGGATGAAGGGGGCCGTGGGGAAGAAGAAAGGTGCCTGTGTGCTGAGCATGGCTGTTAGGAGAGGGAGAGCAGGAAACGGTTAGCTCAGGGGACGGAGGCCCTGGGCTAGTGCATGAAGCTGGCAGCGCAGTTGTCCGGGCTGACATTGCGTGGACATATGTACGTGTGGATCTACTTTGCGTGTGCATGGAAATGAGTGTGAATATTCGGGTTACATGTATGCAGGTACAGCTCTGGAGTGTGTGTTATGTGGCTGTGTCTCCACTGGACTCATATTTGCATGTTTACATGTGTATATGCACTGTATGTATATAGACACCCATGGCATGTGCATTGTATGAGTAGATATGGGTATTTATACGTTGTGTATGTATGTGAGTGTGGAATTGCGTGCAGGTGAATGGACATGTGTACATTGTATTGTACGGTTGTGTATATATAGGCACACCTGATTCTATTGCACTTTGCAGTACTGCATTTTTTACAAGTTGAAGGTTTGTGGCAAACCTGCATTTTCAGATGATGGTTAGCATTTTTTAGCAATCAGGCGTTTTTTAAAATTTTTATTTCACACATAAAGTATGCAGATCTTAAGTGTCTAGACTGATGAAGTTTTGTTTTGTTTTGTTTTTTTTATCTTTTGGCCACAGCACATGGCATGTGGGATCTTACTTCCCCCACCAGGGATGGAACCTGCGTCCCCTGCAGTGGCAGCACAGTCTTAACCACTGGACCACCAGGGAAGTCCCGCAATCAGGTTTGTTGTTGTTGTTTTTGTTTTTTTAACTCTAATACAGTATTTATTTTTCATTCACCAGGTCTTTTTTTAAATCAGGTGTTTTTAATTAAGGTATGTACTTTGGGTTTTTTTAGATATAAAGCTATTGCACGTTTAATAGACTACAGTACAGGGTAAACACAACTTTTATATGCACTGGGAAGCCAAAAGAAATTGTGTGACTTTGTTGTAATATTTGCTGTATTGTGGTGGTCTGAAACCAAACTCAAAATATCTCTGAGTGACATTTGTATTGTGTACATATAGGGGTGTGTACTACATATGTGGTGTGCAGGTGACTGTGAACAAATAGCATGTGTGTATACATGACGCTACGCATACATTACGTGTATACACATTGTATGTTGAAATGTGGGTGTTTATAGACTGTAAGTATACATGTGTGGCTGTCTATATATAATGAGTTCAAGTGTACCAACCTACTATTTACTGGGGATCCAGTTTCTTTTTTTTTATAAATTTATTTATTTGTTTTTATTTTTTTGGCTGTGTTGGGTCTTCGTTGCTGTGCACAGGCTTTCCCTAGTTGCAGCGAGCGGGGGCTACTCTTCATTGCGGTGCGTGGGCTTCTCATTGCGGTGGCTTCTCTTGTTGCGGAGCACAGGCTCTAGGTGCGCGGGCTTCAGTAGTTGTGGCTCTCCGGCTTAGTTGCTCTGTGGCATGTGGGCTCTTCCCAGACCAGAGATCGAATCCGTGTCCCCTGCATTGGCAGGTGGATTCTCCACCACTGCGCCACCAGGGAAGCCCGGGATCCAGTTTCTAGAGATGTCCATCTCTGCATGCCCTGCCTATCTATATCCCCTTTGATGGGAAATTGCCCTGCCCATCAAGAGCTTGACCTGTCCACCCTCCTGGCCAGAGATGACTGAACTTGAGATAGATGCCTGGCTCCACAGTGGCTTCTCCTTTCCTTGGTTAAGGTCTTGAGAAGTGTAGGCTGGCTCTAAAAGACGAGTTGGCCAATTCACTCTTTTGAGTATTTTTATTAAAAGGCTCAGAAGGCAGTTGGTAGGTGAGAGTTTTTTCCTCCTGATGCCATTCGGGTGTCCAACAATTCAAGTCAAATCTGACACTGTCTTCCTGGACTGAGTATCAGATCCCACAAGTGAAACAGTTCAACTCCAGACTGCCTCCAACTTCAGACACCAATCTCAAGTCCAGAGCCATTCATACTCTGACTGACCAGTCATAGATCAGGGATTCCCATGACCAGGAAACTACCAGGCTTGATAATTTGCTAGAATGGCTCACAGAACTCAAGACACTTTACTTATGTTTACTAGTTAATTATAAGGGAGACAAATGAGTATTCAGAAGAGGCCCACAGGAGGTCCAGAAGGGTCTGAGCACAGGGCTTCTGTCCCCTTGGAGTTGGGGTAGAACACCCTCCTAGCTCATGTTTGCTAACTCAGAGGCTTCCTGAAACCCATTGTTTAGGGGTTTTATGGAGGTATCATTATGTAGGTGCGATTGATTAAATCATTTGGCCACTGGTGATTTGCTCTATCTCTGGTCCGTCTCCCCTCCTCAGAGCTGAAAAGTGCCAAACTTCTAATGAAGGCTTGGTCTTTCTGCTGACCAG
Organism: Lipotes vexillifer; assembly: GCF_000442215.2. Classification (NCBI taxonomy): domain Eukaryota; kingdom Metazoa; phylum Chordata; class Mammalia; order Artiodactyla; family Lipotidae; genus Lipotes; species Lipotes vexillifer. Next base: position 533,606 of record NW_006790237.1, on the reverse strand, counting down.
CTTCCATCCTGAAGCCATCTAGAGGGCTGGCAACAGTTGCCTCATCAAGTCCTATCACTTATCAATGAGAAAATGCCAAGGATATTAGGTGCTATGTGCCAGGAACTGGGGACAAAGACCGAAGATCATTCTATGACACCACAGCAGGTAATCTTGAAAGGGAGAGTAGGGGTAGGTGTGGCTGGGACATATCAGTTGCAGGCTGAAGCAGAGGAAGCCAGTAACCAGAAGATACCTGAAGATACCTGAAGAGATGTGCAGACACCTCAAAGGAACTTCAACTACTGATCAAGAAATCCCAGAAAATCTGCTTATATTTGAACACATACAACCTGTTCCTTTCAACTCTGGTTACAGCAGAGGCTAGTTCCAGGAGTTAGGGTGGTTGCATAGAACAGACCTCCTGAAAACACATGGGACTCACTATGGTATTGAGACAGGAGGGAAGGGGGCAGGGCACACCCTTAAAGAACGACACAGCCACTGAGAAAAACAGGGTGTGACAAAAACTGGTTAGGGGCTTCCCTGGTGGCGCAGTGGTTGAGGGTCCGCCTGCCGATGCAGGGGACACGGGTTCGTGCCCCGGTCCGGGAAGATCCCACATGCCGCGGAGTGGCTGGGCCCGTGAGCCGTGACCGCTGAGCCTGTGTGTCCGGAGCCTGTGGTCCACAATGGGAGAGACCACAACAGTGAGAGGCCCGCGTACCGCAAAAAAAAAAAAAACCCCAAAAAACAAAACTGTTTAGAGCCAGTTAGGTCCAAGATGGCGGAAGATTCGACTTCCAGTAGACCCTGAGCCTCATTCTATGCTCATTGTAATACATTAGCATATGCTAAATGACACACCCACAGGGGCCACGACAGTTCCGAGGCTGACCATAAAAGCCCAAAAAGTGGGCGATGGTCCAGTTCCTGGAAATCTCTGTCCCTTCTCCAAAATAGGTGGAATAATCCTCCCACTTCTTAGCCTGTGAAATTTCCCAGCCCATAAAAACTAATCACCCTGTATCTTGGGGCCACTCTCACCTTCTGAGATGGTGTGCATTCTGCCTATGGAATGTGTATCTCTCTAAATAAACTTGCTTTCACTTTACTATGGCCTGCTCTTGAATTCTTTCCTGTGCAAAGCCAAGGACCCTCACTTGGTGGCCCGTCCCAGAGACTCACCCGAGACCTGGGACATGACAATCCTCTCACACCACATTCTCCTGCGACATCATCACAGGAGGTCGAGGGCATTGAGGATTCCCCATCTTGGGTCATAAATCTTGACCCAGTGGTTTATAGAGTGAAGCAGTTAATTAAGCTATTGGCTGAGATTGTTTAGAACAAATCAAAGGCCCCGGAAGGATGAGGTTGCAGAGCATAAGTAAAGGAAAGCAGGAAATGTATTGGTTCTGACTCCCCAGTACGTGGCTAGAAGCCAGCAAGGAAACGCAGAAAGATCCTTCCTTAATGTCATCACCGTTAACACCTTACTGTTGCTAAGACCCCGTCTAGAAATGATTGATGGGCTTTGTCCTTCTGCAGCCTAGGCTGGACCAACACATGTGGCCACAGGGAAAGTCCAGGTCCGGCCACTGACTCAGCAAGCTTGTTCTCTGA
>NW_006790237.1:530724-531991 GCF_000442215.2 Lipotes vexillifer | reverse complement strand
ATGCCGATATCTGGGAGGAGTCCCAGGAAAGATGGCTTTCTGTTCTCTCGGCTCTTCCAAAGACTTCCCTCCTCCTTCTCTGTGAATATGAGGTTCCCACCCAGGTTAAAAAAAAAATCCCTTCCTCCTGAGCAGGCTTTAATCGCAGCATATCCTGGAAGCTCTGCACCAAAGTAGGTTAGAGATAAAGGTTTCTATTTGATTTGGTCTAGGGCTTGTGTTCCTGGTCAAACTGTTGAACCAAATGGCCATTAAGAAGAGAACACTGGGGCTAAATCAAGCTAGTTGTGACCTGATTGAAGCTGGGAAGCTTCCAGAAGCTATGCCGGTGTGGTCCTTTAGGGTTCATTATGGTTGAGAAAAGTTAGCACAAGACCTAATGTAGCAACATCCCTGCTTCTGATCTATAAGTCTCCGAAACCCTCCGAGTCACAAGATCACAAGAGGGTTCTCTTTCCAGAAGAGACTCAGGCTTGTCAACTAGATGCCTGGATTTGAATTGAACCAACTCAGCTGGGGGTGTGGGACCTTTGGGTGTCCCCAGGTGTTGAACACAACCAGAAATAGACTTCTGGGTGGTACAACCTCCTCTAGCCCCTTCCGCATTGAAAGAAAGGAGCCAGGGAGGCTGGGTTTGCTGAATAAGGTTTATTTCAAAGCTCAGTTTTGGCTCACAGAAGTCTCAGCCTTATTGCCTACAAGCTCCAGATAAGGCCGCTTTCTCAAGGCCACTGAAAGTGAAGCCTCCACTCACTCAGCCCTGCATGGAATGTACTTGACTCGGAGAGGACAGTACTTTCATTCGGGTCCAGATCCCCACAGGATTCCTCAGACTCTGCCCCTGATGGGGGAGAGGAACCCTCTGAGGACTGGAAAGCTGGAGGAAGGAAGAGAGAGCATCGAGGGAGGAGGAGGAAAGCTCCCTGTGGAGTGGCCTCTGCCTTCTCCCCACCACGGTTTTCTCTTCCTTCCTCCAGCTTGAAGGGCAAGGAGTAGACTTGGAGCCTCTGTCTGGCTCCAGATTTGCCGAGCTCGGGACATGGAACAACGGGGGCCAAGGGGGATGCTTGTAGGAAGGCAGAAGGCTGGAGGGAAGGAAGGGAGAGAGAGAGGGAAGGAAGGGAGATAGAGAAGGAAGAGAGAGAGAGAGATGGAAAAAGACAGGAAAAGAGAAAGAAGGAAGTAGAAAGAAATGGAGAGAAAGACAGGGACAGAGAGAGAGACAGAGACAAAAAGAGACTGAGACAGAGAAAGATGGAGGCAGGGA
>NW_006790237.1:495721-530597 GCF_000442215.2 Lipotes vexillifer | reverse complement strand
AAAGAGAAACACAGAGAAAGAAACAGACAGAGACAGGAATAGAATGACAACAGAAGAGACAGAGGGAGAGGCACAGAGGGAGAGAGAAAAAGGCCGCCGGGCAGGATGGCTCTTCCTCGACTGGGTCCCACCTCCAGCCCCTGCTCTGCCCCAAATCTCTCTCTCTTGTCTAGGTAAGTCCCTTTTGAGATCTCTCAGTCTCAGTGTCTTTATTACACACTTCCTCCTGTGAAGGAAGGGACAGTGTCCATCTTGTCCCCTGTGTGTCCCCTACAGCCCTCGGAAGCTGGGCTCGGCACATAGCAGGTGCTCAGGAAATACGCAGTAAGAATGCAGTCCCTGTCTGGCCCCATTTCTTTTTTTTTTTCTCCCTCCTCTCAGTGAGTCTCTGCCAGCATCTCCCTGCCTCATTCATTTTCCTATATCCCCCCCCTTGTTTGTTTTTTTTTTGGTCTCCATTTCCCAGCACCTAGTAGGTTAAAAAAAATGAATATGAGAAGCACAGACCTTCACAATCAAACCTCTTCAATTCTGGACTGGCAGCGGGTGCCCCTGAATGTTCCTTCGAAATTTGTTTACAGCAGACAGAAAGACCAGGTAAAAGGAAATGCAGAATGTTCTAGAACAATGTCTCTCAGTCTTCCTGGTTGCTTCTCCCCTCCCCACCCAGGAAGGCGGATTGGCCACTGCTGAGGAGCCTCACTGGCCTCCAGAACTCGACCCCATGACCTTGGCCGAGGCTTCTGGGAGAATAGGAAGAGGTGGGGAGAGCCTCACAGGGTGAAACCCAGTGTCTGGGAGTAGGGGCCAGGCTGCGAGGTTTTGAAAGATTTAGGTTTGGAGAGAAGCTCCGTGGGGTGTGGCAAGAGTCTCTGATTAGCTGTGTGAGCTTGACCAAGGGCCTCTCAGTGTCGTCATCCAAAAAGTGGGGATAATAATAACAGCACCCCTCTGCAGGGCTGTGGAGTGAATGCTGCACCACACGGGCTGTTCCTTTCATCTGGAGCAGGGTTAATACCCCAAACTCACATTTATGTCGGGCTCGAACCAAACGTTCTGTCTGCTGTCCTCGTACTCCCCTTCCTCCTAGTTCAGTTATCTTGCTGAATTTTAACAACAATCTCGCGATCATAAACACACCAATTTAAAAGCCAAGGAAACCGGGGCTCAGAGACCGGTCAGAGAGCCGGGTGAGTGGCAGGCTTGGGGAAAGGCCAGGGCTGCGGGGGAGGTGACCTGGAAGTCAGCACCCCCTGACGTCGTCCGGGTCATTGGAGGTGAGCTCTTGGGGAAAACCGACAGCTGCGGTCAGAATCTAAGGCTGCACAGCTTCTGGCAAAGGGGAGGAGTCTGCCTTTCCCTTCAGTCCTCTGAGGTCAGGAAGTCCATCTCCTTACCTTCCCTCAGTCCTTCCAGCTGCATCACACCCTTCAGGGAGGGGCGAAGGAGGAGTCAAGGTCCCTCACTCCCCCCACCCCTGCCCCGGTCCCCTGGGAGTCATCCCGTGAGGGGTTGCCCTAACTTGGCAGGGGGATTCTGCCTCCAAGTCCCTCAGAAAAGTGGGGCCACCCAAATCTGCTGATAGCTTCTTTTAGACTTTCTCGTTCTCGTCCACTTCCCTCTGTCCCAGGCCTGGCCTCATCCCCTCCCCTCTTGGAGTCTGGCCGGAGCCTCCGTGCCTCCCCTGCCCCCCATCTGTCCCCACGTCAGAGCTCACCCTACCGGCTCCACTGCTCAAAACCCCAACTCTCCCCAGCCTGAAGCCCAGTCCCATCACACCCTGTAATTTGCGTGTCCGATTCCTTGAGCTCAGTCCCTGCCCAGCTGCAGGATCCCCTCCACACCCACGCCGCCGGGCACGGGCAGGTTTGCCCTGTCCATCCCTGTCACCGAAATTCACCCTATAATCACAACGCTGGGGAAGAGCTTAAGACAAAAACGTGAGGCTACCACTTTGAAACCCCCAGCGTTCTGCTCGGCCTAGAATGGAAACGGTGACTTAGGATAGAATCCAGGGAGTCAGGGATCCGCTCACCTCCCCGGCGGGGGCTTGCCTGGGGCTGGAGCCTGCAGCCCGGACTCTCTGACCAGGGTCCTGCTGTCTGTCTCTCGGGGGTCGGCGAGCAGCCTACCGTGTGGGACCGGAACATTCCAGTTACTGCGGGCCCCATCCTGGCCTTTCGTTCTCAGTTTGCCTCGGTTCCGGGGAACCGGGTGACAGGAGGGGGGGAGGGGGCTGGTGGCCTTGGGGGGGGGGCAGGGGAGAGGGGTGGTGACAGAGGGGATGGGGCTGCGGTCAAGTAATAGATTTGCCAGGAAGGAAGGTGATGGGAGCCGAGGAGGGCGGCTGGCTTGGGGGCTGACGGAGAGGTCAGGTTGCCGGTGTGCTGGGGCGCAGAGGCGGTGGGCGCCTGGGCTGGGAGGGACGGACCCTCTGCTTCCGGAGACCCCGCGGCGAACTGAGTCTCCACTTGCCGCTGAATCCCTGGGATCAAGTCTCTTCCCAGCTCTCTGTCGTGTGTGTGTGCGCGTGTGTGTGTGCGTGCGCGCGCGAGTGTGTGTGTGTGTGTGTGTGTGTGTGTGTAAACACAAGCGTGCTGCAGGTGCAGGGAGAACTCCCAGTCGCCATCTCTCACCTGGTTCTGGCTGGACGACAAAGTGGCTCCGCGAGCAGCTCAGTGCATTCCGTTCCCTCGGGTTGACTTCTCAATCAGAATCTCCTGAATCTTCCAGCACCTGTGGCCGAAACCCGCCCAGGATCTACCCGGAGCCCGAGGGAGGCGGGAGCTGGAGCCAGGTGAGCCCGGAGCCCCTCCCTCTTCCCTGGGCGCTGCCAGGACGCTGGCCCGGAAGGCTACCTGGAGGAGGAGGGACAGAGTTCTGCTGGGCCCGGCTCTTCCCGGCTCAGTCGTCTCAGCGTCCTACATTTAGTTAGCTTGGCAAACAACTGTTAGCACTTACCTGGCCAACCAAACTCATCCCATCTTCACAATTCCTTGAGAGGGGCACCCTCTCATGGTACAGCGAAGAAAACCAAGACACAGAGAGGGGAGGTAACTTGCCCAAGGCCACAAGGCTAGAGAGTTGGAGAAGCTGGAATATGAAACCAGGCAGGACGGAATCTTGGAAAACACTTGGCAAGCAGCAACGCTTCTCAGTTTCCCTTATTTCAACAAAGATTCCCTTAGGAAATGACCGTTTTGCATCTCTTAATGGTATGTTAGGGGTCCAGGTGTGAGCAAGCATTTTGCAGGAAACTACCCTCAGCCCCTTTCCCTCTCACTTTACTTATTTATTTTATCTATTTTATTTATTTATTTTTGGCGGTGTTGGGTCTTCGTTGCTGTGTGCGGGCTTTCTCTAGTTGCAGCGAGCAAGGGGCTACTCTTCGTTGCGGTGCGAAGGCTTCTCATTGCGGTGGCTTCCCTTGTTGCAGAGCACCAGCTCTAGGCGCGCGGGCTTCACTAATTGTGGCGCACGGGCTTTAGTAGTTGTGGCTCGCGGGTTCTAGAGCACAGGCTCAGTAGTTGTGGCACACAGGCTTAGTAGCCCCGCGGCATGTGGGATCTTCCCGGGCCAGGGCTCGAACCCGTGACGCCTGCATTGGCAGGCAGATTCTTAACCACTGCGCCAACAGGGAGGCCCTTCCCTGTCACTTTAGCAAAGCTATATTATAATTAATTTTTAAACGAGGCATCCTCATGCTCAACTCATCTCCAGCCCAAGCACACCTTTCACATCTTTTAATCGCATAATAATACTCTGCCTAACTTGTTGGTTCTTTCCGTGGATCAAAGAAATAGAAATGAAGAATTAACAGATGACCAGATCTCTCCCCTAGCTTCCCTTTCGGTAATCTCCTGAACAAACTGTGTGACCAAACTGTGTGAACAAGATAACATCTAGAGGAAGGTTACGAGAGTCCACAAGCCTGCACACAGCCGGATGATGGTTATGACTCTGACCCCCTATCTCAATGATTAAGTGGGATTACTTCCCGCTTTCCCTTACAAGTTTCATGGCAGAATCTTCAGAGGTGGTTTTCGGGGGGACATTGAGTCCACCATCTCCCCAGATTGCCAGCACTCTGATTAAAGGCACCTTTCCTTTGCTGTCAACGTTTGTGTTGACTTTGTAAGCGGCAAGCCACGGGACCCGATTCACTCGATAACATTAATGGTGTATCATGGGTCCAGGCAATGCTTGTCTATGGCTGCCAAACTCAGGCGCAAGACTGATGAAGAATTCTACTGGGGAGGGGTGAGGCGGGCATCAGCAGAGCCCCCAGCAGTCCTAACACTGAAAGAGGAACAAGCAGCACCTCTACCCCGTGAAGCGACAGGAGGCCCCTGCACCACCTACAAATGCCCCCCTCAGGCTTCCCTTGCCCAAAAAAAAAAAAGAAAAGAAAAGAAAAGAAAAAGAACCTGAATCCTATCAAGCCTCTCACTGTAATCGCCAGTTTTCAGAAAATAGGAGGAAGGAGGATAAAGTTGCCAGTGAATCAACACCATGAGGATGGAATTGACCAAGTCCAGAAAGTGGGACACAGTCCACAGGACAAATGACCCGGTTTCCCCAACGATTCAGTGATGTGGAAAAAAGAAGCAGGGGTGGGTGGAGTTACCTATAATACATGCGAAGCAGATTCAGGGCTCAGCAACGTATAAACAGATTTTTGAGCTGTACGACTGTCCAACAGGTTGTTCAAAAGTCATGGGGATGCAGGTTGATTCTTCCCATTGTAACTTTCAGTAGTCCTGGCCCTCAGTCACTAAGTGCTGTGCTAGTGTCAGAAAACCATTGTAACAACTAAAAAATGTCCCCGTGGATTCCCAAAATTCCCCCTGGGGGACAGTACTCCTCATTTGAGAACTGTTGTCTTTAACCCTTCTGTTCTCCTGTCTTAGCAGCACCAGCTCTCTGCAGAAGAAAACCCTTCTTGGCAGCAATTGTCAATTTCCACAGTGTAAAAACTCCCACCATGACCAATGGCTTCATAGTGTATGAATATCTATATGAAATGTCCAGAATAGGCAAATCAAGAGGGATAGAAAGTAGGTTAGTGGTTGTCAGGGGCTGGGGAAGGCAGGGAATAGGGAATGACTGCTCTGGATACCGGTTTCTTTTTATTTTTTTTTGCGGTACGCGGGCCTCTCACTGTTGTGGCCTCTCCCGTTGCGGAGCACAGGCTCCGGACGCGCAGGCTCAGCTGCCATGGCTCACGGGCCCAGCCGCTCCGCGGCATGTGGGATCTTCCCGGACCGGGGCACGAACCCGCGTCCCCTGCATCGGCAGGCGGACTCTCAACTACTGCGCCACCAAGGAAGCCCACCGGTTTCTTTTTGAGGGAATGGGGATGTTCTGGAATTTGATAGTGGTGATGCTTGTACAAGACTATGAGTGTGCTAAAAATCACTATCATATACTTTAAAGTGGCAAATTGATTATTGCCATTATCAGTTGTGATATTGAAACCAAGCAGGACCCTGTGGGGCTCCTGGGCACAAAAGCCTTTCTGTGTCCCCTTCCCAGTGTTCCAAAGGGCAGGTTCAAACAGATGCTAATCAGGGAAGGGAGGGGATGCAGAGACAAGGGAGGGCCAGTCAGGAAACAACAGTGCAGCCTTGCGGCAGGGTCCTGGTTCCCCCCCCACCCAAGGGATACACATAACAATATCTTTGAGCTGTTTACAGAACTAATAACTCACCCAAAATGGAAGATGTTAGCATTCTTCATTCCAGAGAAGACCACCTGAGGCCATATTAAAAGAACCAGAAAAGCTCATCAGGAGACCACCTGAGACCAGATCAAAGGAGTGCAGGCCCTTCGCACACCCTAATCCTTATCAACAACCCTGCCCTTGAACAATTGCTATAAAACTCCTCACCCGAATCCCCCTGGGTTGGGACACACACAGTATTGAGACGCACAAGCCCACTGTGGCCCCCTTTGCCTGGCAAAGCAATAAAGCTATTCTTTTCTAACACTTCACCCAAAACTCTGTCTCTGAGATTTGATTCGATTCCGTGCACAGAAGCTGAGTTTTCGGCATCTATTTCACTGGCCCTAACCCTCCCCTGCCCAGCCTGGCCTCGATTTAAGTTCCTCGCACACTTCCCCAAGCCTCAGCAGCCAGGTGTCTTGCTTCACCTTCTGCTTCGCTCTTTTCAGACGCCCCAGCTCAGAATGCCAAGGAGAAAGCCCAAGGTCACACAGAGAGGGTGACACAGAGGCAGGTTTCAACCTAAGTCACTCATACCCAAATCCTCTCTTGCCCTTGCCTGGCCAGTGCCTTTGTAATTTGGGTATCAAGGTTAGTCTGATTTCTTGGGGCTTCCCTGGTGGTGCAGTGGTTGAGAGTCTGCCTGCCAATGCAGGGGACACGAGTTCAATCCTTGGTCCGGGAAGATCCCACATGCCGCGGAGCAACTAAGCCCGTGCGCTACAACTACTGAGCCTGCACTCTAGAGCCCGCGAGCCACAACTACTGAGCCTGCGTGCCGCAACTACTGAAGCCCGTGCGCCTAGAGCCCATGCTCCACGACAAGAGAAGCCCCTGCTCTCTGCAACTAGAGAAAGCCCGCGTGAAGCAACGAAGACCCAACGCAGCCAAAAATAAATAAAATAAATAAATATATTTTAAAAAAAAAGCCCACACACCTCAACAATGTGACTTTTCTAGGCCAGTGTTCTTTTCAGTTTTCAGGACCACGACTCATTGTGACACCGTTCATAAACACACAGATACAGTCCTTTTTGCCACTTCAAGTGACATACTTGTAAGGTCAGATCTTAACAAACGGCACCGCGAAACAGAGGAAAGCTTCAAGAGGGCTTTATTAGGGAGCGCTCCCGGGCGAGGTTCACTGGTCCGAGAGAAAGGGGCCAGAGAAGTCGCACCCGGGCGAGGGTTGGGCAAGATTTTATAGGGGAAGAAGGGAAAGGGGTGTGGTGAATCTGGGAGGGCGCAGGGTATTCCTTATTTGGTGGTCTTTTCGGGTATCCTGGGGACCGTTAGTCCCGCCCCTCTAAAGGCGGGAAGGCTGGGCCGGGTGCAAAGTCCCCAGGTCAGTTCCTGGAACTGGGTGGTCTGGAAAGTCTCCAGGTCAATTTCTGGAACTGGGTGGTCCGGAGAGTTTCAGTCTGATGCAACCTGTGAATCTGATTGTGTTCCCCTGCCGGGGCCAGTTGGCCTTACAGTATTCACAAGTTCCAGGGATTTGGATGTGGACATCTGGGCCGGAGGGTGAGGGGCATTTTTCTGTCTACCACATGCTCTATAGTTTTATTACATTTGACTTTCAATCAGTCTGTTTGTTCAGCTCTCAATATCACCCTGAGCTGCCTTTTGGAAGCTGAATTCTGTCTGATTTACACACCTCAAAATTTTGGCTGTTTCGTGGTAGTACAGTGGCTTAGTGTGTGTTGCCTGCCGGAGCTGGCTTTCCTTAGTCTTTCATGGGAACTCACCGGAGACAGGTCCAACCGGGATGATCTTATTATCTTGACTCCATGGATTCCTTTGCCCTAAGAAACTTGATTATGGAGAACTGTAGGTCAGGTGGGTCCTCTGAATAGAGCTCTGTAAAGTTCCTCATGAGCTCAAGAATGGATGTAGCTGTCTGGTGATTCATTCAACAAATATTTGTTGAGTGCCTACTAAGTGCCAGGTGCTGTTCTAGGTGTTAAAGACACAGTAGTGAACAAAACAGACAAGGGTCTGCTCTCATGTAGTTTACATTCTACTGGGGAGATAGACAATAAGCCAAATAAAAGCCAAAGATAGGGACTTCCCTGGTGGCGCAGTGGTTAAAAATCCACCTGCCAATGCAGGGGACACGGGTTCCAGCCCTGGCCCGGGAAGATCCCACATGTCGCGGAGCAACTAAGTCCGTGCGCCACAACTACTGAGTCCGCATGCTGCAACTACTGAAGCCCGTACGCTAGAGCCCATGCTCCGCAGCAAGAAAAGCCACCGCGATGTTCTCATCGCACACCACAACGAAGAGTAGCCCCCTCTCGCTACAGCTAGAGAAAGCCTGTGCACAGCAAAGAAGACTGAACACAGCCAAAAATAAATAAAATTTAAAAAAAGCTTAGTCTGACTTCTTGAGCCACCAAGAACCTCCATAACCCTCTGTTTTATATTCATACTGCACCTTGAATGATAATAAAACAATAATAATGGAATCATAATATCTACAGTGGCTGTAGGCCCCTGAAAGCAGGAGCCCTATTGCTGTTACTTATTGCTGCACAATATCAACAGCTTAATCCTCCCCACTCCAAGAGGTGATCACTGCCAACTGAGGCACAGAGAGGTGCAGTCGCTTGCCCAAAGTCACACAGCCTGCAAGTGGCAGAGCTGGGATTTGAATCCCCAACCCATATCTGATGTATGTGATTTTTAAATTATAGTAAAATACACCTAACATAAAATTTGCCATCTTAACCATTTTAAAGTGTATGGTTCCAGTGTTAGGTATATTCACAGTGCTGTGCAGCCAATCTCCAGTACTTTTCATCTTGGAAAAACTAAAACTCTGTCCCCACCATACAATTCCCAGTACTCCCTCCTCACCACCTCTGGCAACCACCATTCTACTTTCTGGTTCTGTGGTTTTGACTTTTCTGAGTACCTCGTATAAGGGGGATCATACAGTATTTGGCTTTTTGTGATTGGTTTATTTCACTTAGCAGAAAGTCCTCCAAGTTCAACCATGTTGTGGCCTATTTCAGAATCTCCTTCTTTTTTAAGGCTAAATAATACCCCATTGTATGTATAGACCACATTGTGTTTCTGCATTCATCCATTGATGGACACTTAGGTTGCTTCCATCTTCTGGCTCTTGTGAATAGTGCTGCTATGAACATGCGTTTAGTCTGTATTTTTTTTTAAACATTATTTTATTTATTTATTTATGTTTGGCTGTGTTGGGTCTTCGTTTCTGTGCGAGGGCTTTCTCCAGTTGCGGTGAGTGGGGGCCACTCTTCAACGCGGTGCGTGGGCCTCTCACTGTTGGGGCCTCTCCCGTTGCGGAGCACAGGCTCCAGACGCGCAGGCTCAGTAGTTGTGGCATACGGGCTTAGTTGCTCCGCGGCATGTGGGATCCTCCCAGACCAGGGCTCAAACCCATGTCCCCTGCATTGGCAGGCAGGCTCCCAACCAATCTATTGTGGAATCCTGCTTACTGCAGTACCGCAGGGAATGCCATGCTGCACTAATCTGTATATTTTTTTAACTTAAGAAGTTTTTTTAATATATAAATTTAGTTATTTATTTTTTGGCTGCGTTGGGTCAACCTTGCTGCGTGCGGCCTTCCTCTAGTTGTGGTGAGCGGGGGCTACTCTTCCTTGCGGTGCGTGGGCTTCTCACTGCGGTGGCTTCTCTTGTTGTGGAGCACGGGCTCTAGGCACGTGGGCTTCAGTAGTTGTGGCTCGTGGGCTCAGTAGCCGTGGTGCACGGGTTTAGTTGCTCCGTGGCATGTGGGATCTTCCTGGGCCAGGGCTCAAACCTGTGTCCCCTGCATTGGCAGGTGGATTCTTAACCACCGTGCCACCAGGGAAGTCCCTAGTCTGTATTTTTAAAAGGAATACTCACTGTTTCTTCAGCACCCGGAACCATTTCTGCTGATAATAAATGCTCAGAAGTTTGTGTTGACAGTGTTCATTGCAGCACTATTTACAATAGCCAGGACATGGAAGCAACCTAAATATCCATCAACAGATGAATGGGTAAAGAAGATGTGGCACACATATACAATGGAATATTACTCAGCCATAAAATGGAAAGAAATTGAGTTATCTGCTGTGAGGTGGATGCACCTAGAATCTGTCAAACAGAGTGAAGTAAGTCAGAAAGAGAAAAACGAATACCGTATGCTAATGCATATATATGGAATTTTAAAAAGTGGTACTGATGAACCTAGTGGCAGGGCAGGAATAAAGACACAGACATAGAGAACAGACTTGAGGGCAAGGGGTTAGGGAGGGAGGGGAAGCTGGGACGAATTGAGAGAGTAACAATGACATATATACACTACCAAATGTAAAACCGGTATCTAGTGGGAAGCAGCCGCATAGCACAGGGAGATCAGCTTGGTGCTTTGTGTCCACCTAGAGGGTTGGGGTAGGGAGGGAGGGAGGGAGATGCAAGAGGGAGGAGATATGGGGACATATGTATATGTATAGCTGATTCACTTTGTTATACAGCAGAAACTAACACAACATTGTAAAGCAATTATACTCCAATAAAGATGTGAAAAAATAAAATAAAATAAAGCTCAAAAAACAAAGTTTGTGTTGAATAAATACAGGGGTGCCCAACGCCTACATAGCGAGTACTCTTGTGAACCTCTTGCCCTTAGAGATGGAGAAACCGAGGTAGAGAATTCATGCCCTTCCTGGGAGCCCACAGCTGAGGTGGGCAGAGGGGGATTGGAACCCAGGACGTGATGTTCGGGGACCCTGGCTCCTTGCCATCCTTCAGTCCAACCCCTACTTAACAAACCTGAAAGTGGCCGTCACCAGCATGGGGCTAGCTGCACAGAAGTGGGAAGCAATACAGAAGAGGGGCACACTGGGTGTCACGGGCCCAGGTTGGAATTCTGACTGTGCCACATGTAAGCTCGGGGACTCTGGGTGAGAGACTAACTTTCCCCAGCCTGTAAAATAGCCTGGCACCTGCTTCAGAAGATTGCTGTGGATAAGCAGTGAGGCCCCATGGGAGAGGTACCAGCAGGTGGACCATTACTAGTAAGCAGTGACTGTGAGTCTAACCCCCTCTGCAATGATACTGACCCTAAACAGGGTCCTGCACAGACATCTGCATTTCCTCAAACACTGATCCGTGTTCTCTTGAAATGCAGCCGCCATGCTGTGAGGAAGCCCACCTATCCTTCAGGAGAGAGGCCACATGGAGGGGACCCAAGTGTCCCAACCAAGCTCCCCATTGAAGGCAGCTGCATGAGAGACCTCAGATGACCTCTCATGGAGAGAAGGACCACCCAGTCAATCCCTATAACTTAGAAACAATACATTCTGCACTTGAAGCCATTCTGTTTCAGGGTGGTTTGTTACACAGCATTAAGGTGGCAGTTCCCTGAGAGGTGGAAGCATGTCTGTTTTGCCCCCTACTGTGTCCTCACTGCCAAGGACATTTCTTGGTAGATAGTAGGTGCTCTATACATATTTGTTGAAGGGAGGGAGGGAGGGAGGGAGGGAGGGAGGAAGGAAAGGATTTTCAGAACTTCGTGTCCTGGACTGATGTCCATGAAATGTAAGGGAAGCCAGTAACTACCCACCAGCCTCTATGTATGTATCTATAGCGTATGTTTAGGTGGCGGCCGTACATATGTGTACAGACACCCCTTGGAAATATGGAGGGTTTGGTTCAAGACCACTGAAGTAAAGCGAATATTGCAATAAGTCGAGTCACACAAGTTTTTTGGTTTCCAAGTGCATGTAAAATCATGTTTACACTATACTATAGTCTATTTATTAAGTGTGCAATAGCATTATGTCTTAAAAAGTGTACATAGCTCAATTAAAAATACTTTAGTGCTGGGGCTTTCCTGGTGGTCCAGTGGGCAAGACTCCACGCTCCCAATGCAGGGGGCCCAGGTTAGATCTGTGGTCAGGGAACTAGATCCCGCATGCATGCCACAACTAAGAGTCCACATGCTGCAACTAAGAAATCCATATGCTGCAGCTAAAAAAGGTCCCACATGCCGCAAAGAAGATCCCGCATGCCGCAACTAAGACCTGGCTCAGCCAAAATAAATAAGTAAAATAAATATTAAAAAAGAAAAAACTTTAGTGCTAAACGATGTTAACCATCATCTGAGCCTTCAGCGAGTTATAATCTTTTTGTAATAATAACATCAAAGATCAGTGATCACAGATCACCGTAACAAATATAATGAAAAAGTTTGAAATATGGCGCGAACTACCAAAATGTGACACAGAGACATGAAGTGAGCAAATGCGATTGGAAAAATGGCACTGATGGACTTGCTGGATGCAGAGTTGCCACACTTGTAAAAACCACAGTATCTGCTGAAGCACAAGAAAGCAAAGCACAATAAAACGAGGTCTGCCTGTAGATACTACTATCTCATTACATAACCAGGGCCTGGGATGCCAGAAGTTTCTTGATGGAGGATTGTCCCGCAACCCCATGACTTTTGAACATTTTGCCAGACACGCATGTAGCTGTAAAACTTGTTTATAGGTAGCTGAACCCAGGACATGGAGCCCAGGACGGACTCCAACCGTGGAGTTGGAGGTTGCACGTGGAGCCCAAGGCTGCATATCGGTATGTGGACAGGATGCTCCCTTGTGACCACAGGGAAGGTGCGTGGGTATCCAGAACTGAGGGTGAAACGCTGGAAACTCCCTGGACGCCCCGCCATCCACGGGCTCTGCATTGGGCAGGAGACACTCAGTGTAAACTAAAGGACCACTTCCAACATCCTTCCAGCCTCTATCACCAAGGTTACCTGGGGCCTCTGCTGTCAGACTGAGAGTCCTATGGGGTGGGGACTGAGGCCGGGCCACTCCTAAGCTGGTCCCCTGGCACAAAAAAAAGGAGCCTTGGTAAATTTTTAAAAACTGTATTATGGAATTTAAATTTAACAACATGCAGAAAAGTAGACAGACTAGTACAATAAAGGCCCACATACCCATTGTTGTTTTCAACGCTTTACCAGTCTTGGGCATCTATACCTCACCCATGCTTCCTCATTCAATCTGTAAACATTTCATGGTGCTCCTCCGACAGATGAGAATATTTAAAAATATATAACAAATCCCATGCTGTTACTAGATGTAAATATTAACAGTAATCTCTGAATATCACATAATACCCAGCCTAAATTATAATTTCCTGGAGAGTCTTAAAGCTGTGTTTTTTCTTTGAACCACAACCAACACATCCTCATGTAAAAGTGAAAATCCACTGGTCCGTGCCCCAGAGCCCACACATAACAGCACCCTTTGCTTTGGGGTGTTTTTTTTTTGTTTTTTGTTTTGTTTTTTTTCTGGACACACCACGTGGCACGCAGGATCTTAGTTCCCCGACCAGGGATTGAACCCGTATCCCCTGCCGTGGAAGCTCAGAGTGCTAACCACTGGACCGCCAGGGAATTCCCAGCACCTTTTGCTTTGTGCGTGATGATGGCTAATACTCACTACATGTGTATGTGTGCCAGGAGCTAGGTTTTTTAAATAACAGCTTTACTGAGCTATAATTCGCATACTATAAAATTCACCCATTTAAAGTATACAGTTCAAAGAGACTAAATCCTAAGAGTTCTCATCACAGGAAAAAGAAATTTTTTTTCTATTTCTTTAATTTTGTACCTCTATGAGACGCTGGATGTTCACTAAACTTATTGTGACAATCACTTCATGATGTATGTAAATCCAATGATTCTGGTGTACACCTTCAATTTATACAGCGCTGTATGTCAATTATATCCCAATAAAACTGGAAGAAAAATAAATAAAGTACACAACTCAATGGTTTTGAGTGGCTTGGAGATCAGTGACTTCCAAATCGGAATGGATTCAGAGCTCTGCACCCATCCCTACTTTCATTTTAGAACATGTTCATCACCCAGTTAAGCAATCACTGCAAGGAAGGTCTCTATTCACTCAGCCCTGTATGGAACGCTCTTCACGCGATGACTCAGAGGACACGTGACTCTGTGGGTAAGTGCACACCCTCTGGCCACGGGCTGCTGATTTCAGCTTCCCACACTCAGTAGCTGTGTGATCCTGGGCAAGTGACTTCACCTCTCTGAGAGTTAAAACAACGCCTGGCCAAAGAACCACATATTGTAGGAAATGTCCAGAAAAGGCAAGTCCGTAGAGATAGAAAGCAGATTGGTGGTTGCCAAGGGCTGCGGCGCTTAAGAGGGAATGCGGAGGCTTTTCTTTCAGTGGCCATAAGGAAGGGGCCTTTTCTGGAGCTTGTGAGCAATAAAACTGTGGACCTCCTGCGCTCTGGCTGAGCTGCGAAATGGACCTTATTTAGCAAACCCAGCCTCCCCAGCCCAAGAGGGTTGTCCTATCCTTTCTGGCTGGGCTCAAATAAACACATGGAGGCGACCCCAGTGATCCAGCCCCATCTGGGTTGGTTCAGTCCAGGCATATAGCTGGACAAGCCTGAGTCTCTTCTGGAAAGATAACGCTCATGCGATCTTCATGGGCTCTGAGCGTTTCAGGGACTTATAAATTCAAAGCAAGGACACCGCTGTAAGGTCACTCCTGTGCCAAATCTGTATAGCTTCCGGCAGCTTCCCAGGTTCAACCAGGCCCCACCCTGCTTGACTCAGCCCCATTGTTCTCTTAATGGTCCCTGGGTTCCAGGCTCTGACCAGGAACACAGATCCTGGGCCAAGGCATCTGTGCACATGCTGGCTGTAACCTTTTTGTGTGCTAAGCCAGAAGCACTGACCCGGAGATTGTTCAGTCCATTGAGTAAATACGCATTAAACGCTGTATTCGTTTTGTAGGGCTGCTATAACCGTGTACCGCAAACTGGGTGGCTTCAAACAATAGGAAATTATTTTCTCACCTTCCTGGAGGCCCGACGCCAATCTCTGCCTCAGTCATCATGGGCATTCTGTTTGCCACCCGTCGTGCTGGAGCAGGGCCCACCCTATTCCAGTGCGACCTCATCTTAACTAATTACATCTGTAAAGACCCTTTTCCCAGATGTCACATCCTGAGGTACTGGGAATTAGGATTTCAACATCTCTTTTAGGGGGACACAATTCACAATTCAACTC
The DNA here is from genome assembly GCF_000442215.2 of Lipotes vexillifer. Lineage (NCBI taxonomy): Eukaryota > Metazoa > Chordata > Mammalia > Artiodactyla > Lipotidae > Lipotes > Lipotes vexillifer. The sequence continues at coordinate 515,799 of NW_006790237.1, read as the reverse complement.
ATAACAAACGCACACGATGTGCTGATGCTCTCTGGAGCGCTGGGCTATGAGAGCTCTGTCTTCAGAGACCCTAAGTAGTCCCTGTCCTTCTGGGCGTCCTTGTATCCCCTCTGGTGAGGAACAAGGGGAAGGTGTCGAAGGGCTTGCTACCTACTGGTTTGGGCTTGCAAATCCAAGAAGGAGCTTAGTAAATATTTCTTGAATGAGTTAGTGTAATTTATTGTTGGCAGCTGGCCAGTTCCTGCTTTGGCCCTGATAAAAGTTATAAACTTCCTTGTCCACCAAGGCTCTTCAAACACGGGGAACACAGCTCGGTCACCCGAGCTTTTAGATTAAACAGAGCTCAATAGAGTATATCGAGCTACTCCATTCAGCTCCTGGAGGCAGCTGGTGCCTGTTCTGTCCAGCGGCAGGGCCCTTTCTGGGTGCAGACCTCCTGGGAGGTAACAAGAGAGGGTGGCTGTGAGCACAGGTCTTCTGAATCTTCCCCCAGCACCTAAAGGTCCCCAGGATGTGCAAGAAAAGATGTGCAAGAAACTAGCGCCCAGCTTCCCACCCGTGGGTGCTGTGACAGCTCCACAGATTTCATCTTCATCCTCCAAGTCAGGTCTGTGAGAAATGTCACCTCTCTTCATTATTTTCTGTGAGTCAGTTTGATTTTGACTGAGAACAAGTCCTCATTCCACTAAGCTGGGCAGAAATTCAGCTAGTGGTTTCAACGTCAGAGCAATGTGGGCATTTCAGATTCAACGTGGGAATTTCTGTGTGTAGTACCAAAATCCTGGAGGTATCCCTCAGATTCCCAGCAGGAGATGGAACACTCATAGGAGGTGACATGAGAGGAGTTAAATAGGATAATTTACCAAGATGTGGGGAGGGTATAGGGAAAACAATGAGAGACAATACAGCTCCCAGGGGCTAGCAACTGTGGGGAGCTGTTACCACCTCTAGATCAGCTGGGATGGATCTGGGACAATAAATGCCCCAGCTTCATTCTCCTTCCTCTTCTGATTTCTGGATTGTGATCCCACTGACCCAAGCCAACAAGAAGGCATAGGGCAGGAGAGCTCACAGATACTGTGTTGGTCAGTTTGGGCTGCCGTAACAAAAATACCCCCACCTGGGTGGCTTAAACAACGGAAATTTCTTCCTCCCAGTTCTGAAGGCTGAGAAGCCCAAGACCTGCTGATTCAGTTCCTGGTGAGAGCCCACTTCCTGGTTTGCAGATCAATAAATGTTTGTTAAATGAATTAGTGCAATTTATTTTAGAGGTTGGTCAACTTGCACATTTGCCTTTATAAAAGTAAAACGTTGGCAGAGAGAAGACATCTCTCTCAAGTCTCTTATAAGGGCACCAATCCCATTTACGAAAGCCCCACGGTTACAACCTAATCCCTCCCAAAGGCTCCACCTCCAAATACCAACACATTGAAGATTAAGGCTTCAACATATGAATTTGTGGGGGACACAAATATTCGGGCCACAGCAGATAACATCAGACAGCCTCCCAGGGCACAGAACAGGGAGAGAACATTGGAGATGAGATTTGGAGGGGCAACCTAGCACATGAGTATTTTATTGAAATGTGAGATACAGTTGCCATCCACTTCTATACTCTGATGTTGTTACACTTTTTCTTTTTCTTTTTTTTTTTTTTGGCCATGCTCTGTGGCATGTGGGATCTTAGTTCCCCAACCAGGGATTGAACCTGGTTCCAATGCGCCCGCTGCATTGGAAGTGCAGAGTCTTAACCACTGGACCACCAGGGAAGTCCAGGATGGTGGTGTTACACTTGACAGAGAGCCAGGGGTCAGGTCTGAGGTTCCTCTATCCTTCTGGCTTGAATCTCTCCCAAAGAGTTAATTTGGGAAAAGATCTTGGCTAAGGTAAATTATCCTGAGAAGGGGCTGGCCCTGAGAGAATGGAGGAAAAAAGGGAAAGGGAGTAAAACCCGTCTGACTCTAGGGGGTAGGGCTGGGAATGGAGGCTGGGAGCTGTTATGGGCTGAACTGTGTCTCCACAAAAATTCCTATGTTGAGGTCCTAACCCCCAGAACCTCAGAATGTGATTGTATTTGGAGACAGGATGTTTACAGATGTAATTAAATTAAAATGAGATCATTAGGTGGGCCCTAATTCATTATGACTGGTGTCCTTACAAGAAGAGGAATTCTGGACACATACACTTACAGAGGGAGTCCATACTGCGCCACCAGGGAAGCCCAAGCTTGAATTCTTAGCTGCCAAAAACACCCAGCTCCTCTTTACTTGAAGGCAGTGGTTGAGAGTCCACCTGCCGATGCAGGGGACGCGGGTTCGTGCCCCGGTCCAGGAAGATCCCACGTGCCGCAGAGCAGCTGGACCTGTGAGCCATGGTCACTCAGCCTGCACGTCCGGAGCCTGTGCTCCACAATGGGAGAGGCCACAACAGTGAGAGGCCTGCGTACCGCAAAAAAAAAAAAAAAAAAAAGTGATGACAGAGTTGAACCATTTGAGAGTGCCAATATTCAACCATATTTTTCCTACACAAACAGCCGTTTCATGTGGTCCAACCTAACAGAACTATACCTCATCTGTAACATGTTTAGAACAGTACCTAGCATACAGGAGGCACTCTGTATAAGTCTTGGAAAATAAAGACTTCTAGAGTATTTACTACATGCACCCCTGGGAGCTCACGAATCTATTAAGGCTGCATATACACAAGTTCAGAGCCTAGACTGTGAGGCTAGACAAGCCCAGGTTCACGTGCAGACTCTGCCTCCTGTTGGCCAACCCGGAGCATGTTAGTTAACTCCCTAGGGCTCAGTCTTCTCCATAAAATGGAGCTAACAGTAGCCCCTGCATGACGGGCGCCCAGAAGGGCCCCTGCCATGGCAAGTGCTAAGTGCTTCCCGCTACTGTCAGTGGATGTGGTGTCAGTGGATGTGGTGGATTCAAGCTGCTGCAGAGTCTGACGCTCCTTCCCTGACTCTGGGTGGGCCTGTGACGGCCTTGGCCAATCACATATGGCAGAAGTGACACTGTGCCATTTCCGGACCAGGACTTAAGGGTCCGCCAGTTCCCACCTCCTGCCTCTGTAACATTCTCTCTGCGTCGCTACCTCTAGCTGCCTAGATTTAGCTTTTTTATATTTAGGTCTCCGATGAGCCCTTCTTTCTTGTTAGTATCCACTTTATTGAGATAATATTCAAATACCATACAATTCTCCCATTTAAAGTGTACGACAGCTTTTAGTATATTCACAGAGTTGGGCAACCATCACAAATAATTTTAGAAAAGTTTTATCATTCCCAAAAGTTTTATCACTCCCTGCGCCCCTTAGCCATCCCCACCCCCAATCTTCCCATCCTCCCCGCCGCCTCCCTCCAACTAATCTACTTTCCGTCTCAGTGGATTTACCTACTCTGCATGCTGCATATAAGTGAATCACACAGTAAGTAGCTCTTTGTGACTGGCTTCTTTCACTCAGTGTCATATTTTCAAGGCTCATCCATGTTGCAGCATGTGTTAGTATGTCACTGATTTCTTTTTACAGCTGACTAATATTCCACGGCATGGATATGCCTCGTTTTATTTTTCAGTTCATCAGTTGCTAGACATTTGGGTTGTTTCCACTTTGGGGAATTATGAATAATGCTGCTATGAACATGCACGTCCAAATCCCTGTGTGGACCTAAGTTTTCATTTCCCTCTGGTATTTACCTAGGACTGGAATCGCTGGGTCATGTGATAACTAACTCTGTGTTCAACACTTTCAGGAACTGCAGACTGGCTTCCAAGCAGCTGCCTCATTTTCCACTCCCACCAGCAGCGTATGAGGGCTCTGATTTCTCCACATCCTCGCCAACACTCACTACTGTCTTGTTGACCGCAGTGGGCATGCCATGCTAGCTCAGTGAAGCCTACACTTTTTTTTTTTTTTTTGCGGTACGTGGGCCTCTCACTGTTGTGGCCTCTCCCATTGCGGAGCACAGGCTCCGGACGCGCAGGCTCAGCGGCCATGGCTCACGGGCCTAGCTGCTCCGCGGCATGTGGGATCTTCCCGGACCGGGGCACGAACCTGCGTCCCCTGCATCAGCAGGCGGACTCTCAACCACTGTGCCACCAGGGAAGCCCAAGCCTACACTTTTGAACCTACCCAGACTCCCTCCAGCTCCTGCCTCTGCCTGGGCTCCATGAACCTCAGTTTCCCCATCCTTGTAATGGGGTGGAGAATCCCTTCTTCAGGGGTTGCTTCTTTTTCAGTCCATCTCTCCTCCAGCTCTCCCCTGGGCTCCCAGAAACGGTCTTCTCACGCTGGGTCTCCAGTGTGTCCTGACCCGCTGTGTCCTCTCCCCTCCTCTGTTCCCCTGACCAGGCAGCTGTCCCAGTGCCTGCAGCTCAGGAGACCCCCCCCCAAGGCCCCTACAGAAGCCCTGGATTGTGTGGCCCCTGCCTTTCCTCATCTGGCTTCCATCTCACCCCCTCAGGCTCTCCATCTCTCCCTCCACTGGCCCCCTTAAATGTCAGGGCTCTGTGGGCCTCACCTCCACTCTCCGTCTCCTCTTCCTCCTATATTCCAGGGCTCCTCACTTTATTAATCTGACCCCTGTGGGAAATCTGAACACTCTTGGGCCCTCCTCAAGGGTCTCACATTCAACGTGGGTTCCCAGTGAGGTCAGCTGACTCTTACCACATGAAGCATATATTACGCTCCCTCCCCTAAGATGTACAAGAAATGCCTTGCTTGCTGCTTTAGTCTCCAAAAAGCAAACTAAATCTGCCCCTGAGCCCCTCTTCTCGCTGGGCTGGTGACAACTCTGAGCCAATCCTTATCACACAGCCTGTCCAGCTCAGGCCCTGCCTGGGGTCCTGCGCAGAGGAGGACTCAAACTTCCGCCTCTGGTCAGCTCAGGCAGCTCAGCCAGAGCCCCAGGCCGGTCTCAAAGCCAGCAGGCAAGCTGAGCAGGGACTGGAGCCAGGGCTACTGGGGAGGAGAAACCAGCTGAGGACAGAGGTACCCACGCAGGGTCACCTCCACGGTGTGCGACTCGTGCTGTTGCACAGGGTCCCTGCTCTGCTCTAGCCGTCTAGAAGTCTCTATAAGCGTCTAGAAGTCTCTATAAGCGAGAACAAGGAAGCCCGGGTTTTCATTTTGCACTGGGCTCTGCAAATCAGGCAGCCCAGTCTGGCTGCCACCTCTGTCTTCCAGTCTCAAGAGCTCCCTCTCCTGGCCTCTCATGAGCCTACACAACTGAAAAGCCACAGGAAGTAATGAACCAAAGCTGGTGCTTCTGTGGTTCCCGACTCAAGCCAGGCACTGGTTTCAGCGCTTATATCCTGGTCCACAATTCCTTACTGACCATTTTCATGAAGATTGCTGGCAAACCCCAACCTGAGTTGAATTCACTCAGGGACAAAATCTGAACCGACGTGCAGCTATTCATAGACTCGATTTATTTTGGAGCAAACGCCCATGTGTTCTGCTTGCAGAAACAATAATGTTTGATTATGGGATGCTACCCAGACCCCTCCGGGGGAGTTGTATAATATAAAATATAACCTGTGCACCCCATGATGGTGTCAAAACACCGGTTCTGCGGCATGTCTGGTCCACAGTTTCAGATATTAGACTGTAGGCCTATCTTCACTCATTTGGTCTTTGTGATCTCCCATGAGGAAGGTACTTTTTTTATGCCAATTTAACAGAAGAGGAAACTATGACACAGACAGGTTAAGAAACTTGCTTTGGGTCACGCAGCTAGGAAAGATGTGGAGCCTGGATTTGAAACCGGTGTGGCTCAGGAATCTGTGCTCATAATTACGATCCTGGATTTTTCCACTATGTCCTGAGAAAGGGATACTCCCAGTGCAGTTATTCAGGGGCTTTGACATGCCCTGCCTCCTGGGTCTCTGTGATTGCTGCGTCACGGAGATAGGGATGAAAGATGTCTCTGGAAGCCCAGAGGTGTGGGTCCCACCCTGCTGAGCCCACCTCAGAGCTGTGGCCCTGGGAGGTCCTGCCTCTGGGGCGCTGTGAGGGTAAAGGTGCCCCATACTTGAGGAACTGCCCCTTCCCCCCAAAGTCTCCTCCCCAACTCGGGGAGTTGTTTCCTCTCTGCCCTCTGCTTCTACCCCCCACCCCAGGCCCCTTTAGGGGTGATAATCATCTCAGGCAGCTCAGACTATTAAGAGCAAAAGTGAGAAAGCAAGCTCTCCCCCAGGGAACATTAGCTTAAGAAACTTCTAGTCCCTGGGGCGGGGGAGAGGGTGGTGGATAAAGTGAGACCTAAACCTTCTCCCTGAGTTTCCTCTGACAGCAAAATTAGCCTTTGCACTGGCCACTCCCTGTGCCTAGGTCCTCCTGCCCCGATGCCCACGTGGGCATCTTGCCCTCACCTCCTCCAGGTCTCAGCCCAAATGTCCCCTGACCCCCGCCCCCCAAACCACTTCCCTACTTGCTTTTGCTCCAAAGCATTTGTCACCTTCCATTTTTCTCTAGAACATAATGACTTACTACTTTTTTGTCGCGATCTTGCCCTCTGGACTGTGAGCCTGACAAGGACGGGCTGCTGCGCAGTGTTCGTGCGGTCAGCAGAGTGTCAGACACACAGTAGGAAGTCAGTGAGCACCAGCTGAATGGATCAGCGTGGCGAGTACTGCACTAGTTACCCTGTCCATCACGCCGCCCGCCCGTGATCTCACATGTCCCCCTCTGACTTGGTGGCGTCTCCTCCGGCAGCTAACTCCTCCTCCTCACGGCTTACCCATGTCCCCATCGTGCCTCCTGCCCCCCCGGGGGCTGCCTCTCCACTGCCGGCTGTGAGGGTCACCCAGAACCCGAATCACGGGTAGCCTTGGCTGTGCCCTCCCGCCCCAGACACTGGGTCCCCAAATCCCTGTCAGGGTCGGGCCCACGCTGTGCCACAACCAATGCACTCGAGGCCACAGCAGCAAATGTGGTGCCCCATCCTCCTGAGGCCCTTGCTTTTCTCAGGGGAAAGTGAAGAAAAATGTTATTTTTCTAGTCAAAACCATTCGGATATGTAATGCAGTTGAGGGCAACATTTGCATGAAAGGTTCATGAGTGAAGTGTTGAGGCCTCACAGTAAACTGGCCATGTAGGGATCCGCTTTGAGCTCAGTCCCCCCCGGGGGTCCCTGATTTCTCCCTCCAGCCGCTAGAACCACCAAGGTCCCAGGCATTCATATCTGCACCTCCTCCTTCCCCACCATCTTAGAAAGCAGCCCAAGTCTTCGGGTTTCCGGGTGGGTGGTGCGACCCTTCAAAGAGCACTGATTTTTTAAGGCTTGAAAGCGACTGACCTTCATGCTCAGTTGACCCACAGCTGACAGAAGGTTCCAGAGGGCAGGAGGGGCTGGCTTGGGGTCACACAGCCAGAGGCCCACGTCCCGCCTCAGCGTCAGTGGCCCTGACAGCGCCGCGCTCCCCAGCAGGCCAGCCCCTTCCTGATCACAGCCACCACGTGCTGGGGCTGAGCCCGAGCCTGCCTGCATTGAGGAGTCAGGAGTCCGCGGGGCAGGGGCGGGGTGTGAGGGGAGCACGGACCCCGGGGAGCACGGACCCCAGACCCCGGAAGGCCATCTGGCCGCCGTCCCCTCCTACCTGCCTTGAGCCTTCTGGGCCAGCGTGCTCGGGACTGGCCAACTGCGGGCCCCTGGGGGGCAACGGCGCTCATGTCCCACACAGCGCCGGGTGGCGTGGCTGCCAGGGGTCCCTGCGGGGAGAGCGTGGCTGCCTTGGCGAGGGGACTGGGGCGGGGTGGTGTTGGATTCTTAGGCTCTGCTCTGAGCTCCCGCCCAGAACCCCTACTAGCCCGGGGGCTGAGAACAGCCAGCCACTCTGCACTCACTCCCGAGAGCCCACGCTGTCCGCCAAGCTCCTGTCCGCCAAGCTCCTGCGGGAGGGAAGGGCCGTGAGCGGCTGACTGCAGAGGACAGTCTCTTCCAGGGCACAGGTTTGAACGACGACAGGGGTGAAGGGTGAGGTTTGTGCAAAAGAAGCCGGGGAAAGGGCCTGGGTCCCAGGTGGAACCCCACACTGCCCAGGCAAGAGGCCTGACCCTGGACCTGGTGGGTACACGGCTAGACTCTGCCCCTTAAAGTGGGGGCCAGGGTGGGCTACAGTCTCGAGGGACAGGGACTGGGGGCCGGACATCTGGGCTCCCCAGTGGCAGGCGGTGGCGTCTGGATCCCCCAGGAACACCGTGGGACTCAGCCGGTTGCGCGGGGTACTAAGGGCCAGAAAGCGGTACCCCGTGAACGGCCCAGGCAAGAGAGGAGGTGGGAGATGGGGCGAGCCCCTTAACAAGGCCGGTGCCGGGGGGGGGGGGGGGGGGGGAGCCGCTAGAACCACCAAGGTCCCAGGCATTCATATCTGCACCTCCTCCTTCCCCACCATCTTAGAAAGCAGCCCAAGTCTTCGGGTTTCCGGGTGGGTGGTGCGACCCTTCAAAGAGCACTGATTTTTTAAGGCTTGAAAGCGACTGACCTTCATGCTCAGTTGACCCACAGCTGACAGAAGGTTCCAGAGGGCAGGAGGGGCTGGCTTGGGGTCACACAGCCAGAGGCCCACGTCCCGCCTCAGCGTCAGTGGCCCTGACAGCGCCGCGCTCCCCAGCAGGCCAGCCCCTTCCTGATCACAGCCACCACGTGCTGGGGCTGAGCCCGAGCCTGCCTGCATTGAGGAGTCAGGAGTCCGCGGGGCAGGGGCGGGGTGTGAGGGGAGCACGGACCCCGGGGAGCACGGACCCCAGACCCCGGAAGGCCATCTGGCCGCCGTCCCCTCCTACCTGCCTTGAGCCTTCTGGGCCAGCGTGCTCGGGACTGGCCAACTGCGGGCCCCTGGGGGGCAACGGCGCTCATGTCCCACACAGCGCCGGGTGGCGTGGCTGCCAGGGGTCCCTGCGGGGAGAGCGTGGCTGCCTTGGCGAGGGGACTGGGGCGGGGTGGTGTTGGATTCTTAGGCTCTGCTCTGAGCTCCCGCCCAGAACCCCTACTAGCCCGGGGGCTGAGAACAGCCAGCCACTCTGCACTCACTCCCGAGAGCCCACGCTGTCCGCCAAGCTCCTGTCCGCCAAGCTCCTGCGGGAGGGAAGGGCCGTGAGCGGCTGACTGCAGAGGACAGTCTCTTCCAGGGCACAGGTTTGAACGACGACAGGGGTGAAGGGTGAGGTTTGTGCAAAAGAAGCCGGGGAAAGGGCCTGGGTCCCAGGTGGAACCCCACACTGCCCAGGCAAGAGGCCTGACCCTGGACCTGGTGGGTACACGGCTAGACTCTGCCCCTTAAAGTGGGGGCCAGGGTGGGCTACAGTCTCGAGGGACAGGGACTGGGGGCCGGACATCTGGGCTCCCCAGTGGCAGGCGGTGGCGTCTGGATCCCCCAGGAACACCGTGGGACTCAGCCGGTTGCGCGGGGTACTAAGGGCCAGAAAGCGGTACCCCGTGAACGGCCCAGGCAAGAGAGGAGGTGGGAGATGGGGCGAGCCCCTTAACAAGGCCGGTGCCGGGGGGGGGGGGGGGGGGGGGGGGGAGGCCAGCCGGTGGAGCGCTGGGTTGGGTGCGGGGCGGTTCCCACCCAGTGGCCAGGCTCCGCCTTCTCCAGAGATGGTCGGCAAAGTGCACAGCCCGCTGCGCTGGGCGGGTAGGGAGTGAGGTTGAGTGTGAATGCGCACGAGTGCGTGTGTGTCTGTGGTCTCGGCGTCTGTGTCATTGTGTGTTTACATAGAGTAATTGTGTGTGTGTCTTCGGTCTCTGTGTCTGAGGGGGGGGACAGGGGCAAATGCCCGGCGCAAGAGCTCAAAATGGCGCCAGGCTCCTCCTCGGGAGGTGCGGAGGGCCACGCCCGTCGTCTGGGGCGGGGGAGGCGGCCTCCGCACCAGGCGACTGCGGTGGGAACGCTGCGGGCTGTGAGATCAGGCTGGGAGGACAGGACCCACCCGCACCCACTGCTACCTCTTCGACTCCCAGCTGGGGCACAAACCCGGGTCCAGATTCAGAGCCAGGGGATCCAGTGGGGCCCAGAAGGGCTCCAAGGCCCCCAGACCCGAGGGGGCTCCTCATCAGGGGCTGCCAGCCCGGCGGGGTGGGGGTGGGTGGGTGCGCATTTCCGCTCCGGGTCCATCTTCGATCCTGCCACCCCCGGCTCTGGACTTGTGGTCCCTGCGGATGCCCTAGCATCTGGCCCTGCCCTGTCTCCCTCTCTCCTCCCTTAGTACCCGCCACCCCCGACATCTGTTCCGCCTTCTGCTCTGGGGGCCTTAGGACTGGAGGGGAATGCGGGGGCTCTGATTGCCGGACCCTGAGGCCTAGGATGGCAGTGGAGGGTGGGGTGGGCAGAGGTTATCAGAAATTAAAGCACAGGGTCCTCCCATCGCGAGCCCCAAGGGGAAACCAGGGGTCTGCCTTCCCAGCCCAGGCTTCCAGCCCCTAGGCATCCCCGTCCCCATCGGGTCCCTCAGCACAGCTCTTGGGGCTTTGAACCTGGGTGAGAAAGGGTTAAGGGTGGGTGGAGGCTAGGGCTGGGTGGCAGGGAGGCCTGGTTGTTTGGTGATAATCCCCCTCCATGCCCTGGGCGTGGAGAACACGGTTAGGGCCCCACGTGGGAAAGGGCCTCCACTCTGATCCCCAATCCCCATGGCCCTTGCCCTTCACTCACCTCTGCCCCCGACTCTGTCTTTGCCGTCTGTGCCTGTCAGCCCCTTTCTCCATTTCTTTGCCACTAAGTCTTCATCTGTCTCTAACTCCCCCTCTCCTGCCCACCCGGCTCCTCCTTTCTCCCCCTTGCCCCCTCTTTGGGTTTCCCCATCTGTCCCCCCTCCCTGCCCTCTCCCCAGGGCCCCCTGCCCCTCGACACTGACGGATAGCTCTGGGGTGTTAAGCTATGGATTAGTTCAGGCAAAATTCTCGATTTTGCTTGCGTTCTTTCCCCTTTGGGTTATGTAAACAGTAATTCTCCCCAGATGGAACTATTTTCCTCGCTCAGAAGCAGCCGGGAGGGGTCTGGGGCAGGGCTGGAGGTGGAATGCTGGGGTTCCTCAGGGAGCCTGGGGAGCGGGCTGGAGGCTGACCCCCGAGGGCGGCCTGAGGCCCCCCGCCCAGACACTCATCTCCTCTCCAGGTACCTGCCTCCGCCAGAACCATGCCAGTGACCTTTGCCCTCTTGCTCCTCCTGAGCCAGGCCAGCGCAGACCCATGCTACCATCCAGGGGGCCGGCCCCGCTTCTGCCTCCCACCAGTGACCCAGCTGGCTGGCATGGCTGCCTCCTGTCCCCAGGCCTGCATCCCCTCCCCGGGGGCGGATCTCGGCCCCCGGGCCACCTGCAATGGCAGTCTGACCCTGGCTTTGGGTGGCCCCTTCCTCCTAACGTCCGTCAGCCTTCGCTTCTGCACCCCGGGACCCCCAGCCCTGGTCCTGTCTGCCGCCTCTGCCACCGGAGGGACCTGGAGATCATTGTGGCGCAGACCCGCCTGGCCGGGGGCCTTGGGAGGTCCCGAGACGGTGACCTTCCGAGCCCCACTGGGCCCTAAGGCCAGGGTGGTGGCCAGTCACCTCCGTGTGGAGCTTGGGGGCCAGGCAGGGCTGGCAGCAGCAGGAGTGAGAGGCCGCTGCCAGTGCCATGGCCACGCAGCCCGCTGTGCTGCCCGTGACCGGCCGCCCCGCTGCCGCTGCCGCCACCACACCACCGGCCCAGGGTGTGAGAGCTGCCGCCCATCCCACCGCGACTGGCCCTGGCGGCCTGCCACACCCCGGCACCCTCACCCTTGCTTGCGTGAGTCCTGGGCCCACCCTGACCCACCAGCTGGCCACAGGGCTCCAGCAGCTGGGCCCTTCTCCCTGAGGGGCAGGATGTTCTCCCCCTCCCCAGAGCTGCACGCTCCTTGCTTCTCCCCATACTGTCCTCCAGCCAGGCCCCCTCTTCACTTCCGCCCACTCCCTCCCCACCACCTGTGCTGCCCCCAGACTTCCAGCTGCTTACATGCCCATTAGGGGGCTCCAGCGTCTCCCCGACACTTGATCATGGTGATGGTGATATGGATAACATTTCCTGAGCTCCCAGCCCAGGGCCTGGCTTGGTGCAGGTGCTCAGGTGGTATTTACTGAGTGGCTGTAGGAAAACAGGGCAACTGGACATTTTCGGAATCATCAAATCAACCACAGGGGGTAAAGATTTATTCATTAGACACATATTTATCCAGCAACTACTATGTGCAGGGCAGGTATTGCATCAGGCCCATTTTACAGATGAGGAGACTGAGGTTAGAGCTGGGAAGTCCTTTGCGCAACGACATGCAGCCGGAAAGTGGCAGGGCTGGAATCTGAGCTCAGGAGGATAAGCCCAAGGGTCTTAGCTTGTCCTTGCCAGCCACCTTTATGTGCTGTCACACTAGATGTTCTCAGGCAGCAGACACGGGCATGGCCTCAGCAGCCAGCCAGACTGCCTGGGCTCAAATCCCAGCTTCTCTGCTTCCTGGCTGTGTGACCCCCAACAAATGACCAAACCTCTCTTTGCCTCCACTGGCTCACCTGTAATGTGAGGATAACAGCCCTTCCTTTACAGGCTGTAGTGAAAATTCAATACATTAAAATACATAAAGTCCTTAGAATAAAGCCTGATACAGGACCTGGCACGGAGGAAGAGTTCTGATTCCGCCAGTGTTACCACTGCCCAGACGAGGAGGGTGAGGCCCAAGGGGACGTGTCACTTGCTCTACGTCTCACTGTCAGCAAGGGGCAGTGCTGGGACTGGACTCAGAGAAGTCTTCTGAGCGGCTGGGCCATCCACCAGCCTTCCAGCTGGACCAGAGCTCCCCAGGCCCCACTCAGCGCCCTCCCCCATCCTCAGGGCTTCCAGACTGGCCTCAAGAGTCTGGGCCCTTCCCCATCCCTCCAGCGGCTCTCCTCAGAGACAGCCCTCCTCATCCCACCTCCAGCCAGCAGCCTTGCTAGAGGGTCTGAGTGTGTTACATGGCCTGGCTAACTCCGCTCCATGGATAGATACACCACACACACACACACACACACACACACACACACACACACCCTCCATTCTCTCGCTCCTGGACCTCCCTCTCTCTCCACCTCGCACATCCTTTGCCCCTCTCCCCCTCTACATCTTCCTGCAATGTCAAGTGGACTAACTTACAGACCATCCCAGCTGTCCTCTGCTCCCCACTCTGTCCTCATCACACTTGGGTCCCCTTTGACCCGCTGTTCTCGTCATCCCAGGCCTCTGTCCAGTTGGCCCATTCCTACCAGTAAGATCTGATGCTCCTACAGGGGAGTGAGGGAGGGGAGAATCACGTGGCCTGAGGGTAGGGTGGGGTCCATCCTGGGGGAGGACAGGGCCTGGGAGCTGGGGAGGCTGTCCCTCTGTGGATCATCACATCCCCTCAGGATGAGCTGGGCAGCCGACCCTCCGAACCTGGGTAACAGACCAACAGTGTTGTGATGGAGAAGGGTCTGGGCAGACAGGATGAGACTAACTCCTCTGGCGGAGCTGTGGGCTTTATAGACACAGTGGCCTGAACCCTTCTCCCAATCCAAGTTTTCTAGTGGGGAGTGAGGTGAAGTGATCACTCTCAGGTCAGAAAGAATCCAAAGCCCAACTCTACTGACTGATAATCTCAAGAGCGCTGCCATCCCTACTGCCTACAAAAACCCTTGAGAGAAGAACTGAGATCCCCACTGGATGGGAGGAAACTGAGGCTCAGAGAGGGGGAGTCATTTTCCCAAGAACACACAGCTGTCTCAGCTCCCTGACCTTCCCGCTACTCCTTGGGGCCCTCAGGACCTGCCAGTCTAGGCCTCTCAAACCTCTTGGAGTCAAAAACTCCTTACATCTCTCCAAAGAGTGGTCCATGAACTCCCTGCATCAGCACCTCACTTTGGGATGCTTGCTAGACATACAGGCCCCTGGACCCACAGAAGCCCTGGGATGGGCCCTGGAATCTGTGTTGCTCTTTTTAAACATTTCCCCCGTAATCTGGATAAGCGGTAAGGTTTGAGAGCCGCTGCTTTTGAAAATCTGATCAACACTCCCCAGCAAAATGTACATGGTAAGTGGTCCTCATGTGAGCTGTGTGAGAAGCACCAGAGTGCGCCTGGGTTGCAATCCTGCCTCTGACCACCCCTCAGCTGAGTTTCTTTGGGCAGGTGACCTCGCCTCTCTGCCTCAGTGTTCACATCTGTAAAATAGGGATGATGACAGCCCCAGTCTCACAGAGCTGCTGTGAGAAGGAAACATGCCAAGCACTCAGCACATGGCACCTGGCACGTGGATGTGCTAAGCGGGCAAGGGCATGCTCTGCATCAGGTATGGAGTTAAGTAAGCACTTTTTACGTAGGTGGTTGCATTTAAAGATCATGAAGTAGACACTACAAATGCCATTTTACAGCAGAGGAGACTGAGCTACAGAAAGGAGTCGTCACTTGTCCACGGAAACAGTGAGACACTTACACGCGGGGGTCTGATTCCACAGCCTAGGCCCAGAGCCGCCACTCTTCTTTACGACCCCTGGTTTTACACAGACATCCAGCATATTCACCACTCCTCTCGGGCTCATCCAGCTCCAGTCCACTGCACCCATTTTAAGGATGACAATGAAGAGCTTCTAGGACCCACACTTACCTAGGGACCCCCAGGCAGTCTCTTTCCTGAGGGCAGTGGGGAGAAAGCTGGGAAAGGGGAACAGAGAGCCGGGCCTGATGTGCCGTTACTCCATCCTGTTCCTAGCCTGTTCCTGCAACCAGCACGCCCGACGCTGTAGGTTCAACTCTGAGCTGTTCAGGCTGTCGGGCGGCCGGAGTGGGGGTGTTTGTGAGCGGTGCCGCCACCACACAGCTGGGCGGCACTGCCACTACTGCCAGCCGGGGTTCTGGAGGGACCCTAGCCAGCCTATCAACAGCCGCAAGGCCTGCAGGGGTGAGTGCAGCCAGAAGCCCAGCCTAGAGGGAAAGGAGGCAGGCAGGTCTGAGGGGGGAGGGGCCTGGGGCCTGGTTCCTGGGTCTTAGGGAGGAGGGACAGGGGGCCTGGACCCCTGGGTCTGACGGGGGAGGGGCCAGGGGCCTGGATCCTGGGTCTTAGGGAGGAGGGGCCGGGGTTCTGGACCCCTGGGTCTGATGGGGGAGGGGCCAGGGGCCTGGATCCTGGGTCTTAGGGAGGAGGGGCCGGGGTTCTGGACCCCTGGGTCTGATGGGGGAGGGGCCAGGGGCCTGGATCCTGGGTCTTAGGGAGGAGGGGCCGGGGTTCTGGACCCCTGGGTCTGATGGGGGAGGGGCCAGGGGCCTGGATCCTGGGTCTTAGGGAGGAGGGGCCGGGGTTCTGGACCCCTGGGTCTGAGGGAGGAGGGGCTGGGGGCCTGGATCCTGGGTCTGAGGAGGAGTGGCCCAGGAATTCCAGTCTCCTCAGTCCTTGGGGAAGAGGCTGGCAGCCTGCACCACACATCCCCAGCTCCTCTCCTCATGTAGCCTGCCAGTGCCATCCTATCGGGGCGACAGGTGGTACCTGCAACCAGACCAGTGGGCAGTGCTCCTGCAAGTTAGGGGTCACTGGCCTGACATGCAGCCGCTGTGGTCCCGGCTACCAGCAGAGCCGCTCCCCAAGGATGCCCTGCCAGCGTGAGTCCTGAGGGACAGGGCCCAAGTCTGAAGGGGGGTGGGAAGGAGACATCCCAGATCTCCAGGGGGCAGGTGCTGTGAGGACCTGCTCCGTAGGAGACGGAAGCTAGAGAGTGGAGGCCGGACTCTGAGTCCTTAGGGAAGTGAAGGCTGAAAGTCCAGTCTCCTCCATCTTGGGGACGAGGAGGGTGGGAGCCTGGATTCCTGGGTCTGAGGGAGGAAGGGGCTGGGGACCTGGGCTTCTGAGTCTTAAGAAAGTGGCTAGGGACCAGGACTCCAGGTCCTGGGGGAGAAAGGCAAAGGGTGCTTCCACTCTTGGGCCTCAGAGGAATAGACATTTGGGGTCTGGATGCCTGGCTTCCTCGGGGGGAGCGGGCTGCGGATGGGAGGCACTAAGGCCCTGTCTCTCCTCTGCTCTTTCACAGGAATTCTAGAGGCAACCACCACCCTTGCTACAACCCCTCATGCTTACAGCTCGGGTAAGACTGGCTGGCCTAGAAACCCCTGGCAGCAAGAGGGATCAGGGATGGGCTGACTGGGCCGCCAGGTGGGGATCCAGGGGTGTTCCACCAAGCCCAGTCCCCAAGGGTTCAGGCACCCCAGCTGTCCGTCAGGATGAAATGCAGGGGATGGGCAGGGGCAGAACGCTGTAGTCCAGGCCTCAGGAGCCCACTGCAGCCTGACCCTCCCCAGACCCTCAGTGTCAAAACTACTGCAATATGTCGGACACCAGGGTACACATGAGCCTTCGGAGGTACTGCCAGCAGGAGTACGGTGAGTGCTGGGGGGGAAAAGGGCCAGCAGGGGCTCTGATCTGCTGCAAGCCACCCCCTTCTCTGGCCTTCAGTTTCCTCAGCTTAAATGGGAAGGGGTGTTGGACTCTACAGGGCCTTTCCTGATCTAGAACCTAACAGGACAGCAGACAATGGGCAGAAGGGGCGGTGCGGAGGGGGCGCTCCCTACCTTCCTAGGTCTCCTCTCTCCCCATGTTATTGGCCTTGCAGAGTTTCACGATCTCCTTCAGCCTGACGTCTCTGAGGGAGGGAGGTGGCCTCCTGAGGATGGAAGGAGAAAGGGGAACTGGTTGAATGGAAGGGATCCTTGCACCGTCTTGTCTGTCTCAGACCCTCTGCCTCCTATCAGGGTCTGAGATATTGGAGCCCCACTCCCACAGACTCACCCCACAGTTCCCTAATCCACCAGTCCACACCAGCCCCCGACCCCAGGGCCTGTGGCTGCAGGCTCTCTTGGACAATCAGTTCAGCCCAGTCCCAGTTACTTCCCTCAATGGTATAGGATCCCAGACCTCTCCTCCCTGAGGCTCAGCATCTGGCCACTAGTGTCCTTGAACTTCAAAGGTGGAGGCTTCTCCCCCAACCTCCCACAGGGATCTTCTGCCCCAAAGACCAAGCTTGTCTGCCAGAGTCCTGCTCCCAACACGTCTCACCTCACCCCCTCAGAGAGGACACGTCTCTGAATCACCACTAGTATGACCTCGACCCTCAGCTTCCAAGGACTGGTCTCCTTCTGGCCCCCAAATTAATCCTAAATGCAGATCCCTCCCATGGCAATACCCCTGTTTTCGAAGGGCTCTGTCTGCTCCTAATACCTTCTGACCCCTTGGCATTAGAGATCTGGACTTGCCTCTTGGGCCTTGTTCCCAGCCCCACCCACTGCAGGGTCCTCCTGGGACCTCTAACCCTTTAAGTAATCCCTGTACCCGCTGCTTCTAATGTGACCCCCAAAGCGCCCCATCTGGCATATTCCTGGTGGGCCCCTGGGTTCCTCGCCCTGTCTGGCCTCCTCTCCAGAGGGACCCCCTCCCCCGCCTTCCCAATCACAATCCTGTGACCCAACCTATCGCTCCATAAGCCCCAGTCTCCTTGCTTTGACCCATCTCCCCAGAAAGATCTCACTCCTCACAGCACACGGCCAGACCCCCAGACCTCTCATCCTCAAAGGTTCAAGGTCTCTCCCTACTGATGCGATCCCGGAAGCCCACTCTCGGGTCCCGGGCCCCTCCCCACCAGGACTGACCCCACCGGACCCGGAGCCTCCCCACCGCCCAGGCCTGACATCTCCCCTCCCCGCAGTGCTCCGCGCGCAGGTGCTGGCGTCCGAGGCGGCGGGCCCGGCGTGGCAGCGGCTGGCCGTGCGCGTCCTGGCTGTATACAAGCAGCCGGCGTGGCCTGTGCACCGCGGTGGCCAGGACGCCTGGGTGCCCCGCGCCGACCTGGCCTGTGGCTGCTTGCGCCTGCGGCCTGCCACCCACTACCTGCTGCTGGGCAGCGCGGCCGCCGGCCCCGACCCCGCGCGCCTCGTCCTCGACCGCCATGGCCTGGCACTGCCCTGGAGGCCGCACTGGGCCCGGCCGCTGCGGCGGCTGCAGCAGGAGGAGCACGCTGGGGGCTGCCACGGCCTGCGGCCTTCGACCCCGAGCCCCAAACCCAGGATCTAGAGCCGGAGCCGGGCGGCCTCGAACTCCAAGGAAGGAACTGGAAGCAACCGCCAGAGGAGTCTTCTACCTCGACGGTGCGTCCCCCAGCAAGCCAATCAGACACCGCAGAGCCCCTGACGTCACTTGCATGTGCCAGCACCGAGGAGGCATGAGGGACTTTTAAATAAAGGCAGCAAACCTCTTGGTCTCTGGCTAGGACACTTGACCTGGGACCTATGCAGCTAGTCCCCTCAATAAAGTCTCAACTCTTGGGGAAAGGGCTACAGACCCCTGACCTGTGCTGGGAGGGTATCTGAGGGGCAAAGGAAGAAGGCCGTGAGGAAATCTGTGGAGCGGAATATGGCTACAGCTCTCTGACAGAATAGCCAATCCAATGAAAAAGCTGATATGACGTCACTGGGTGCTAGTCAGATTTATATTGCCTGACGATTGGTTAAAGCCGGTGGGAGGGGAGGGTGGCTAGAAAAGGCGGGAAATACACCTGAGGAAAGCACAGCAGTGTCAGATTTCCAGAAAGTTCCAGATTGAGAAACACTTGGTTTCTGATGGCCCCAGGATGGTCTCTGAGAAAAGAATAATGGAACTTTGAGTGACTATCTGAAGAGGGTTCTCATGGGTTCACCTGGTCTTGAAGCACAGCCTAAACCCTTTCCTGAGGGAATAGCCAATTGGGAGCCACAGAGTGGTGTGACGTCGCTTGGCGCTAAGCAGAATTCGATTCCACCCAACAGCTGGGTACTACAGGCCAGAGGGATGGGGTTAAAAAGGCAGGAAGCTTAAGTACTATGGAATGGAAGGCCGTCAGGGCCTATGACCTTCCTTGTCACCCCGGCCTCTGCCCCCACAATCAACAAAAAAATTTCAAATTTGGGTGACCTTGGTAGGAGAGAAAGTGAGCTAGTACTTTGAAGGAATCTCAGACAAAGTGATATGACTTAAGGTCCACTGGGGCCTATTCTTTCCCTGAGAGAAAAGCAGGCCTCTTAGCCAGTGGGGAGTCAGGCTGGGCCATGATGTCATTGGGTGCTAGGCAGAGAGAACAGACCCTCCCGCCAATGTTCTGGGTATGCTCCTGAGGAGACTAAGAAAGGCAGGAAATAGCCTTCAGGAGGTGGCCGACCCCCAAGCTACTAATACTACCCTATATATGGGGAGGCTTGCCTTTGGCTTCCAGCTGGGCCCTGGGTGCGGGCATATCTGAAGCAGGAGTCAGGAGTCTTTAAGGGGTTTTCTGAGAAGAGTTCTGTGTTTCAGAAAAGTTCTAGGTTTCTTTATCTTGCTCTTTCCATCCTTTCTCAAAATCAGTTCAATCGGGCACTTGCCCCACTACTACACCCTCACATCTACTTACAACTTTAATAATATATTGGCCAGGGGCTTCCCTGGTGGCGCAGTGGTTAAGCATCCGCCTGCCAAGGCAGGGGACACGGGTTCGAGCCCTGGTCCGGGAAGATCCCACATGCCGCGGAGCCCGTGCACCACAACTACTGAGCCTGTGCTCTAGAGCCCGCGAGCCACAACTACTGAGCCCTCGTGCCACAACTACTGAAGCCCACGCGTGCCTAGAGCCTGTGCTCTGCAACAAGGGAAGCCAACACAATGAGAAGTACACGCACCACAATGAAGAGTAGCCCCCTCTTGCTGCAACTAGAGAAAGCCTGCACACAATGAAGACCCAATGCTGCCAAAAATAAATTTATTAAAAAAATATATTGGCCAGCTATTTCACCAACAAAACTGAGTTTATTAGGGACTAGCAGAGAAATCACAATCAGCGATATGCAAAGATGGGTGACCATAAGCAAATACAGAGAACAAGCAAGGGGAACATGCTTTTATAGGGAAAAGAGGAGAGTTGGGAGGGGCTGTAATAACCAAGGAGTCCATTGGAGGAAACTGGGAGTCCAAAGTATGGAGGCTTCGCATTGGTTGGCCTGCTACAGTCTGACTGGCTGAGCTGCCCTGGATGGAGAGAAGTTTTCTTCTTCCTTCTGATAGCA